>NC_090438.1:716272620-716575650 GCF_031143425.1 Pleurodeles waltl
GTGATAATATGTCCTAGCTCTTCTGTGAGAAAGAATACCTTTCAGAAAACAAGAACAGTTTACAATGTGGAAAAAAAAATATGGTCAGCCTTTAACGTGGCAGTGTCTAACTCTACGATAAAGTCAATAGGCAGCTAAACTGAATACAAAATGTAATCTGCAACTGGTGAACACTGGGCAACTAATTCAGGTGCAAAGTTGTGCAACACAAAGACAGTGGTCAAAAACACATATTTCACTGCACCATGTTATGGGTCATCAGTCGATCACTATCACATCAGCCTTTCAGTCAGAGAGTATGAGCCCAATGACAGAATCTCGAATCTCTCGTAGTGTATCTCCGTCTCTCCAAATCTGCATAAGTCTAATCATCTGTCTCTTCTAAAATCTGAATTTTTCTCCTCTGTCACGTTGTTATATCAAAGTCACCCAAACTATCCCCTAATTTCCAATTGGTCAATTAATTGTACATCCTAACTCTACCCAATAGTTTTACTGCCCCAAATCTGTGAATTCTTATATATCTGTTCTTTCTCATGTCGTTGATTTGTTCGCCTTACGACGTTCTTATCATCTGGCTCGTCAGGTATCAAAATTGTTGCATCTTCCTCTCCAGTCAGTGTCTTCATTGTACGCATCCTGGGGAAGTACATCTAGCACATTTTACATACGATATTATACAATTGTAGAACATCATCTCCTGTCCGTCGGTTGCCATAGAAAGCTTCGATTAAGCATTTTATTAAAACAATGAGCATTTCACAGTTAGTTCACTCTGTCAGCGTTTTCATTAAACGCTAAGAAATACAGCTTCTGCATGAGGCCTGGCAAGCCTAGGCCAAGACACTTGCTAAGTTAAAGCCTGCAATCAATAAACTAGATTATAATTCATAATCCTTAATATGACATATTACTATGTTGATCGAATACACTTTCAATATTTCTTATATGTTAATCATTCATTTAATACATCTTGTGAACACTGGTGGCCATTCTTCTCGGTCACAATTTCATACGTACACATTATTTTTCTGTGTTATTTATTTTCTACAAAATTCATTATTCAAATTACATAGACATTCATTAATAATTTCTAATTAGGACATTTGCGTTAGCACAGGCAATAATCAGAGGCTGCCATTCCAGGCCAAAGTCAAAAGCAGCAATCCTGATACGCAAATAGCTTGTGAGCAAAGCAAAACATCTGCTTCAGTAGTTACAGGTAGAACCTCATAATAATATTAGACTTGAAGGACTAGGATTGTTGTTTTATATTTTAGGGTTGGGAGGGCGTAGAGAGCCGTTGGACACATTCTTGGTACAACTGTGACTGGAACACTGCATTTTGGTATAATGTGCCATAAGACTGGTCTTCAGCTTGCCCTTCCGTAAACACCGTTCTGTTCACTGCAATGTCTGTAGAGAAACAAGCATTGAACTCGGATCACCAGGGAGTGGGTGGCAGTGTGCGGCCACTGACCCATGTGGTATACAGCACCAATCAAGGGGCTTTGTGGTGAGGTTGTGGGTCCCCTTCCCCACTCCTGCCTGTTATAAATTGAGCTATGCCATGATTAACAGCTAGAGCGCTTTAATGCAGTTTAAACTTTGAATTATTAAGCACTATAATCTACAAATGAACAGGTGGTAATCAGGAGATAAGCTTCAGTAGCGCTTGACAGGTTAGGGTACACAGATCCAATATAGCACTAGAACTTTCAAGCACTGAGCCCCAGCCCCTCCATTCTAAACATACACACACACACATGCACACACACAGATGTTTTTCCCCCACATCTATGCATCCGATTATAAAAACCCCAGGAGCATGGTCGGTTTGTGTTTCTTCCTCCCCTTGGCTACAACTTAAATTGCGCAGTTATAGTCTGGAGAAAGCTGCAGAGACAGTATGAGACTGAGGGACCACCACTGTTTACATGGCCTACTGGTGCATAGCAAGCCTGAATGGGTTAAGAAAATAACTAGTAAAACAGGAGTGTATTAGAGATTTACCAATGGAGGCTCTAAAAGCTGGGGGGAACAGTTTAATATGTTCAAGTGCTCCAACATGCAGAAAATTGGTTTTGAGGATAGTGAGCCTGGACGGGCTAAGAAAAAAAACAAGTAAAAGAGGAGCGCTTGCTTAAAGAAATAAAAAAATAATGGCAAAATGATGACCTAAAATGGACACAGTGTATGTTTATGGGTAGTAAAGTGGTGCACTTGGGGAGGGCTAAAGCATGGAAGAGGCATGACGTATGCATGCCATGGACAAATGAGGCGAACAAACAATGCAGAGATGATGGTACCAGCAAGTGGCAAGCATATGGGTGGGCTGAAGCTCACAAAGCAGACAAAACATGTCTCTGCTCTGTCTCTGCTCTGCGTGCCATCAAGAGCCAAGATATAAAAACACCCTTTTCTGCCCCTTCCTTGGAACACCCATCACCCCAACTCTACCATTCTATTCAGCCAATGAGCCCAGTTACTTGCTTAATTTTGACCTAAAAAGTTAGGTGAATTAAAATCTCCCACAAAAATACAAACAGATGATGTAAGAGATGTTTGGTTAAGTTGAACAATGCCTATTGCACTTTGGATGGTTATATTCTGTCCTGCTAAACTGGATTCAGTATATGATATCACTGTATACTTGTAATCTAAACACTCTGGGCCTGATTCGCAAACTGCATTTTGTAGTATCTTTTGAAGTGCAAAAGTATTACTACACAACTTACTACCAAGTGCTCTTCACAAACTACACTTTTGTAGTAACTTACACTTTTGAATAAGTTTACTACTTTGCGGTATTCACAAACTGCACTTTTGTAGTAACTTACACTCTTGTAATAACTTACACTTTGGTACATTTATGTAACAAATAGTAATCCCAGCAAAATAAGGGTTGGTATTTGTGCATAGTGTGTGCACCTACAAAATGACATGGCTGGCTGCCTCAAAAGCTTTTTGCTTAAATTTGTTAGCAATGCAGCACAGGTTAGGGGATACTGTGCAACCTCGATGAATCCATTAGCAAAGTCAATTGGTGTCAAAAGCACAACCTATTGTCTTTTACCAGTGCTTGTTTAATCAGTTACTATATGACAACTCACCCTTCGATTGGTCACTAGCTGTGTAATTTAGGGGCATATTTATACTCCATTTGCGCCGGAATTGCGTCGTTTTTTTTGCCGCAATTTAGACGCAAAACTAACTCCATATTTATACTTTGGCGTTAGACGCGTCTAGCGCCAAAGTCCATGGAGTTAGTGTCATTTTTTAGCGTGGACACCTACTTTGCGTTAATTATATGCAAGGTAGGCGTTCCCGTCTAAAAAATCGACTCCGAGGCATATGCGTCGGATTTATACTCCCGGGCAAAATTCACACCCGGGAGTGGGCGGGTCAAAAAAAATGACGTACGGCCGCTTTTGCGCCGTTTTTTAGCGCCTGCAAAAGGCAAGCGTTAAGGGACCTGTGGGCTCTGAAGGAGCCCAGAGGTGCCCTCCCATGCCCCCCAGGGACACCCCCTGTCACCCTTGCCCACCCCAGGAGGACACCCAAGGCTGGAGGGACCCATCCCAGGGACATTAAGGTAAGTTCAGGTAAGTGTTTTTTTTTTATTTTTTTTGGTGGCATAGGGGGGCCTGATTTGTGCCCCCCTACATGCCACTATGCCCAATGACCATGCCCAGAGGACAGAAGTGCCCTGGGCATGGCCATTGGGCAAGGGGGCATGACTCCTGTCTTTGCTAAGACAGGAGTCATTTCTATGGGGGTTGGGAGTGAAAAAAAATGGCGCAAATCGGGTTGAGGTGAAAAAATTGCCTCAACCTGACTTGCCCCATTTCTTGACGCCCAAGCCCCATATCCCCCTACGCCGGCGCTGCCTGGTGTACGTCGTTTTTTTTAACGCACACCAGACGGCGCCGCCGGCTAACGCCGGCTAACGTCATTCAATAAATACGGCGCCCGCATGGCGCTTCAGAATGGCGTTAGCCGGCGCGAATTTTTTGGATGCAAAACTGCATTAGCGCAGTTTTGCGTCAAAAAGTATAAATATGGGCCTTAGTGCAAAGGAAAATGTGAACTTTTTTGACATGCTTTGTTTTTTAAACATGTGAGTCACTCCCTTGAGCCATTACTTTGCTGGAGTATTATTTTCATTTTGAATCAGACACAGGGAAAGAAAAATACAGTGGAGTACTAAAGGGAATCATACAAAGCTATAATGCAGAGCTGGGAGATCATGCATGAACTAGATTTTGGCTAGCACAATCTTTGGCTTTTGATTGAAGCACGCTCATCTAGAATGGCCGTGACTGCATCAACTGCAGTTGAAACTGGCTTGGCCGTTTACATTTTAGTGGTCCTACTCATGGGATTCAAGTAGTCAGAAACTCTATCCACCACCTTGGGGCAGCAATCTATGCCTGAGGCTGTGATTAAAGGCTGTGTCGGTAGTTCCTGGCCATGTGGTTCATCAGTTTACTTATTATGCTGGCAATGGGTATATCAGTGTGAAGTTATGGTATCACCATACAGGAAACTTACTATCCTGATGGTAGGACAGGCACTCTTCCTTCTGCACATTGGCTATTCTGCCTTTATTTTTTGTTGTGTTAAGTGGACTGAACACCATAATTCTCCTTTTCACTCCCCTTAATGCATAGGACCTTTACCATGAGGCTAGCTGGGACAGTTATCATTTGTCATCCTACCTATGGCTTCACTATTCTGTCCCTTGTAAGACTGTAGTGGTGCAAGTTCAACTAGGCCAGTGCAGCAGTGTCTGTCCCCTTTGAACTGCTGTAAACACTGCTGGGCCTGAGGTAGCTGACTGAGGCCCATGATCTGGGTCAAGGGGTGTTGGCTCGGTGGAGCCAGAATGGGAAGTGCTACTGAGGGTGACTCTGTGGCTGGGGGATGCCATTGTGAAAGTGCTATTCATTCTCTGAACCCTGACACACCTTCTCCTTCCATCCACTGTACGAGCTCATCCAGTGCTTAATCTCTTATAGCTCTCTCTGGTGCTGTTTGAAGAGAGGTTAACTGGTAATGGGCCGAGAACTGGTGAAGCATTGGGAGTCCAGCATCCAAAGAGCTGCCCAGGCTGGAGACATGGTGAGCACTGCAGGGGCTACTAAGGCTAATTACCAGCCAGGTCCTCATTAACTCTGGAAGAGGCACACAAGCGGGGAGTCTCACACAGTTGTCCTGAGTGTCAGGAAAACAGGAACACTGTTGAAGGTTGGGAAGGTGAGGAAAGCAAGTTGACAGCAGGGCCCAGGCTTAAGCAGGTGGCCGTGAGTAGATATAAGTTGATAGCCGGCTGTCACGTGAGCTTCTGTCATGCTCTGTGACTGAGAGCCTGCAGAGTGTGCAGAATGGCAGAGGGAGGCAGAACAGCAGTTTGACTCCCTGGCATTCCGCTGGATATTTTGACGAGGCCGGATTTGCTGGAGCCATCAGCGGAGGCTGGGAGGAGTCGCGCTTCCTTGTTGCGGGAGGTTGGAAGCATTCTTGCATCGTTCGCCGAGGAGAGATTTGGTCGTATCCCAGGCGCGTGGTTGAAGCAACTGATGCAGCCGGCGCCCGTGCGAGGATTGTGTCACTCCAACGGTAAGACGGAACAAGGAAGATTTCAGCAGCATTGCTCTTTCAGCGAACCGAGCGGGAGCGATGACGAGCTAGCAGCAAGCATGGTCGGACGCTGAACTTCGAGCGGAGGATTTAGGTGCAAATGGACGACTTGAAAGCAGCAAAAATGCTCGGGTGTGTTATCTCTGCTATTCTTGCTTTCAATGTGAGTGGAAGGAGGAACAGAGTGGAGTAACAGAGCCTCGACAGAATCAATCTTGAGTCAATCTTGGCAATACCAGTGGGGGGAAAAATCAAGAAATTAAGATAAGTACAATATAAACCAATACAGAACAATAAGTGGATATCCCCAGTACTTTTTGGGGGGAAGGAGGACAGTCAAAACCAGAGAGGCCAATTGATGTGAAAAAAAAAAAAAACAAGAGGGATATTGGAAAAGGGACGAAGAGAGAGAAAGGGGGAAAAGGAGGGGGAGGAAGAGGAGGCAAAAGGTGAAGGGAGGGAGGAAAGCAAACAAAGGAGAACAAACCGGAGTAAACTCAAACGATAAAATAGGCATCAATCTACACATATATAATGAAACGCATGACCTGCCACATAACAGGCAGGCCGCGAACAATGAGAAAAACGTGAAGGGCGCCAAGTCAAAGACCTCGTCTCCGGCTTCAAGCAGACAAAGGTCAGGCTCTGTGCAAAGTCTCTCAGGTGAGCTCTGGAAAGACTCTGCAGTAAAACAGGATGCAGCACCACTTATACCCCCTCTCCCGCCATCAGCCCCCACTATGTCTGGGGGACTCAATTTAGAAGAAGCATATCCCCTAATGTCAGGGTGCACTGCACAAGTAATGAACGCATCAACCCACTCCCGCATAGTAGATACGATGGCGCTTTCAGGCAATTTCATGTCTTCGGACACCACTGCTCCCATGATCCCGAATGGTAACTTGCAACTAAAGGAAAAGCACATTTATCAGTTATTTTCACTAGCAGGCGATCATGCTAATAAGGCTGCAAACAAGAATAAAGCTAACAGCCTTGGACAAGACCTGATGCTTCCGGGAGATGAAAGGGGTATGCGGGTTGGGCTGGGAGCCGCAATTATTGCCAGCAGTGGAGTAGATAATTATGGTTTAGCATCTGTCCAAGGAGCAACATTTGATGGTAACAAGTTAGAGAGAGATCCAATTTTCTTTACTTTCAACTTTAGTAGCGCTTCAGTATCCAACCGGCTTCAAGCAAGTTCAATGGAGGAATGGATGGAACAGATTTTACTAGAGCAGCGGGCAATTAAGTTATCTCAGGAGGTGGCACACAAGGAGACCAAAGATCAGCTCAATCACCTGAATACCCATTTTCCCCAACTATCTACCAGGATTTCCCAGGTTGAACAGCGGGTGTCAGAATTGGAGGATTTGGGGAATCAATCAGGGACAACTATACCACGGATTCAATCAGAATTAGAAGAGCTTCAGATCAAGCTTGAGGATTTCGAAAACAGATCACGATGCTTGAATCTTAGATTTGTAGGGATCCCAAAAGATCTGGAAGCAGCTTCATCAGTTTCCGAGAGAGTCTGAGATCTCATACGCAACTCAATTCTCCCGGATGTAGCTAAGACGGGCGTAGATCTCTCCATAATGCGCTCCCACAGGGTACTGTTTGTGCGCCCTACAAACGTAAAATATCCTCATAATATTCTAGTAAATTTGGGGGACTTTAGGATCAAAGAGCAAATTCTTGCACAAGCACTTAAAAAAGTCAGGAGATCTATTTAGCTTTAGAGTGTTTCCAGACATGTCGGCTTCAGCGGCCAAACGGTGATGAGAATTTGTGAATCTGATCGATGTCTTTAAAAGACTGGGGGCACCGGCTGGGATAGTACAATTAGCAAAATTGAAAGTTTTGAGGAATGGAAAAATGCATATTTTTCAGCAGGATGCAAAAGATTTTTTAAGCTCCCTAAAATGAATATTGGGGTAATATAAGCCATAGAGGAAGGGGGGGAAGGGGAAAGGAAGGAGGGGGGACTAGATAAAGAGGCAGGGGATGTATAAGACTTCTGTGGCAAGATGGTTTATGTGGTTTCCTCCTTGCTCTGGCGTAAGGGGCTTTCTATTCCTTTATCTTTTTTTATCGCTACCCCCCGCCAGAATGCACATCCTTGGGAGTCAGGCTCTAGGAGTCAGTGCACTCAGTTATGGGTTGCCGGAGGGAAGTCTATAGGTGGGGGGCACTGTAGGGGGCACAAGAGAGGGAGGGGCCAAGCCAGGAAAGGGCCTCGATGAATATAAGGGGTAAGGGGGCAAGGATAGTTGGGGCACTAGGGGGAGGGGTGCCGGGGGGGAATGAGGAAGGGCAAGAGGGGGGAGCACGTGAGGGGTGGGGGGATGAGGAAGGAGCATGTACAAAAAAATCAGGTGATATTTAAACCGATTAATCATTTATATAATGAGAAAATACTAGATAAAAACTTAGTTAAATTCACAGTACTAGGACAAGGGGGGATGGTAGCAAAGATTAGCACTCTGCGAGAGAATGGCAACTAAACTAAGAATGGCCTCCTGTAACCTGAATGGGGCTAATAACAATGCGAAATTTCGAGCTGTGATAAGTTGGTTAGTATCTGCGCAGGTGCAGGTACGTCTCCTACAGGAAACACATCTCAAGATCAATTCTATGCTGCCTAGGCTCCCGCCATATGTAGCCAATTAGTTTTATTCTTCGGCAGGTGCTGCAGTGCGGGGGTGGCAATTTTGTTTTCTAGGCAATTCACAGGGAGAATTAATAGTGTTGTTCGAGATCCGCACGCAAGATGGATAATAGTTTCCGCAAATATGGCAGGAAAAGAAGTTCACTTTGTGAGTTAATATGGTCCGATAGAGGACGACATAAACTCAATGGAGTCCTTATATACTCATCTTTTTCTTATTCAAGGGTATTTTGTAATTGGCGGAGACTTCAATGTGATACTAGATACTCAGGCCCATATTTATACTTTTTGACGCTAAACTGCGCTAACGCAGTTTAGCGTCAAAAAGTTTTGCGCCGGCTAACGCCATTCTGAAGCGCCATGCGGGCGCCGTATTTATTGAATGGCGTTAGCCGGCGCAAGCAGACCGGCGCTGCCTGGTGTGCGCGAGAAAAACCACGTACACCAGGCAGCGCCGGCGTAGGGGGAAAATGGCGCATGGGCGTCTTAAAATGGGGCAAGTCAGGTTACGTCGAAAATATCGTCGTAACCCGACTTGCGCCATTTTTTTTCGACGCCCATCCCCCATCAACATGACTCCTATCATTGTAAAGATAGGAGTCATGCCCCCTTGCCCAATGGCCATGCCCAGGGGACTTCTGTCCCCTGGGCATGGTCATTGGGCATAGTGGCATGTAGGGGGGCACAAATCAGGCCCCCCTATGCCACAAAAAATAAAAAAATAAATACTTACCTGAACTTACCTGAATGTCCCTGGGGTGGGTCCCTCCAGCCTTGGGTGTCCTCCTGGGGTGGGCAAGGGTGGCAGGGGGGGTCCCTGGGGGCAGGGGAGGGCACTCTGGGCTCATTTTGAGCCCACTTGTCCCTTAACGCCATGCCTGACCCAGGCGTTAAAAAGCGGCGCAAATGCGCCGTTTTTAGCCACGCCCACTCCCGGGCGTCTCTTTTGCCCGGGAGTATAAATACCACGTAAAGGCCTGGGAGTCATTTTTTAGACGGGAACGCCTCCCTTGCATATCATTAACGCAAGGAAGGGGTTCACGCAAAAAAATGACGCACATTCCGGGAACTTTGGCGCTATACGCCTCTAACGCCATAGTATAAATATGGCGTTAGTTGGCGTTAGTTTAGCGTCGAATTTGCGTCGAAAAAAACGACGCAAATTCGGCGCAAACGGAGTATAAATACGGCCCTCAGTGGGACTCATCACGCAAGAACAAAGCACAAAATAAACCAAAATCTTTGAAATTTCTTGTTAAATTGAAGCAAGAGCTAGCTTTAGTAGACGTATGGCGGACTGATCACCCTTATGCTAAAGAGTATACATGCTATTCTAAAAGGCATAATACGGCATCCAGAATTGACTATATATTAGTGTCATATGTTAAAATGGTATCAAGCAGGAATTCTCGCAAACTCTTTCTCAGATCACTCTGTTCCCTGGGTTGATCTCAATGCTTTTGAGAACTTGCGTGATCAGTTTCATCGTTTTCAATGGTGTTTGGATAGATCTCTCTTGACAGATTTAGAGTGGGTAGCCAGGCTTAAAGGGCTAGTAACAGAATTTCTGAGGGTAAATAATGGGTCCGCTTCGAATTTTCATGTTTGGGGGGGCCACTAAAGCTTTCATACATGGGGAGGCTATCTCTTTTAAAGCATATTTAGATAAAATAGCCCGTGAAAAATGTACTCTACTGCAAAAGGAGTTAGAACAGGCCCAGGCTAATTTAAGGGATTTTTTTCTCTCAAAGGAAATTTTAAATAACCATACTAGTTATCAACGTAAATATGAAGAAAGTGAACATGCTGGCAGATTTCTTGCCTGGTCGATTAAAAAGCACACCAGCAATAGCTTAATAAAAACCATCTTCGACGAAGAACAGGGCAGAATGGTCACACACTCTAAAGAGGTTGAGAAAGTCTTCTTATCACATTATTGTAAGCTTTATACAGAGACATTACAAGCAAATAACTTGCAAATTAAACAATATCTATATACAGTAACTCTACCGAGACTTGACGCGGAGGTACAGAACTTATTATTATCACCTATTACTACTCAAGACGTTAATAAGAGAGGCTCCCAATGGTAAAACCCCAGGTGAAGATGGCATTCCGGCAGAAATCTATAAAATCTTACAAGATCAAATAGTGGATATACTATCAGATCTATTTAATACAATATTAGAAGGAGGGGAGGTCCCCCCCGAGTTTTCAAGCGCCATAGTGGTCAGCTTTCTAAAAAAGGATAAACCACCAGAGTATCCAGGTTCTTATCGACCAATTAGCTTGCTAAATCAGGACTATAAACTTTTTACTAAACTATTGGCAGTTCGCGCGGCTCAGGTGGCATCGGTACTGGTGCATGAGGATCAGTGTGGATTTCTGCCGGGCAGGTTGCTATCCACTGATACCAATTTTTTTGTACAGGCTATAGACTACCTATCACATAGTTCCCATCCAGCGGTAATCATGATGCTCAATGCCAAAAAGGCATTTGACCTAGTTTGATGGCAAGGGTTATTCTCGGTACTTGTAAAGTTCGGCTTTCCCATGAAATTTGTCAAGTTAATTCAGACTCTGTATACTGGCGCTCAAGCAAAGATTTCAGTCAACGCCCAAATAGTAGGGTGGGTATCAATAACACGTAACACGCAGAAGGGTTGCCTGCTCTCTCCAGCTTTATTTGCACTTTTTATCTAGCCTATAGCTGCAGCGATTCGACAAGACAAAGATATCCAATCTCCCCTGCTCTCAGCTCCCAAAGTAAAGCTCTTTGTGGACGATATGATTTTGTATCTTGGGGGGATCAACATAATATCAATAGAACGTTGGCAAAGATCAGGGCATTGTCAAAAATAGGAGGGTATAAAATTAACCAGTCAAAATCTGAGGCTATGTTGTACAATGTGGAATCATCGATCTTACCGCAAGGTATTCGTGTTGCATCCCCATCATCCCATCCTATTAGCTATGTGGGTATATATGTATCCCCGAGTTCAGCAGATTTGTTCGATTTGAATTACATGTAAGTTCTCAAACAATTAAAGGCTTACTATTTAAGTGGCACAAGACTACCATGACCATTATTGGGAGGGCAGCATTGGTTAAAATGTCGATCCTTCCTTTACTGGTATTTGTTTTCGCAAGTGTGATTTTGCGAGTCCCAAAAAAGTTTTTGGATAAGCTAGACATACTGATTAGACAATTTATTTGGAATCTTAAGAAGCCTAGGCTCCAGCTGGCAAAGCTATCCTTGGCAGTGGAAGAAGGGGGATTAGCTCTCCCCAACATAAGGGTATACTATGAAGCAGCAGTTTTGGATTGGGTGTTAAGAGCAGGGCAAAAGCCAAAACATAATTTTTATTTTAATCAGATGGTGCTAGAAGCTAACGTTCAACTCTCACGCTTCTTGAAATGCCCCCATTTACCAAAAAGGGTCAGATATAAATCACTGGCTATGATTCAATTAACCAAATTACAGATAAAGGACAAGTATCAAATGAATAAAGCATACTCGTTTTTACGAGTAAGGGATTTTTGGCTTATAGGAGTGGAATTAACTCAAAATCATATACAGCAATGGGAAGCGCTGGGCCTTATGACTCTAGAGGATTTTTATCTGGCAGATCGGCTGAAATCATGGGCACAGTTTGTAAGGGGGGCGAGTGTTATTCCAGTTAATTTTAAATTTTCATGTTGTCAAATCATGCACTCCTTATACTCAGTTCAGCAAGTATCGAATGGTGCTAATAAAGACATAGCTCAAACCTTTTATGAGAATCAATTAGGTATTGGTAAATGGTACAAACTACTTCAGGATGTAAAGTCAACTAAGGCAATTTCCCAGCTTTGTTGCAAATAGCCA
Source organism: Pleurodeles waltl (assembly GCF_031143425.1). Classification (NCBI taxonomy): domain Eukaryota; kingdom Metazoa; phylum Chordata; class Amphibia; order Caudata; family Salamandridae; genus Pleurodeles; species Pleurodeles waltl. The sequence goes on from NC_090438.1 coordinate 716,284,800, forward strand.
ATGTGACAGGATATAACTTAGAGATGCAGCATTGGAGAAAGCATAATGAAGTGTTGTAAAAAGCGCTTAGAGGGGCTAATTTTAAAAGGATTACTTTGTTTTCTAAGTGGTTGCTATTCTATACCCCCGCTAAGATAAAAGAAATGTACCCAGAGACATCAGGTCTGTGTTCACGCTGTCACAAATTTCAGGGGGATTGGATACATATGTGTTTTTCCTGTGAATTTTTGGTTAAATATTGGGAGTTGATTTTTCAGAGGTTAAGCTCCTGGATAGGCCATGAGATTGCCCTTACTCCATTACTGGCTCTCTGGGGCATTACGCAGGATACAAACTTGTCAATTTCATGTAGACAAATAATTATAATGGGTACTTTAATAGCTTTATCACTTATTCTCCAGGCATGGAAATCAACAGACCCCCGACATATACACAATGACAGGCGAAAATGGAGTCAACTAGGGCTAAAGAAAAACTGTACGCTCAGCAGGTGAGAATCATGAAAAGATATAAGGGGATATGGGCCAACATGCCAATGAATCAAGGTGAGGGGAGGGGAGGTTGGGGAAGTTGAGGGCGGAAAATTGAAAGGTTTCAAATGTAAAAATGTCTATGCTATTAGTAATAAGTCTCGTCTTAATGTAAAAAGTCATGTCATGAGTTGCATGAATGTATGTAATGTAAATTTTCACCTGTAAAAAAATAAATTAATTTAAAAAAAAGAGTAGGCATAGCTTGTTTCATATAGGCATGGGTAAATCATTTCTCAAGGCTCTAACACTCAACATATCAACCTCTGAAAGATAAAATACTGAGGTGACATCATCATCATATGCATTAATGGTCCACATTGTTAAGCCATTCAGTACTACTAAAACTAGTGCAATTTAAATCACTGTTATCTCTGATAATACAAAAATGTAATAGCTCAAACCCAGTCCACTATCTTTATGAACCTCACTTCAGCCCTGCTTGCTTCACAAATCATGTGTTCAAGTCCCTCTACACCCACTATTGCTGTTTGGTTCTCTCAGACTTTATATAAACCCTGCTGTTCACATAGTTCCGCTCACCCTCCACATTGCTATATGCTGCCCTGCCAAGAGGATGCCATGGAAATAAAGGTAGCAGGAAAGAGGAACATCAGATTTTGCATCTGGTTGTTAGTACCTGCTTTCCTTTAAAGCAGCTCTGTAGGTTCAGCATGTCATTCCTGTTCTTTTCGTTTTCCATTAGGGCTATTTCTTTCTTGATTCCTTTCTGTTTTTCAGAATCCTTTATGTTTCCTGTTGTGTGATGTCTGAGGTCATTTCCTTTTCCTGTTTTTTTTCCCATATGACGTTTTCAGTCTGGTTGGAGGGAGAGTCACAACAAAGCTGTGCTCCTTCGCATGTTTCCTTACCCATTCCATTTGATAATCCTGACTACTTGCTGGGCTTTTGGCCTTGTTTGTGCTATAGAAATACCACATATATACAGACATTCATACATACAAACATACATGCATACATACTCTCACAATCAATCAAGAAGCATTTTAATTTTTAAGCCACTTTCATTAGTATTGTCAATGCTTACTTAAATAGTATTTGGTACCAAATGTGTGCTATTACTAAGCACTCTAAATAATATGTGTTATTATTAACCTAATGACCTTGCAATCATGGAAGGCTAACTTGGTGACTGGATTCACTGCATCTTTATTTTCTACCAAATAATATTGCTTACAAAACCTACCACACCATTCATCACTTCCACAATTGCTCCTTTTACGAGCAATTCTTCTATCTCCGTGTTCTACCAATATTTTTACCTTTTGTGAGTAAAAAGTCTCTCTTGGGAAGCTGACTTGAACTGGATGATCTACAAAATCTGTTCTGTACCCATTACTATTTTTAAAACCCAAGGGCTGTCTGTTATCTCATGACACTTTTCATAAAAATGGGCTAGTCTACCACCCAACTGAATGTGATATGTATAAGCACTAGTTTAACACTCATCTGCTGATATCTTTCTCTCCTGGATTATTTGTCTTTGTTTGAAGAACCCTTGAGGAGATCTAAATACATAATGGTTGAAGCCAAAAAAGGCCCTTGATCCACAGGGCATAAAAACCCTACAGATGCCTTGGTTTCATCCAGAACACTAACCCCTTGTTCTTGCATCCCTTGTAAGAACTCTATCACCAAAAACATGTTTAATGTCCTTCTTAGATTTCTAAGTGGGCCTAAAAATTATGCCATTTCTTGGATAAAATCTTCAACAATAACACAAATCCTAAAAGAGGGACCCCTTTTATTTCCTCGCCAAGTCATCTAACTGTGTCTCTATTTTAAGGAGTATACTAAACAGTATTAGCATTGTCCAAAATACACAGTGACAGTTGAACTCACTGGCATAGCTCCTCTGATTCAACAGGCTTATCATTAACATCGGCATCCTTTGCCAAATTAAAACTCTTTATTAATGGTCCAATTGCATCCAATATTTTGTCCTGGCAAAACCTCAAACCTCTGTCCAGACCCTTACGGGGTCCATTCCTCCTTTACTTATAAATGCCAAAGCCTTAGCATCTGATCTGGGGTGATAGAAACTTTATCTGGCATAGTAGGTCTTTGTCATTCAGACTCATAACGTGATCTCACTTCCTTAGTAATCTTCCTTTTTAATCGAAAACATGTAATAGGTCACATGAGAAGAAGTCAATCAGGAGACAAGAAGTGCTTGATTGGCAATGGATCGAATACACCATCCTCACACGGGCCTATTGGGTCAGTTTTTGAAGCTTTGTCTCCTCATATTTCCTTGTGGTTCACCAGCACAACATCTTGAACTGATTCAAATTCAGATGAGCGCATAAGCTCAATTGCACCAACTTTTGATATTCTCCCCATATCTAGGGACTCATACCTATTAGCTTTGTCTCATTGGAACACTTTGGGCCTCTTGTCTGCCTGTCCACAGGGCTGGAAGAATTATCCTGATCTTATAACTAGATACTTTGTTTTCTCTATTTTCCTCTCTTATATTTCTCTTCTTCTTAGGAAGCAATGAAGAATCCTCCTGTGATCTCCTTGCAAGTTGCACTCGGCTTCCCCGTCTACTGCAATGTGTACCATCGTTTACAAAAGGTATTTGCTCCACCTTTGCCTTGATAACCTTTAGGCCACAAACTCTCTGAATGTTTTAATCTCTGAAATCTGTGATTGATCCCATCAGCTTTCCAAGGGCACTATTTACATATTCCCCAATTCTGTTCTCCAAGATCACAATAATATTATCATGTATCAAAACAAATTGTAGCTCAATCTCCTAAAATGGCTCCTTTCATAAAAATCCTTAGAGCATCCTAATCTTCAAAAATGGTGTTCTAAATGACTGAAATCATGCATGTGACAGCTTTGTGACTCCTAACGTAATTTCCTCAGAAGCACAGTTCATGTAGGATAAAGCTCCATCACCCAATGGAGTTCACCGATCCATGTGCCACATTTCCTCTATCGTCTACCTTGTGCACCCCAAGGAGCAGGCAGCTATCTAAATCCCACCATCAGCAAATAAACCACTTGTGTTTCATTCAAAATATACTTAAATAAATGTCAACAAATTTCTAAATTGACTCAGTTTATCCCCAAAGTTGTACGTGAATAGTTACTGCACGAAAAAGTGACCTTAATGGCAAGAGAGTACTGAATCAGTGTCCCAATAGAATATCAAAATTCAACTAACATATAGAAATATGAATATACCTCCATAAAGAAAAACATTTTCTGGATCACAATAGCTGTAATACACGTTCAACTACATTCTAGGACTCTAAACACCCCAAAGTAAGCCACATTATCTTGTGAACAGTAGCAACAAAAGAAGGAAGGGCCCTGTGTGTTCTTGTGTTTTATTAATTAGTATAATTTTCTAAGGTTCCAGATTATTATTTTGTTGCTGATGGGGGTGAGAGCAATGATGAATATTGCAAAATGTTAACCTCAGTGCCTTGTCATAAAATTAAATTACATTGAACAGTGATGTTGTTTCATAGGTCAGCACTAAATGTAAATACAACTCATGGAGCCAATTCATAGCACTTTGTGGGAGTTTGACTATACATCAGACTTGTTCATGCACTTAGGAAGTTCTGTTGTCTGACACCATGTTAATTCATTTTGAGGCAGAAACGTAATTAACAGTTAGGGATTGTCACGGAGGACAGGAAGATTGTAGAGATGTGGTTATTTCTGGTGACATTTACAAAGCCACAGTGATTATACAAGATTTAAAATGGAAGGAATTTTACAGAAAAATAAATGTAAAAAAAAGAGAGTAGTTGAACTGCAATTTAAGATACTTCTAAAGATGCTTAATGCTCCTTCTCCCCACAGCACCAGTTATATATTAACTAGTTTCTAAGAAATAATCAAACTAATTTATAACAGACAATATTGCAAAAGACAGACCACCATTATTTCATGGTAATTTTCACACCCTTAGTTTCTGCCTTGTATGTAGGTAGATGCAAAAAATGTCTTAATTAGTTCATGGTTCAAGTTCCAATGAATTTCCTATGAATATTTGTGTTTTATTTTAATTAAATCATTGAAGCTGACAGTCTTTGTTCACTATAGTTTCTTATAATTGACAACCAACATTTTCTCTACTTCCTTCAGCACTCTACCAGAGTAATGTAATGTAATGTAATTCCAGATTTATAAAGCGCGTTCCTACTCAAAGAGCATCGAAGCGCTGGGAAGAAAGCACGTAGTAAAAAATAGACAGAGGATAAGAAAAATAACAGAAATAATGAAGATAGAAAAACATCCAATAGAAGAAACTGAAACAAACTAAATCAAAGACCCTGATCTTGATGTACCAAAAAATTAACGAGGAAAGAGCCAAGTTTTCACAATTTTCCTAAATTTCATATAACCTGATTCTTGCCTAATATTCTGTGGGAGAGAGTTCCATCCTCTGGCTGCAGCTACTGTAAAAGCTTTGTCTCCCCATTTGGCTTTATGTGTGCGAGGGACCTGAATAAAGTGAGCTTGGGAAGACCTCAAGCTTCTTTTAGGTACATGCAGGAGGAGTCTGGAAGTCAGGTACCATGGTCCTATTCCATAAACTGCCTTAAAAGTAAGACAGAGCGACTTAAACTGGATACGCTGTGCCACTGGTAACCAATGTAATTTCCTAAGACTCCCTCTAACTGATATACGTCGTGGGAGATTAAGAACCGCTCTGACAGCGGAATTCTGAACTAATTGGAGTCTTTTTATCAGCCCCTTGTCCAGATTAAGGAACAGTGCATTACAGTAGTCTATCTTGGACTTTACCAATGCCAGGATAGCAGATACTCTCCATTCATGTAACAGATAGGGGAAGATTTTTCTGAGCATTTTAATTGACCATAAACTGATGTTTACCACATGATTAATCTGTTTTTTAAAAGACAGATGTTCGTCGAACAAGATGCCTAGGTTTCTAGTAACAGTAGTGGGCACAGGGCAGTTACCACATTCAGAGGGCCACCACCGTGAGTTCCATAAATTCTTTCCAGGTCCAAAACATAAAACTTCAGTTTTGGTGGCATTCATTTTTAGCCAATTGGTCTTCATCCATTTACTCACTTCCACCATACAATTACTAAAACGATCTGCAACCTCCTCCCATGGCTGATTAATAGGAATAATAAGTTGGGAGTCATCATCATAGGAAGATGGAATGAAACCAAAAGTACGAATTAGACTAGCCAAAGGCGCTACATACACATTAAACAATGTGGGGCTGAGGGAAGATCCCTGCGGAATCTCACATGGCAGAAGATAAGGTCTAGATTTGAAATCACCACAGCTAACTGTGGTCCATCTATTTGTAAGAAAAGACTTCAAAAGTTTAAGTAGTCAGATTGAATGAAGTTGGATCTTGAAGCTGCTGACCTAATCTTCTGTTCTTGTGAATTTGTTCCCAAATCCTTACTTTTCTGTAAATCCTTAATGTTCAGTAAAAATTCAGTGACATGTTCCATTGTTTTCCTTCCTTACCTATTACATACATGTGAAAGGAGTATGCTTTGCAGTCCCACAACCTGCAGGACAATTGACAACTGTAAAACTTTGGAAGGTCGGGCAACCCATCTAAACCCGTATGTTGCTCTATATTTCCATTGTGTTGTATAGATAAGCATTTTCATATAATAGATGTATTATTTTAGCATTGCTTCTATTTTTTCAGAGCAGGTGCCAGTTTTAATTATCCTGATGATGATTCCGAGCATCTTTTAAATTGGGAAAAGGTGTTTGTTTCGATTTATTTTGCATTGATTATATGTGATCAATTAATCTTTGTGTATATTACATTAATATTTGCACCTATGTTGAAAAACAAATCAGAAATAATAAAACACCTTCTTTCTGGAAAACAAAGGGCCATATTTATACTTTTTGACGCAAAACTGCGCTAACACAGTTTTGTGTCAAAAAAATTAGCGCTGGCTAACGCCATTCTGAAGCGCCATGCGGGCGCCGTATTTAATCAATGACGTTAGCCGGCCTTAGCCGCTGGCGCTGCCTGGTGTGCGTGGAAAAAAACGACGTACACCAGGCAGCGCCGGCGTAGGGGGATATGGAGCTTGGGCGTCAAAAAATGGGGCAAGTCAGGCTGAGGCAAAATTTTCGCCTCAACCCGATTTGCGCCATTTTTTTCGACTCCCAACCCCCATAGAAATGACTCCTGTCTTAGCAAAGACAGGAGTCATGCCCCCTTGCCCAATGGCCATGCCCAGGGGAATCTGTCCCCTGGGCATGGTCATTGGGCATAGTGGCATGTAGGGGGGCACAAATCAGGCCCCCCTATGCCACCCAAAAAAATTAAACAAAATACTTACCTGAACTTACCTTAATGTCCCTGGGATGGGTCCCTCCAGCCTTGGGTATCCTCCTGGGGTGGGCAAGGGTGACAGGGGGTGTCCCTGGGGGCATGGGAGGGCACCTCTGGGCTCCTTCCGAGCCCACAGGTCCCTTAACGCCTGCCTTGTCCAGGCGCTAAAAAACGGCGCAAAAGCGGCCGTACGTCATTTTTTTTGACCCGCCCACTCCCGGGCGTGAATTTTGCCCGGGAGTGTAAATACGGCGCACATGCCTCGGAGTCAATTTTTTAGACGGGAACGCCTACCTTGCATCTCATTAACGCAAAGTAGGTGTCCACGCTAAAAAATGACACAAACTCCATGGACTTTGGCGCTAGACACGTCTAATGCCAAAGTATAAATATGGAGTTAGTTTTGCGTCGGAATTGCGTCAAAAAAAACGACGCAATTCCGGCGCAAACAGAGTATAAATATGCCCCTAAATATGCCCCAAAATGTTTTCCTAGGCCTGTAGTTTGAACCTCAGATGCAGCCGTTTATTCGATAATAGATGAGTTCACTCCTCAAAGTTGTAAAAGTTAATATGAATAATTAGCTGAAGAGGATGATTCTTTGTGTTTTTACGGGGGTTTACCATACTCTCCTTGAGATATTGGGCTTCTCTTGTTGTGTATAGAGGCCGATTCACTAATGGTTTTTTTCAGTATGTTAAGAATATACCTGTAGTATTGCATGTACTCACAAATACCATTTTCATAGCCACAGGTTTAGATCTACACCCATGCCTCTCCATTCTATTATTTGCTGTGTTTTCTGTAACTGGTGTGAATAACTCTGCACGGCCCAGGTCAGGATTTTGTTGTAGACATAGGAAAGGCATGGGTGTCTGCAAAATGGAGAATATCTTCAGAAAAAATGGAACAGTAATGGGAAAATTGAGAGTGGACATGCAAATACAAACACATAAAAAAGAGTAACGGCCTAATTTAAATCTTGTCAGGACTACTGCCATTCCACCATGATGGCAGTCCAAAATACTCCAAGTTGATGCAGTTCCGACCAACATATTTAGATCTATGGCATTTCAACCTCCTTGCCAGCGGTATCCAACAGCCGACATGGCAGCCTCTAATGCTGATGAATACAACTCCGTCACCATCGGGTTGGCGGGATTGCACCGACCTAATTTAGTTTTCACAGTCGTGCTGGCGGTGTACCAGCAGCGGTCCCTTGATGGTGGGTGTCCGTCACTAGTCTCGTTCAGCATTCTACTCTTGAAAAGGTCTGAAGACTTGAGGTTGTCATCTTCTACCTCTCCCTGGGTACATACGTTTTCATTTGAGTAAAAGAAAACATTTCAAAGAAAAGGAGCAAACAATATATTGCTAAGCAACACACAACTCATGTCTCAGTAAAGTTACACATATTTTTGATACATATATGTACACATCAATTACTAGCGATTTTGCAACTTAGAATAATAATTTTTGACATGACATTATTTTTTTAATATGTATATGATACATTTGAAATGTATCACTTACACATATTTTTTTGTTCATTAACATTCTGTCAACTGAAGTGTAAAATACACCCCGTCACAAATGTGGTAAAACACAGTGACGCATTACAAGATAATGTGTTAAAATTAACTAAAACAGTGTTTTACATATTTTACATTAGTAAACAAATTAGCCACCTTTTGGAGTGGTGGTGAGGCACTTAACATTTAAAAATACACTGATTCACATACTAAAATGGGGGCAGCCTGACCTTGCCATCAGTACATTGGTAATCTGCTGGCTGTCGGTGGAAGTTGACCACAAAGGAGGTGTAATACTCCATGACAGACACAGCCCTACATTAACGTGTGTGACGGCTATGCATGAGAGCCAATGGCTGCGTCCGTTTATGTCACAGATTGTGTTCATCACATACATGAACGCAGCATTAGGAATAAAGCTCACACACCTCCTAACACTGCAGCCATCAACACCTTCTCCACTTTTGCTGCTACTCTCGTTCTCTGCGAGACAGGATGCTGGGTAAAGCAGGTGACAGGGCCCCTATCTTCTCAGCGGAGGAGTTGGGACTCCTCACCACGAAGGTCCTGTCCATGTACAGCTAGCTCTATGGGAACTCAGAGGAACAACTACATATTTGTTTGGAGAAAGTATTTCTAACTAACTTGTTTCTTCTTAAGACACAGGCTAATTTGTCTCTTGTAGTTCCTGACTTACGTGTTGTGATTGGAGTGTAGTCATCTCAATAATTTGACAGGGCACATAACGATGTTTATCAATGTTTGAAATGTCTGTAAATTGAAAAAAGAAATGTTAGATTTGAATGATGTGACTTTTCATTACTATTTACTGGCATGTCAAGGTTTCATGTTACAACCCACATTTTGTGAGAAATGAGGAGTTGTATGTTTCAGCCATGTCATGGTATCCTGTGCTGTGTGCACATATGACCCTGGCTATCAATCAGCCATACAAGTATGTTCCATTCTTACACACACACACACACACCTATTCATCCATCACCAAACACATGCTCTCACTGACACACATTGCAACCCTTCCATGCTGCCCTTAGTTATTGAATGTGGTTCAAACATAATATCTGACTGACTCATATAAGATTAGGCATTAAGCCAATGTAGATAGCTAGGGTGTGTGCAAATAATGTACAGGTTGTTTAGCTTTCAGTAGCTCATAATTACTTGGACTAATCAGCAGTGAGTCTCACTACAGGAAAGGTTTCAGAGCCTTAGACTAGATGTTGCTTGTGGCCTGTATTTGGTAACACATGGAGTTAGAAAGGGTTGAGGGTACTCAACAGATCACTGAAAATTAGCATTTTTAGGAACCTTGAAATGCTGGTAAATAATCTGTACTGACTGTTTTAGAAAGGCATGTGAGAGAGGAAACAAAATTGTATCATAGCCCTACAAACAAAATAAAATCACTCAAAACATGTTTTGCTTTATTTTTTCTCATCCACACAGGTCAATGTCCATCAAAAGCTGGATATCTGGAAAGCCATCACCAGGAAGGTGCAGCACGTGGGGGTCAATAAGCAGCACAGCCTGCATTGCGGGAAGAAGTGGAGGACCTATTGCACTGGACACACAAGTCAACTGAAGTCCAGCTCCACCAGGCCTTCTAACGAGGCCAGTATGTGTGTCGTACATTGATGGGTAGTTGAGAGCCAAACAGCAGCATCAGAAGGATGAGTTGTTGTTTATAGCTAATCTTGTGAGCTAACTTTTTTATTCACAGCAATGTTTTATGCCATCATCATCTTGAAGGCTGGCAAGCCTCCAATGTACACGAGGATTTCTGCATGTGTAAGTTTTGCAGAAGGTGCCTGTTGATGTGTTAGGTGTATTGATTTGCGTTAAAGGTTGCCTCTAGATCCTTATCACAAGCCAAGGACTGTTTGGAGCAGACACACAGCTGCATAAGAAAAACAGAGGTACCTGCATTTGTCTATGTTATGAGGGATAGTTTTACATATAGGCCCCATTTGAGGATTGGGTCAGGTATGATGCTACATCACAAATGTGAGTAGATAATCTAGACCCTATAACAGGTACCATGGCATACAAAACACTAATGATACAGTTAATGTATCTGACTTCACATTGGTGAGTTGGTACAATGACCAAACAATAATAAGCACCTGGTCCTAAAAGGAATAGGAACATGAGTACAATGGCATCATTCCTTATCAAAACCATTTTATAAATATGTTTTCACTGCAAGATTCAAGTCAGTTCATGTTGACAGTAGCAGATTGGCATGATGTCTTACTCCATCACAAATGTGCATTTAAGCCAGTCTATTTCAACCAACATGAATTCAGTAGGCAAACTGTATTGACTGAAACAGACAGGAATGTGTCCACAGTGGTGACAGAGTTATAAGTACCTCAAACAACATTTTAATGTCTTTATTTATGTCCAGATGATAAATCAACGATGATGAGAAATATGAGACTTAAAGGGACTTTTGCACAGTTTTACAGATGGAAAGTTCCTTCACATATCACATATCCTGAAGCGTTAATATCAGGCCCAAATCATGACTCATTTGGAAAATGTGGAAATGCATCAAGGTGTGACTATAGTATATATAGTAAACTGCATGTGAATTGTTCATTAAAAAAATTATGTGTGAATCAGTGTATGTAGTATTTACTGTGATATTGTAGCATTTTTTGCCTAATGTGAAAGACATCATATTTTGTAAAACATTTACACAATGGTAAAACTGACTTCACATAACTAGCGATATTTAGAAATCAAATGTGAAAATGTTATTGCTCTGTACTGAAGTGGATTAGAAAATTATCAAGGCCTATGTATTTACCTATGCTGTGGAAGTCATTTGTCAATCTGCCACAAACATATTTATCTAAATATCTTTAATAGCATAGGACTGTACATAGTGTATGATACATTGCTAAGCTACATCAGTACAGAATTCAAACAATATTTTGTTCATTTGAAACATACTTTAGTTACTTGAAGTCTGTGTTACCATTGTGAAATGGGCTGACAAAAGAAAAATACTTTCAGTTTATAGAAACATCGCAGTATTTGCAGACACCCATTGATTCATATTGTTCTTTTTTTAATTTAAATAATGCAGTTTGTCTGGCCTTGTAAACAAACTGTACAAATCTATTTTTGATTTCTGTCATTTTGGTGACATAAGTTTACAAACTGATCAAATAGTTTCTGAAAATGCTCATATATGCCTGAAATAATGATAATAAAGAATCCACGTTTGAGAGCTTTGAGGCTGGTGAAGACTTGAAAAATGTTTTATGATCAAAGTTCATGATCTGTCCTATGTACATCATACAAACTATTCTGTGTGTCATTTCTGCATCATCAGCGGCAGGCGAAGGAGACATTGACCGTGTCGGCAGAGAAGCAACTGGCTACTATGGTTTGGGTGCTGATACCATTGATACAGAGGGACCCAGTGGCATACAGGGTGAGGGGATTGACACGGTGTAGGAAGCTGGCTCTGTATGCACTATTTCAAAGTAAGGAATACTATGCACAGAGTCCAAGGGTTCCCCTTAGAGGTAAGATAGTGGCAAAAAGAGATAATTCTAATGCTCTATTTTGTGGTAGTGTGGTCGAGCAGTAGGCTTATCAGAGGGTAGTGTTAAGCATTTGTTGTACACACACAGGCAATAAATGAGGAACACACACTCAGAGACAATTCCAGGCCAATAGGTTTTTTGTATAGAAAAATATATTTTCTTAGTTTATTTTAAGAACCACAGGTTCAAGATTTACATGTAATACTTCAAATGAAAGGTATTTCAGGTAGGTACTTTAGGAACTTTGAATTAGCAAAATAGCATATACAGTTTTCACATAAATGACATATAGCTATTTTAAAACTAGACACAGTGCAATTTTCAACAATTCCTGGGGGGAGTAAGAGTTTGTTATTTTTTGCAGGTAAGTAAACCACCTACGGGGTTCAAGTTTGGGTCCAAGGTAGCCCACCGTTGGGGGTTTAGAGCAACCCCAAAGTTACCACACCAGCAGCTCAGGGCCGGTCAGGTGCAGAGGTCAAAGTGGTGCCCAAAAAGCATAGGCTTCAATGGAGAAGGGAGTGCCCCGGTTCCAGTCTGCCAGCAGGTAAGTACCCGCGTCTTCGGAGGGCAGACCAGGGGGGTTTTGTAGGGCACCGGGGGGGACACCAGTTAGCACAGAAAGTACACCCTCAGCGGCACGGGGGCGGCCGGGTGCAGTGTGCAAACACGTGTCGGGTTTGTAATAGAAATCAATGGGAGACCAAGGGGTCTCTTCAGCGATGTAGACAGGCAAGGGGGGGCTCCTCGGGTAATCACCACCTGGGCAAGGGAGAGGGCCACCTGGGGGTTGCTCCTGCACTGGAGGTCGGATCCTTCAGGTCCTGGGGGCCGCTGATGCAGTGCCTTTACCAGGTGTCGGGTCTTTGAAGCAGGCAGTCGCGGTCATGGGGAGCCTCGGGATTCCCTCTGCAGGTGTCGCTGTCGGGGCTCAGGGGGGTCAACTCTGGCTACTCACGGTCTCGCAGTCGCCGGGGAGTCCTCCCTGAAGTGATTGTTCTCCACAAATCGAGCCGGGGGCGTTGGGTGCAGAGTGCCAAATCTCACGCTTCCGGCGGGAAACGCGTGTTGTTTCAAAGTTGCTTCTTTGTTGCAAAGTTGCAGTCTTTGGTGAACAGAGCCGCTGTCCTCAGGAGTTCTTGGTACTTCTAGATGCAGGGCAGTCCTCTGAGGCTTCAGAGGTCGCTGGTCCCTGGGGAAAGCGTCGGTGGAGCAGTGTCTTTAGAAGTGGGGAGACAGGCCGGTAGAGCTGGGGCCAAAGCAGTTGGTGTCTCCGTCTTCTCTGCAGGGTTTTTCAGCTTAGCAGTCCTCTTCTTCTTAGGTTGCAGGAATCTGAGTTCCTAGGTTCTGGGGAGCCCCTAAATACTGAATTTAGGGGTGTGTTTAGGTCTGGGGGGTTAGTAGCCAATGGCTACTAGCCCTGAGGGTGGCTGCACCCTCTTTGTGCCTCCTCCCTGAGGGGAGGGGGGCACATCCCTAATCCTATTGGGGAATCCTCCAACTGCAAGATGGAGGATTTCTAAAAGTTAGAGTCACCTCAGCTCAGAACACCTTAGGGGCTGTCCTGACTGGCCAGTGACTCCTCCTTGTTTTTCCAATTATCTCCTCCGGCCTTGCTGCCAAAAGTGGGGCCGTGGCCGGAGGGGGCGGGCAACTCCACTAGCTGGACTGCCCTGGGGTGCTGTAAAAAAGGGGGTGAGCCTTTGAGGCTCACTGCCAGGTATTACAGTTCCTGCAGGGGGAGGTGATAAGCATCTCCACCCAGTACAGGCTTTGTTACTAGCCACAGAGTGACAAAGGCACTCTCCCCATGTGGCCAGCAACATGTCTGGTGTGTGGCAGGCTGCTAAAACTAGTCAGCCTACACGGATAGTTGGTTAAGGTTTCAGGGGGCACCTCTAAGGTGCCCTCTGGGGTGTATGTTACAATAAAATGTACACTGGCATCAGTGTGCATTTATTGTGCTGAGAAGTTTGATACCAAACTTCACAGTTTTCAGTGTAGCCATATGGTGCTGTGGAGTTCGTGCATGACAGACTCCCAGACCATATACTCTTATGGCTACCTTGCACTTACAATGTCTAAGTTTTTGCTTAGACACTGTAGGGGCATAGTGATCATGCACTTATGCCATCACCTATGGTATAGTGCATCCTGCCTTAGGGCTGTAAGGCCTGCTAGAGGAGTGACTTATCTATACTTCATAGGCAGTGTGGGGTTGGCATGGCACCCTGAGGGGAGTGCCATGTCGACTTAGTCTTTTTATCTCCACTAGCACACACAAGCTGGCAAGCAGTGTGTCTGTGCTGAGTGAGGGGTCCCCAGGGTGGCATAAGACATGCTGCAGCCCTTAGAGACCTTCCCTGGCATCAGGGCCCTTGGTACCAGGGGTACCAGTTACAAGGGACTTACCTGGATGCCAGGGTGTGCCAATTGTGGACACAAAAGTACAGGTTAGGGAAAGAACACTGGTGCTGGGGCCTGGTTAGCAGGCCTCAGCACCCTTTCAAATCAAAACTTAGCATCAGCAAAGGTAAAAAGTCAGGGGGTAGCCATGCCAAGGAGGCATTTCCTTACACACGGAGACCACTAGTTCATTGGCATCATCTTCAGAGGCTGCCACAGAAGACCATTCTTTAGAGATGGTGAACTCTAATGCTACAGTTCCACCCTAATCTCTGTCCATCACCCAGAGACCCATCTCCACCCTCCCTCTTGCTCCCCCCCTCCAGGTGGCCAAACCTGCCACCCTAAAAGGGGTGGCTTCTCCTTCACAGCAGGAGGCACCTCCCTCATTCCCTGTCCCCCCAACTGCACTGAGTGACAACGCTATTGACCTCCTATGCAACATTTCTGTAAGAGAGGCGGCATTTCTGAATGCCACCCAGGGGCTTAGTTGCCATATGCAACAAATGGCAGCTGTTAGAAATGGGGTCTTTGGTTGGCAGTCAGGTTACCCCCGTCCAAGCAAGGACCCTCACTCTAGTCAGGGTAAGTCACACACAATCCAAATTATCCTGTGCCCACCCTCTGGTAGCTTAGCACTGAGCAGTCAGGCTTAACCTAGAAGACAATGTGTAAAGTATTTGTGCAATAAATCATACAATAACACAATATAGCACCTCAAAAATATGCCACACAGTGCTTAGAAAAATATATAATATTTATCTGGATATTTATAGGTCAAAACAATCAAAGATGCAATAAGTAAATGTAGAGCTATCACTGAAAAGTGATATAAAGGCCCTCATTCCTACTTTGGCGGGCGGCGGTCGCCGCCCGCCAAGCGGGAACCGCCAGAATACCGTACCGCGGTCAAAAGACTGCGGCGGTCATTCTGACTTTCCCGCTGGGCTGGCAGGCGACAGCCAAAAGGCCACCCGCCCAGCGGGAAAGCACCAGCAACGAGGAAGCCGGCTCCGAATGGAGCCGGCGGAGTTGCTGGTGTGCGACGGGTGCAGTTGCACCCGTCGAGATTTTCAGTGTCTGCCAAGCAGACACTGAAAATCAATGTGGGGCCCTGTTAGGGGGCCCCTGCAGTGCCCATGCCAATGGCATGGGCACTGCAGGGGCCCCCAGGGGCCCCACGACACCCGTTCCCGCCAGCCTGGTTCTGGCGGTAAAAACCGCCAGAACCAGGCTGGCGGGAAGGGGGTCGGAATCCCCATGGCGGCGCTGCTTGCAGCGCCGCCGTGGAGGATTCACAGGGGCAGCGGGAAACCGGCGGGAAACCGGCGGGAAACCGCCGGCTTCCCTTTTCTGACCGCGGCTTTACCGCCGCATCAGAATAGCCCCAGAAGCACCGCCAGCCTGTTGGCAGTGCTTCCTCCGTCCCCTACCCTGGCGGTCTCGGACCACCATGGTAGGAATGACCCCCAAAGTGTCTTAAGTCTTTTTATAGCAAACAAAGTCTCTTTTTAGCACAAAGTACCTGGTTCACGTGAAAAATCTCCGCAATGGGCCGCAAAGGTGGAGAAGTGTGGAAACAAAAGAGGTGTGCGTCGATTTCTCGGGCCGCACACGGTGATGCGTCGTTTAGTTTCCATGCAGGGACGGCTGTGCATCGATTTCTGCCGCTCGGTCGTGGATCCTCTTTGGGTTGCAGGGTTTTCTGACACCCCAGGGTCTGTGCGTTGAATCCTGGGCTTGTGGAGCAAAGTCACAAGCGCTGCATCGTTCCGGTTTGGCGTGCAGAGAATTTTTCACCGCGGGGCAGGCTGTGCGTCGTTTTTAGCAAGCCGTGCATCGAATTTTCACCACACAAGGAGTCCAGTTGCAAGAGAGAAGTCTTTTTGGTCCTGAGACTTCAGGGAACAGGAGTCAAGCTCCATCCAAGCCCTTGGAGAGCACTTCTTCACCACAGCCAGGGAGCAGCAAGGCAGCAGGGCAACAGCAAGGCAGAAGTCCTTCACAGAAAGCAGTCAGGTGAGTCCTTTGGGCAGCCAGGCAGTTCTTCTTGGCAGGATACAGGTTCAGGTTACAAGTTTCTTCTCCAGGAACAATCTGAGTTGGAAGGGGCAGCGGCCCTGTTTATATCCCCAATTGTGCCTTTGAAGTGGGGGAGACTTCAAAGAGTGGCTTAGAAGTGCACCAGGTCCCCTTTCAGTTAAATCCTGTCTGCCAGGGTCCCAGTAGGGGGCGTGGCAGTCCTTTGTGTGAGAGCAGGCCCTCCACACTCCCAGCCCAGGAAGATCCATTCAAAATGTAGATGTATGTAAGTGAGGCTGAGTGTCCTGTGTTTGGGGTGTGTCTGAGTAAATGCACAAGGAACTGTCAACTAAACCCAGCCAGACGTGGATTGTAAGGCACAGAAAGATTTAAGTGCAGAGAAATGCTCACTTTCTAAAAGTGACATTTCTAAAATAGTAATATTAAATCCAACTTCACCAGTCAGCAGGATTTTATATCACCATTCTGGCCATACTAAATATGACCTTCATACACCTTTCAGATCAGCAGCTACCACTCAAACAATATATGAGGACAGCCCCAATGTTAGCCTATGAAGGGAGCAGGCCTCACAACAGTGTAAAAACGAATTTGGGAGGTTTACACTACCAGGACATGTAAATGACATAGGTACATGTCCTGCCTTTTGCCTACACAGCACCCTGCCCTATGGGTTACCTAGGGCATACCTTAGGGGTGACTTGTATGTGGAAAAAGGGGAGTTTTAGGATTGGCAAGTACTTTTAAATGCCAAGTCGAATTGGCGGTGAAACTGCACACACAGGCCTTGCAATGGCAGGCATGAGACAAGCTTAAGGGGCTACTTAAGTGGGTGGCACAACCAGTGCTGCAGGCCCACTAGTCGCATTTAATCTACAGGCCCTGGGCACATATAGTGCACAGTACTAGGGACTTATAAGTAAATTAAGTAGTCCAATTGGGTATGATCCAATGTTACCATGTTTAAGGGAGAGAGCATATGCACTTTAGCACTGGTTAGCAGTGGTAAAGTGCGCAGAGTCTAAAAGCCAGCAAAAACAGTGTCCAAAAAGTGGAGGGAGGCAGGCAAAAAGTCAGGGGTGACCACACTAAGGCTGTCAGGTCTAACAGTAGCTTACCTGGAAGGCATTCACTGTCCTATGTCTGGCCTACAGAGGTCATTCCAAGGTCTAGCCTCTTCACTGACAGCAATGTCCCATCTATCCCAACCCCAACTCGTGCCCCTTCACCATCCTAATTCCCTATTCCCAGCCCTGCCCAAAGCACACTCACTCCTTTGCACACACCCATTCCAACACACAGAAGCAGCACATCCTCACATGAACATCAACACAGCAAAAACACAGGCACACACAAACAACATATAGACACTACTCTCACCACCACTACCATCACACCCACCACAAGCATACCCACAGACACCACACCCACATGCACCACCACCAGCATACCTGCAGATACCACCCCCACCACCACACCCCCATGCACTGCCACCACCACCACCATCAGCAGCACTCCCACAGACACCACACCCACCACCATACCTACATGCACAACCACCGTACCGACATGAACCACCACATCTGCAAGTACTACAACTACACGCAGCACCTCAACAGCACACCCATCTGTAGGCACAAATACATTAGACGCAATACCCACGGAACACAAACGTCTACACTCACCCGAAGAACATACACCTAGGACAAAAACACACCCAAATGTACATGACATACATCAGACCCACAGGCAACTGCACCCTCAACAGATACACGCACATCACCCACTGCCACATCTTCTACCTCCTAAACCCAACTCTCTGCCAACCATCCTATCCATTTTCCCAAAGAAGATATTGACCCCTTCCACATCCCACACCCCCACCATAAACCCACTACTCTCAAACCCCAAGCCACCCCTCCAACGCAACTCCCCCCTCCCAAGTACGATTTTTGAGGTGCCTGTTCTGTACCCAAAGGATGCCCCTTCCTGAGAAGGTTGTACTTGAAGTGCAATGAGGAGGCAAGTTCAGGGCCTGAAGCCAACATGTCCACTTCTGGACTCTTTGGACATTTTATTCCTTTTTATTTTCATTTCATGGAGAGAAGTATCTCATTGTTGTAATAAACTTATATTGATTTTCAATACCTTTTCCTGGCATTAATTTTAGATTATTCTTATTTTTTGCTGATAATGTTATTTATGCAAATGTGTGTGTGACATGCATTTACTGTCATTTCTGACAGTGACAAGCACAGGTTTTTATTTTTGACATATTTATATAGTGCATACTTTAGTGATGTACATTTGCAATGGGCATATTAATTTTGGGGCAAGCATTCATCATGTTACTGGACAGTTACACCAAAAGTATGATTTTTTCTATTTTTGTGACTTGAGAATGCATGTGTGTTTATTTTAACATAATTTGTTAGTGATATACACATAAGCATTACCCAGGGAAATGTCACTTTAGAGTTAAATGACATCTACTGTTTAACAGAAATTGCATGACCCAAGGGGTCATGTGACCTTAATACATCTCTGACTTGTTTGAAGTTTACAGGTAACATTGGTTGTACATTCTGTGTAAACCCACTTATTACATTGTGTAGTACAATAACTACATTAAATTGGCGTTATGTAGTTACGATGATGTGTAATATTATGTGTATAATATGGTAGTTTAGGGAAATTGATTACACACACACCTGTATAGACACATTTCGATTTAGGGATTGATATGACTTTTTGTATAGGTGTCCATTGGCATGAAGGCAGTTAGGACCAGATTGATGAGTGTTAATGATATTTCTAGTTGTGTTTTTCTAACATATCACACACACATATGCATTGTACCTCATTGTACTATTGCTTACAAGTATTGGGAAACGTCCGGAACAACGAGTCTGGAACAATGCTGTTGTTTACAATGCAAGCGCCACCATTCTTGCTGGAACAACGACTCCCTTTTTCTCTGCCTTAACCACACATGTGCTGAACAATGCACATGTGTGGTTAAGGCACAGAAAAAGGGAGAGTGCATCGGGAGAGGACGGGTGGGGCTGGGGCAGGGGTGTGGGAAGGTAGACTAATTCTTTTTTTTAAGGGACAGGGTCGTTATGTTTTTAGGGCTTTTAGTTGGGGGTCGGGTAGTTAGGTTGTTTAGGGTGGGTCGGTGGGGGGGTCAGCGTAGTTATGTTTTTAGGGTGGAGGTGGGCGGTTAGAGTAGTTATTTTTTAGGGCAGGTGGGGGGTCAGTGCAGTTATATTTTTAGGGCGGGTGGGTGGTCTGGGTAGTTATATTTTTAGGGGCCGGTAGTAGGTGGTCCGGGTAGGCATATTTTTAGGGCGGGTGCAGTGGTCGGGGTAGTTATGTTTTTAGGGTGGGTAGGGAGGGGTCAGGGTAGTAGTGTTTTTAGGGCTGTGGTGGCGGTTAGGGTACTTGTGTTTTTAGAGTGGGTGGGGAGCAGGGTAGTTCTGTTTTTAGGGCAGGTGTGGAGTGTCGGGATAATCACGTTTTTATTTGAGGTACTTGTGTTTTTATGGCGGTGGTGGGGTCAGGGTACTTTTGGTTTTACGGCAGGTGGGGGTGGGGTAGATATGTTTTTAGGGCGGGTGAGGGTGTAGGGTAGTTATGTTTTTAGGGCAGGTGGGGGGCAGGGTAGATACGCTTTTAGGGTGGGTGGGAGTGTCGGGGTAGTTATGTTTTTAGGGTGGGTCGGTAGTTATGTTTTTAGGGCGGAGGTCATTAGTTATGTTTTTAAGGCAGTTGGGGGGGGGTGGCATGCTAGAACCGCTCATGCCCTTCCCACACATGCTTTTACTAGTCATGCTTGCGTGGTAAAGGCATGCATGGAAACAATGCGGTCGTTGTTCCAACAGCGTTGTTCAGGCATGCGTGATTTGTGCATGTGTTGTTCTATCATACAACCACAAGTATTTATTAAACATTCACAAGTCCACTGCTAATGTACACAGATAATTCCAAGGACAACAGGTAAAACAGTCCTTCGGGTCTGGCAACGACCCAGTTGATTTTCATCTTGGTCCAGTAACAGCAGCAAAGGTAGGACTTGTATGTTTGGGTTCATCGTATCAGGAACTGAGAAAACTCAAAAAAAGGAAGGCTTCAAGCTTATATCCCTCACAATCAACCAACTCCGGTGTGGAGTTTTAGGTACCACAGTTTTATCGGTAGGAAGGCACATCATGATTGGCCTGATAGAAAAAAGAATTGAATCCACATCTTCTCCTGTAGTACCACAGCACAAGAAGGCTCAATTATACTACCATCAAGCCGAGTAGCATGTTTCGCATGACATGATCAATCAAAGGAGGCAGGGACTAACACTATCAAAACAAAGAGAACATAGGAAAAAAGGTGTGTGTTTGTGTGAGGACATATATATATATATATATATATATATATATATATATATATATAAATATATATATATATATATATGTCCAAGAAAGAAGTGACTCGAACAGATGATCTCATCAAAGAACAAAAATATATTTCTCCTACAATGTTTCAGCTTCCGCCTTCCTCAGGTAGTACAAGATGGCTGCACAGCTGACAATGCTAGATTTTCAACAAGCGTAATGAGTGAATATTCCAATTGGAATGTGGAATCAATGCAGTCCTGATAACTCTACAGATGTGCAGAAATCAAGTGGTATTGTCAGTGATGTTCAGTCCATATGGCTGCAGTGATTTTAAACTGTACATCCAGAAGTTTTCTCTGATGTCCAGTAGTTCCTTCTTTAAAACATGTTTCACAGTGAAAATCTTCAAATCTGATAGTAAATGGTCCACAGGGTTAAAATGGTTGGCTACAGGCTGGTCAAGTTTCTTGTTAATTATTGCTAGTTTGTGAATCGTCTACAGAGGTCATTCACTGTTTGACCTACATATTGTTTTTTACAGCTTTGATGTTGGCACTGAATCACATAAATAATGCATGTTGAGTGACATGCAAGATGCTTTATTATTCCATAGGTCCTTCTTGTAACAGAGCTAGTTACTGATGATGTTTTTAAAAGGAATTCACATGTGGTGCACCTTTTAGAATCACAGCAATGAACTCCTGCATTTGTTACAGCTTGCTTAAGTTCAGCTCTCACAATAAGGGATCGTAAATTGGGAGCTCTGCGGTAAGCAATGACTGGTGGTTTTGGAAAAAGCTTGGGCAATTATTTACAAGTGGATAGTAAGGGAAAAGTTGTTTGCATTATATTTCTGTAGTTGGGAGCTGATGGATGATAGCCAACCACAAATGGGATTCTGTCACTATTGTTTCTACTGTTGGTATTCCACATAAGTGCTTCCCTGGGTAACTGCAAACACTTGTTAATTTGTTGCAGAATGATATGCAGAGGATAGCCTCGCTTTTTAAACAATGTAACAAGCTCCTGTAGATGGTCTTTACAAGTGTCTTCATTGCTGCAGATGCATCTCATTCTGAGTGCTTGGCTGTAGATGATTCTGAGTTTAGTGTGGCGTGGGTGACATAAAGTCCAGTTTAGATACCAATGAGCTTCTGTATGCTTGTGGTACAGATCAGTTATAATTTTTTGTTCATGAATGATGAGTAACACATCCAGAAAAGGGAGATGACTCTTTTGTTTAGTATTGCTGCCAGTGAATTTGATGGTAGAATGGATACTTTTGATAAAAGCTGTAAATTGCTCCAGTGTTCTGCTTCCTGCATTCCATATTATAAATATGTCCTCAATGTATCATAGCCATACCAGTGGTTTGATGTTAGAACTAGCAAGTATATAGTCCTCAAGTTTGCCCATGAAGATATTTGCATAGGAAGCAGCCATCCGAGTGCCCATGAATGCCCCTTGTATCTGCAGATAATGTTTATCATTGAAGGTAAAATGTTTTTGGATTTAAGGATAACTCTTGAAAAGTTGGTAAGCACATTTGTTGATGGTTTTTTCACAGTTATTTTACTAAGAGCTTCAGATAATGCCATAAGCCCATCATCATGTGGTATATTGGTGTATAATGATCTAACATAAAATGTAGCCAGAAGAGTGTCATCATCAAATTTGTTGGTTTGGTTTAATTTTTCAATAATCTGAAGACAGTGACTGGTGTCCTGTACAAATGATGGAAGTTCTTGAACAATAGGCTGGAGGTGCAGGTCAACATATAAAATCTTCCAGGTCTTGGTTTAGGGTGAACAAGTATATCTGCTGTTGTTTCATCAATGAGGTTTACGCTCCTGTACTTTGCAACCATGTTCTTGATTTGTTTGTTCAAGTCTTCTATGGGATCAGTTTCTAAAGGTTTGTAAGTGTCGGTATCCATCAGTTGTCTCATTCCCTCTTTAATATTGTCACATACTTTCATGGCAACCCCTGCACCACCTTTGTCTGCCGGTTTTATAATGACATTTGTTCTCTGTTGAAAGTGGTGGAGAGCTTTTCTTTCCTCTCTGGTAATGTTATCAAAAATCCTTTTAGGTGTTGATTCTTTGATGAGTTTGTTAATGGATAAAATGTATGTATCAAGAACAGGATTTCTACCACATTGAGGAGTCCATGATTTGGGATGGTGGAACTTCTTAAATAGATCTGGAAGGTAGCTTGGTAGATCAGCATTAGAATTATTGTCAAAGTATTCTTCAAGTCTGCATCTTCTCTCGAAGGTTTTTAGGTCTCTCTTCATGTTGGCTGTATTATGGTCCTTAGGTACAGGAGAGAAAAAGAGGCCTTTGCTCAAGAGGTTTAATTCATCTGGTGATAGCAGCCCTCCAGTTAAGTCAATAACTGTATCTGATGTCTGAAAGGGTTGTAGCTGGCTGGTGCTATGCATTCTTTTTTGTCTTAGAAATCTTCTTGTCTTTTTATGCTGTTTACCCATGGAACATTCACTGACAAGTGGATCTTCAAAAACAGAATGATTTATAAAGTTGTGATTTGGGAGAGGAGGTATATGAAATCTTAACATGTCTCTTTTCAGTTTTGCAGATTTAATTTTAAAAGCATCCCTTTCTGTGATCTTTTTTACTTCTGCAATCCTCTGCAGTATGTGTGCCACTTCAGAGACACTGTTTGTGTTCTTTAAAAGTTCCAATCCTTTTTGTGGCTTGGTTTTAAGCATCTGCATTTTTGAATGGTTACATTAACATATACTGATAGTAGGGCCATTGATGCGTTTTGCAGTAAAATTTTCCAAGATGCAGACCATTCGCAGTTAGTTTAAAAGGTGGCTTACATTTAATCTCCAATCCCATGGGATAGATGTTAAGTTTCTTATAGATTTGTAAATGTGCCATTGTAAATTGGCACTTACTGATTTTCTCCTGGATGAACAGTGCATATTTAGTATATAGATATGTTCGTGACATGGTGGTTGCTTTTGGCGTGAGCGTCGGATCTAAGGAGGATACAGGTTTGCAATCCCAAAAACAGTACACTAGAAGATGAAGGATCACAAGAGAACAACAGCCAGCCAGGGCAACAATCTGGATCCCAAAGGATGCAATGACTCACACACACACAAACACACACCTTTTTTCTTGTATATATCTATCTATATATCTGTATATCTCTATCTCTCTATCTCTCTCTCTCTCTCTCTCTATATATATATATATATATATATATAATATATGTATATATATTACGCAACCACCATTGTCCACTTATGGTTGAAAAGGTATTTTTTGATTTGCCTTTAACTTTTGTCTCTATTTTCTTATTTTAGCTACCATAGAAAGGTTTTCCCGTGCCTACAGCTAAAACCACTGATCACGATTACACAGAACATGAAAGAAGATCTTTGCTCAAAAATCTTTCTTTAGTTGGTTTGGTGTAAATCCATTTAGTGGTTTTTGGGATATAAACATTAAAAAGGGTCTAGTACGCTTGAAATAGTTAACACTTTTCTAAATATCTCCCTCTTTAAGTCAACAATAGATGATTAGCAATTGCTGTCAACCACATTTAAAGGGCTAGATAATATTTTTTTACGATCTTGAAGATTACTATTTGCAAAATGTCTCCTATAGCGATGGGGGCATCACAAGACGTGGCCGTCACTAGGGATTTGTGGGGGTAACTTAGATTCTTGGAAAACAAGAGTACCACAACAGAACAGAAAACAGAACACATTTGGCAAGTCAAAATACAATTGTGAACAGCCAATTTAACAAGTGGATTCGCCAACAATTTTGTATAAAAATAGCAAATCAAATTTGATATGCAACTTTTACAAAGGATTAAAAAAACGACAGTAAAGATGTGAGGCAGGAAGATAGAGAGTATGAACGTGACACGGAAGGATGAACCAAAAGCTGTGTGTACCTAAAAGGGGTCTGGGTGCACATGGCAGCTGAACAGGCTCTTCTTCCAGTCTTCACTCCATACAGCTTAAGGCCTTTTGTAATGGGGTTTGAGAATAACATTTATTATAAAAACCCTTTACAATTCACCAACAAATTCACAGTTAAAAACTGAGTGTTACACCACTGAAAATAGCCGGATAGGGTTCACGGCACACAACACATGTCACAGGTAACATTGCCTGCTATGCTGCCACAATTCTCATGGCACAGAGTATAAAACAAACAGCATGGGATGGCAGCCCGTGGGGAGCTGGGTGCAGGTACTGGCAGCAGGTGTTGGGGCTACACGAACTCTGAGTGTGCAGCCCCTTTAAATAGTGCAGTACACAGCCTTTAAGAAGGTGTGCTGCACCACAGGAAGTTGCTTGTCGTACCTCTTCCTGTTTGTTGTTTGTCTGTTTTCCTGTCTCAACATCACATCCTGGAGTTCTGCTGTTCCACTCATTTGCTGTGGCCTTGGGTAGAGTTAGGTTGATCTTCCTCAGCAACTGTTTGTAACCACGGTGATTTAGCAAGAGAATGAAATGAAACAAAAAGCTTAAAATAGCATTTGTGTATTGTCGGGTAATGAGCTGTTGCGCTCCATTACTGTTGTTGTTTACTTATCAAATTTTCTGATCTCTTCTATTTCCCCGGAGGCTTGTGGTTGAAACATCTAAAACAAAAACAGACATTTTCACAAGTGGATTTTTCACGAGTATATTGTGGTGACTCACCTTTGCACTTATATAATTGTTTATATTACGTACCTGCTTCCTTGTTTAGAAGGATTGAAATTAGAAACCTAAAAGAAAGAAAGCCTTTTCATGAGTGACATGTAGATTTAAGGTGACACGCTATAGAGCTTATTTACTGATTACATTAATTACCTAATTTCCTTGGCTCTTCATCCTGATGACTTGTTGCCAAAAAGAAGATTAAAAAAAATCCATAAATAACAAACATATTTTTCTGATTTAAAGCCATTCGTAAATATTTATATTTGCTAATTGAATTATTTGATTATTATTTTGCATATTTTGGTTGATTGTGTCTCTTCATTGAGAAATTAAGTATATCGACTGAAGGTCTTATGAAAAGTTGAATGTGAATTGAGATACATGTATTGTATTGTTGTCATTAAGATATCTGCAAGTTTTCTCCTAGAGTATCCATCTTCCAACATAACATCAGAAGTAGCAATAGGTAGGTTATTACACAATATTCAAAATAGTAAACTAGGTTTATTGAACATTAGGATAACAATTGTCTCTCTTTTCAGATTCCGCTATTGTGCAACCTGTTCTACTGATGCACACACTAAGGGGCATATTTATACTCCGTTTGCGCCGAATTTGCGTCGTTTTTTTCGACGCAAATTCGACGCAAAACTAACTCCATATTTATACTTTGGCGTTAGACGCTTCTAGCGCCAAAGTCCATGGAATTAGCGTCATTTTTTTGCGTGAACACCTTCCTTGCGTTAATGATATGCAAGGTAGGCGTTCCCGTCTAAAAAAATGACTGCGATGCTATTGCGTCGTATTTATACTCCCGGGCAAAAATGACGCCCGGGAGTGGGCGGGTCTAAAAAACCCGCATTTGCGCCAGATTTTAGCGCCTGGGTCAGGGCAGGTGTTAAGGGACCTGTGGGCTCAGAATGAGCCCAGAGGTGCCCTCCCCTGCCCCCAGGGACACCCCCTGCCACCCTTGCCCACCCCAGGAGGACACCCAAGGCTGGAGGGACCCACCCCAGGGACATTAAGGTAATTCCAGGTAAGTATTTTTTTTTATTTTTTTTGTGGCATAGGGGGGCCTGATTTGTGCCCCCCTACATGCCACTATGCCCAATGACCATGCCCAGGGGACTTGGGCAAGGGGGCATGACTCCTGCCTTTGCTAAGACAGGAGTCATTTCAATGGGGGATGGGCGTCGTAAAAAAATGGCGCAAATCGGGTTAAGACGATTTTTTGCCTCAGCCTGACTTGCCCCATTTGTGGACGCCCAAACGCCATTTTTCCCTACGCCGGCGCTGCCTGGTGTACGTGGTTTTTTTTCACGCACACCAGGCAGCGCCGGTCGGCTAACGCCGGCTAACGCCATTCAATAAATACGGCGCCCGCATGGCGCTTCAGAATGGCGTTAGCCGTCGCTAATTTTTTGGGCGCAAAACTGCGTTAGCGCAGTTTTGCGTCAAAAAGTATAAATATGGGCCTAAATATACCGAGGAGGTGACACAAATTATTTTGATTAAAAGTAAAGTACATTCCATAGATTTCAAGCTCCTTATGAATCTTGTGGACTGATTATATTTCGTCCTTCTTGATTTCCAGAAGAGAAAGGGTACGCAGATGGCCAGAAACTAGAGTATAGACCCAGTGACTCTACCAGGCTCCTAGTCCTCTCTTCCCTGGGGGTCAATAGCGTTGGGTCTTTTTGGCTCATGGAAAGTTTGGAACTTATGTTTTGGTCCACTTAACTCCTGAGAAAAGATCCTAGTGGGAGCCTGACAGTAGGCCAGCCCCAACAGCCACCCCCATGCTTTTGCAAAGCTGAACCTGCATCGCTAGGACACACATTATATCATTACATCAGGTCGTACTTATGTCAGTTCCATATAAAAGGCTTTCATTGTTTTTTGTTTTATTCAATATAGTAGGTTTTTATATATATATTGCACAGTAGCACTTGCTACTGCATAGTTATATGTGAGTTAAATTATGCATAGGAATACAGTTTTGTCTTTTGCTAATATCTTTGGCACGGTTTGATGAATCTTCACGCAGCTTTTCAAAGAAAGATTCATCCACCTCAGTTCTTTCCTTGAAGGTTTCAGGATGGTCTATCAAATGTGGGCAGTGAAAAAGGGGTTCTCAAAACACCTTTTTCTCCATGCAGTTTCTTTACGAATAATTGGAAAATGATAGAGAGAAAACTGATGAACAGAATTACAAGAAATTTGGCAGAAAGCTAGATATTTAGCCAGAAAGCCTGTTTTGGGGATTTTGTGTGAATGAAAGTTTAAAAAATCGAGATATCTGTTGTAGTGGAACTTTGTGGGTTGTTGACATGGAAATAGCATAAGCCCAGGGACAAGTGTAATTGTGTATTTTAAAAGTTATATGGTGTGCCGTTTACAAATCATTAAAGTTTGGCGTGGAGGAAGTTCTCCATAGTAAGCAAGATAAAGGCTGAGTGCACCTGATGTGGGTTTCAGAGGTATTTTTGAAAGTAGATTATGGCGTAAAGCAAATGTGTGTTCTAAAAGAAATATGTGAGAAAGACCAAAGTTGCTGCTGGCAATACAGTTTCCACCAGTGGGTATTTAGGCACGTGCCATATTAAATAATTGAAATACAGTGACACAGAGAAATTCTATAAGCTGTGCATATTTATTTTCCTATATTTTTACCATAATTTTCCCTATGCCATAAGATAGGGAGACTCCGTGGTCAGGATAGAGATCCCTGCATGTTAAGGTATAGGTAAAGAGTATTTAATTCAAAAATAAATATTACAAATAGTTATTTATTAAATATTAATGTAAGTTCATTTTACATATTAATAGCACGAATATCCACATTTTGAAATATTTTTTAATTAACGGATTATATATTGTGAAATTCAACATAGGGTATTTACATATTTTATAATTCAATAATAAATCTGTATTATTGTTATATGTTTTAACTTTAAATTATATTTATATATTTAACTATTTTAAATAACATACTTCTATGTTAGGACCAGAGGTGAGGTTTATGCTATCCTTTCTTCACTTCATTGAATAGCAGCCGCTTTAAAACAACAATAATAAACTAATCTTCCCATGAAACCTTGTGAATCAGTTTAGGTAAAAGTAACATCCAATGGAAAGAAGTGCTGAATAACATAGCCAATCCACTAATAATAGTCCAAAACATAGTCCATCATCTGTTTCTCCTTATCCTGTTTCTTCGCTGCTCACAGCCGAGATAAGTTTACTCTCCTTTTTTCGTTATTTGTATTGCACTGTTTATACTATTTGTACTGTTTTTTTTCCATGTAATTATGTTGTCATGCTTAAACTATATTCACTCTTTAGTTCATTAATGCTTTACCCAAAAGAAAAAACCTGCTGCTTCAGTGCTTTTCTCTTGATCTGGTGCAGCTCCCACAGCATTACTGGCATCCTGCCACTAGGTGGCGTGTGACACAGACGCTCGCGCTGCGGAGATGCACAGTTTCGAATCCTCTCACATTGGGAGCGATGTTGTGAATCAGTAGACTCAGAGCCTCCCCATCTGGAGACAAATGCCCGAGGCTTTGGGGCGTGTACCCCACAACCGGGCCATATTTAACCATTTCTGATGCTCCATTTGTAATGCGGGGTCTATATTTTAATTACAATTATAAAATATATATTCCCTCATGCCCCAACCCGGGGTCTGTAATCTTGACAGGCTCTTTTGTCCTTGTTGTACTCACTCCCAGGCAGGAACCTGACATTATACTTATATTATCTCAAGCACAAGGGGTGAAGTGTCCCAGGCTCAGATCCTCCCTCAGTGTGGCTTTGCTCAAACATTAAATAATTGTTTAACAAAATGAGGCAAAACCCAATAACCCTTAGACCTGGGTAAGTAAATAACAAACAAAAACTTGGCCCCAAGGGGGAAGTGCATGCCTTGACTTCCATGGCAAATCCAGATTATTATTTTTTAAAAAGAACCCTTTTGTCTCAATATGATATCCTCAAATTAATTCATATTTTTTAATTTTTAACAATTTCATCTCTTTCACATTTAGAACAAATTAATCAATTAGAATACATTTTAAATTTGAGGTGCTCCTATGGTGACGGCGCAGTGAAAGTGAATACTGTGATACATAAGGTGCCAAGGTGGTATGTACTATTTATACAAAATGTGGTTGCAAAAGGAAAACAGTGATCTTAAACAAGACTCCTTAATTCAGGTGTCTTGAAGTCACCTTGTATTTTTATATTAATCCACATCAAATTACGTCAATATTTCAACCCTATATAAAGGCATGACTCAATAACGGGTCATCATCATGACTGAAAATTTCTCTATGCTGGTAGCACCTAAAAGCAGATAAAATAAAGATTTCTTTTATGATCTTTGCATGAGAAATCTAATCCTCATTTTAGGTCTCTTCTTGTTTAATGCCATAAGTAAATGACCACTCACCTATTGGTTCAAAGATTTTTAACATTAATCTCCAAAACTGTTTCTTAATACTAGTTAAAAACCCCTCTGGTCATTTTTCCTATAAAAAAATGAATTAATAACCTTTGTATAATTTCTAATTTCTGAATCTCTCATCACTTGATTACATACTATTTCTCAATTATAAAATAGTTGGTTAATTGATCAGTATTGTGCCCCATATTTTGCCAAGATAATATTTGAGACAGTTCCCTGAATTAAAATTACAGTTCTTCCTGGCCATTCCTTCAGAGAAGAAATGAACACCTCTTCTATGGGTATCACATTTACATTTCTTTCCTTTGTTTAGTGAATTTTAATAGCATCCCAGTGCTTTATCGGTTAAATTTCTGTATTACAAATGTGGCCTTGAATGCTTAATACTCAGTATCATAGATTTTTCAATTGTAATCATATTTGTTACTCATGTATGTCCCAAACTGCTTGACAAAACAAATGATTTGTCTGGTTTCACATCCACATCAAGAGTTAGCTTCAGCTAAGTTAGATATGCTTTTCTGCCTCATATCCTGCAGAAGGGTCTCAGATGCCTATGCCTTAGATATCTCAAGCAGGACATTTTCTCCTTCTGGAGTATCCTTCGCTGTAAGTAGAAGAATAAAATGTAACATTAGAGTGATTTCTTATCCTGCCTTCCCAGACTTCCCAAAGCTATGTGTGGTACAATGCCTCAAAGCATATGAGGAGATGTCTTTTGGAATTTAGACCGCCAGGGGAGCTGAATAATGCTGTATCTTCGCCCACCATTGCTCGCTGGGTGCTATGGGTGATGCAAGAAGCTGGAATCGATTTGTCTCTTTTTTTAGCACATTCCACATGTGGAGCCATGGCTTCTAGGGCATCAGCCCAAGTGTCCACTTGGAGGACATCATGAACGCAGCAGATTGATCTTCTGACTCTATGTTCAAAAGATTCTATTTCAAGCCAGTTTTTGATATAGGTCAGCTAGTGGTGGATACGCTTTTAACTAGCATAATCTTCGCCTCAGGTCCTGAAATTGAATGAAAAATGTCCTAGCTACTGCACTGGAAAGTTTCAGTTCTATTAAGGAGAAGGAGGTGAGGATTATCCCGCTCCATTGCTGTTTCATTACTGTAACTAGGAAGTATTAATCTTACTAATCATTCATTGTGATTCCTATGATAATTCCTCACATGCCTGATTTTATGGATATAACACCTGCTTTTTTTCTACAAGCTTCTTTCTTTAACAATTCCAACTTCTCTACTAAAATTGTTATCTCTTCTTAGGAAAAGAGATGGTTAAAAAGGATGGATGAGAACAAATCATGGCATGCCTCGCATAACAGAAGAGGATAAGGAGAAACAGGTGATGGACTATGTTCTGGACTATTAGTAGCGGATTGGCTATGTTATTCAGGTCTTCTTTCCATTGATTGTTACTTTTTTCTACACTGATTCCCAAGGTTTATGGGAATAGTAGTTTACTATTGTTGTTTTAAAATGGCAGTTATTCGATAAAGTGATTAAAGGGTATCATAATCCTCACCTCCGCATCCTTAATAGATTAGAAAATTTCCGTTATGATAGCTAAGACATTTTTCATTCAATTTAATATTATTTTCAATGGGGTTTCACTTTAACTCCCTAATGGGCGGTTCTGAACTTACTACTGTTTTTTCTAGTAGTAATTTACCTGACACAGGTATAAAATACATTTTAAGAATCTAATGCTGCGGAGAGTAATGTGAGCTTGCTTGGATATGAATTATGAGACACCAGACGTCTTGCAAAAGCGTTCTACTTTACACTCTCCAAATATACTGGGAAAGTTGCAAGCCGTGGTGGGGTTTTTAAACTTTGGAAGCTCATACTTGTCACACAATGCTCAGTGAGTAGAGCCTTTAATATGAATTACTTAAGCCATCTGGATGTCCTTTAGCACAAGCTTTGTTTGGTCTATATACAACACACCATGACCAATAAAAGTGAAGTAGAGGAAGCTCTGCTGGTGATTTAGCTGCAAAGCCAGTGGTGCAAATGTAGCTGCTGTAACTTGATCTCAGACAAAATCGATGCAACCATAATGATGGTAATGCAAGCACTATTGAATGAAAACAAAACTGGGATGTTTGCAAATACCCCTACAGACTCATCAAAAATAATATTCACAGGAATTGTATAATTAGGGCTGGGTCAGGCATTTACCTGATGAATGAGCTAAATTCTGAATAGAGATAGCATTAGCTCATGCTGTCATCAGTGCTACTGTGTCAGTCCTGCATCAGTTATACCAGAGGTCTTATTTACAGAAGACTGAAAAACAAATGCACAGTACTGTTTGTCAACAACTGAATCATAAAGCTGCTCACTCACCTCACAATATTCAATAAACTCTTCAGTATGATTTTCTTCAGTCATGTTGACCCATTGCCAGTAGTCAGTCAATATAAGTATATATCGGCTGTGGTTGAATCCTCCTCTAGATTCCGTTAGGTGTGACCAAAAAAGACTATCAGCCCAATTACGAGTTTGCGGTTGGACTGCCAGACCACCATGTTGGAGGTCCTGAAATGTCCACATGCGTGCGGTCTTCCAGACCATCCTATTACGAGTTATACAGGCAGGACCGATGTCCGCTAAGCAAAAATGGCAGACCGCCAGCGGTGCAGCAACCTGGAAATAGGTGGTCTGACCTAAAGCACCATCAGCACTGTGGCCAACCACCAAGCTTATTACAATCACACAGTGGCAGCCCCTTGTGGCGGTCAGCCAATAGCTGTCCGCATCACAGTGGTTTACGGTCATCAAAGTAACAGACAAGTGCACATTGGATGGATTTAAAAACAGCTCAGCTCACACATTGGCACAGTGGACACACCAGCAAAGGACACTATAAAACACACCCCTTCACAGACCACAATCCTTTGCATTTCCACTGCAAGACACAAAAGCCCGAGTACCTCAGTTTCCGTGGACTTCATAGATTAGGCACCCCTTTTTCACAATCCCATTGAACACCCTGCACACACTTTTGTTAATTCACACCCTATTTCATGTCCCCTGTTAAGTAAGTCCTTGTCACCCGTAGTTTTGTCCTACCCTGGCACGTACAAAACATCACTGTTCTTCTGAAACTGAGTTGAATCACAGTGGATAAAGTCATAAGAGTATAGCCACAAATGGAGCACAAGTCCAGCATCTTCTTCTCAATAAAAAAGTGTAATTGTGGGACTAGATCGCACACAGAGTGAATGCTGTAAGCACCACCCTGCACACAAAGGAGGACATTAGGAAGAGGTGGAAAGATCTCTGCAGCACGGTCCATTCCCTGGTCTCTAGGCACCAGCTACAGGCCAAGAAGACTGGCAGTGGCCCTCCCAGTGCCCCATTCATATTCTTTCCCTGTGAGGAGAAGGTCTTGGCCAGCCTGTACTCTGAGGGCTTGACAGGAATTCCTGGGGGAGTGGAGTCAAAACAAAAAAAGTGTCACAACACTGCAATGTCATGCATGCTCACAGTTCATCTTTTGCCACTGACTTGTTCATGTAACCCACCAAGATTCAATATCCAGAGTAACACTGTCAATCTGTATTGCTGGACCTAACATCATAACTACCAAGGCCCATCACATGCCATATGTCCGGATGGTACCTGTAAGTGTTTCAATATCAAAAAATCATCCCAGGACTCATGGAGTCTCAACATGTAAATACATGCCCAAACCTAAATACAGTCTGTATACAGATATATAATACCCAATATTTGTATAGTGTGTGTAGTAAAGAAAGTTACCTGACTTCAACTCCCAGGAGGCACTGTTTTAACAACTCCAAACACCAGCACAGCGTTCTCTTGTTCAAAGACCCCTGTTTGTGAACTCTCAGCTGAAGTATACAGACCTGGGGGATACCATATGTATAGTGTGTGTTGTAGAGAGTGTGGCCTCACTGCAACTCCCAGAAGGCCCTATTTCTGTAACTCCAAACACCAGCACCTTTTTCACTTGCCCAAATACTCCTGTTTGTTAACCTCAAATGAAGTTCACTCACCTGGGAGGATCCCATTTGCCAAGTGCTGGGAATTAAGGGACGTGACATGACTGTAAAGCCCAATAGGCCCTTTTTCTCTAACTCCAACCACCAGCCAAGTGTACTCTTGTCCATTTACCCCTGTTTGTCACCTCCCAAATGAAGTGTACTCACCTGGGGTGATAATATTTCTGTAGTGGGTATAGTAGAGAGTGACCTGATTGCAACTCCCAGCAGGCCTTGGGTCTGTAACTTGTCCAAAGACCCCTGTTTGTCAACTCCCAAAAGAAGTTTACTCACCTGGGAGGATACTATTTGTATAGTGTGTGAAGTAGAAGGGGGTGACGTGTCTTCAACTCCCAGCATGCCCTGCATCTGTTACTCTAACCAAAAGCCCACTGTTTATGTGCCCAAATACTCCTGTTTGTTAATGCTCAAATGAAGTGTACTCACTTGGGAGGATCCCATTTGTCAAGTATTGGGAAGTAGAGGGAGTGACATGACCGCAAAGCCCAATATGCCCTGTTTATCTGATGCCAACCACCAGCCCAGTGTTCACTTGTCCATATACCCCTGTTTGTTTAGGCACAAATGAAGTGTACTCACCTGGGGGATAACATTTGTATAGTGTGTGTAGTAGAGAGACTGATGTGACTGACTGCAACTCCCAGCAGGCATTGGCTCTGCAAATCCAAATACCAGCACAGTGGTCACTTTTCCAAATGCCCCTGTTTGTCAGCTCCCAAATGAAATATACTCACCTGGGAGTGATCAAGCACAGATTATGCTCAAATCAGAGACATGTCTGTCGACTTAGATCCATCTGGACTTGCTAATCCAAGGTGAAATTATCGAGGACAGGAATGACATCCTACCCAGTGTGCACAACAAGTATTTCTAAGGCCTCAAGATGCATCACTGGATTGGTAGCAGCAGCAGACACATTGACACAGCTCTGTGCACATGATGGTTCCAGTCTCATATGCAACAAAGTCCTGGGTCTGCCTGCATCACAACTAACTAGGCCTCCAAATAGACAAATCCATATCTTGCCTAGCTACTGTTTTGGCTGCACTGTTGGCAAGATGTAATTTTCAGGCCAACCTCCCAAGTGCAACTTATCTGCACATCTCAGCAGCTTCTTGAGTCAAATTGAGTTCACATGCTTCACACGTCATGCAAATCACCCAATACCATGGTTACTTGTCACAACTGAATTAACTATAACTTAACATAGTACAAGGTCTCTGCTTATTGTAACTCTAAACCTTTAGAGGTTGATGTCACAATACAACCAGTAACACTGTACATTTTAAATCAACAGGTCGAGCTGCCACTGGGCACACAGATGTGATGGAACAGACTGCCACTACCCCCCGGATGAAGCCCTCAGTGAAGACGATACTACTGAACTTGTGGACATGGAGGGTAGTTCTGGCCCATCTTGGTAACCTGGGCAGATGGAAACAGTGAGTCTCACTGTGCCCACAACATCACCTCCCAGCCATGTTGCATCAGTATTACAGGCAACCAATCACTCCCCAATATGTGTCCCTAGCACAGTTTCCACCCTTTCGTGTCCCAGTCCTGGATCCTGAGTTGCAGTGCAACAGTTTGGACAGTAAGGGTCCAGGACCAAGTTGGAGAGGACACCCTATGGCAAAGACACTGGCCCATGGGGTAGGGTGCATGGGAGGGATTCTGTGGGCCTGTGGGGTGAAGCCACTGAGGCTGCTCTTGACCAGTACACCATCAGCCACATCTTGGGGGTCCATCAGGAGTCCAAAGGCGTGATGGGCCAGGTGTTGACCAAACTCCGGGAAATCAAGCAACTACAGAGGGACATGCATAAGGACATGCAGAAACCGAGGGAGGCCCACAATGGCAAATGGCCTCTCTAACAGTGGTGCTGAGGGACATACACACCACCCTGAGCAGGGCTTCTCAACAACAGTGTACCCCTTCCTTCAGCTCATCAACAGCAGGCCCATGAGCATAGGGGGCAGTCACTGGAAGGGAGGCCCTGCCAGAGGAACAACACGCCCCAGACACCTCTTTCTGTGTAGTAGCAGATCCCTCATGCAAGCGGGGATGTCCAGCAAAGAAGCCAGGAGGTATGAAAGGCAAAACACCCCCCACTGCCACTAATAAGTCTCTTCCTTAGGGACCTCCTTTGTGTGTTACACAGTCACTTTGGACTGAACCACCTACAATTCCAATGGGAAGAGTACTCTGGACTTTCGACTCCCAATGTTGTGGCTGCTAATCCACTGATTTTGTTCAATATGACTGACTCCTTTGCATTTGAATTTTTGTTGAGTCATATCACAAATATTTTTATTAGTCATAGCTGCACAATAAAATCACCCTTCACTGACTCTGCGGATTTTGGTTTCATATTTAGCCGTGTAGATATTTCAGACCTTGTGCACCATGCAATGATGGTCCAAGGTACTTGTTCAAGATGGGATATATTGCATGTACACAGTGTCCAGCTAAGGATTACAACCCTCCCACACAAACACATAAATACAAGTCTCGGGTCTAATCAAAATTTGTATTACAGTGTTCAGCCCATAGGCTGTCAATATGTTGGAACTATTGGAAATGAAGAGTGATTGACTCATACTGAGTAAATGAACATATTTACAGGTACAGACCCCTAGACCACGGGAGCAAGGGATTTGTCAGACATTGGGCCTGATTATGACCCTGGCGGACGGCAGAGGCCGTCCGCCAAGGTACCGCCGCTGAATGACCGCACCGCGGTCAAAAGACCGCGGCGGCCATTTAGACATTTCCTCTGGGCCGGCGGGCGCTCTCCAAAAGAGCGCCCGCCGGCCCAGAGGAAATGCCCCTGCAACGAGGACGCCGGCTCAGAATTGAGCCGGCGGAGTTGCAGGGGTGCGACGGGTGCAGACACTGAAATACTTTGCGGGCCCTCTTACGGGGGCCCCTGCCGTGCCCATGCCATTGGCATGGGCACGGCAGGGGCCCCCAGGGGCCCCGCGGCACCCCCTACCGCCATCCTGTTCCTGGCGGGCGAACCGCCAGGAACAGGATGGCGGTAGGGGGTGTCAGAATCCCCCATGGCGGCGCGGGGATTCTAAGGGCAGCGGTAAACCGGCGGGAGACCGCCGGTTTGCCTCTTCTGACCGCGGCCGAACCGCCGCGGTCAGAATGCCCTGCGGGGCACTGCCGGCCTGTCGGCGGTGCTCCCGCCGACCCTGGCCCCGGCGGTCTTGTACCGCCGGGGTCAGAATCACCCCCATTGTCCTGTAGAATAGACAAACATTAAAGTGGTTGATGTCAGCAGCTTGATCCTTATCACATATCACACCAAAGAAATGAAACATCACATAATCCAATATACAGACAGCTGCCAGTACAACAGTTACTTATCACAAGGCCATCATAATCTAATTCCTGTTCATTTGGTAGTATGACACAAGCATATGTCAGTGTTGTGGCACAGGCACTGTGGCCTATAATGGTAAAACACATCTACAGTTACATAGAGGTCATAGAACATGTTTTTTAGCCAATGTGAAAGAAAAATGACTTGGTCGTAAATTAGGGCTTCATATATGTTGACCACATGATGACATACATGATGCATCATGTCCACCAGAGGATACAAAACAAGTGCAATGGGCACTTCTGAACCTTCATACATACCCTGTGCAACCTGTCCTGGTACAGGTCTCATACACAAAAACTCTTATATTACCTAGAGCAATCCATGTCCACTTTGTATGTCAGAACAGCATCACTTACCTGCCAATGTCACAACTCTGAAATGCCCACATGAAAATGTCATGGTGAAGGCACCTGTGCAAAGAACAAAACAAGGAGTATAGACTTGAAACCATACATGTGACACAAGTCGCGCAGCAAGCATCTGGAAAGCATGTTACATTGCACAGAATCTGACAGAAACAAAGCAAAATCATCAAGGTTGGGGTGTGTCAAAAGGTATCTTATCAAGCTTTGGCTGAATATTACAGAGTATCAGCTCCCTAGCTATTTCCAAAGTACTCAATTCCACACATACTCACAACTACAGGTCAGTGTACAGTCATAGTCAAGACATCACATGACATACACTCATGAGAATTAGGTATGGATGAGATCTTCTCACGAGTCAGCTCTTTCCTCCTCACCACTGTCATCCTCACTTGGCATTTCAGGATTCTCACCCAGTGGCAATACAGGCTCCCACTCATTTGGGATGTATGGAATATTCCTCCACAGAGCAATGTTGCGATGTTGTCTGTCCTTCAAGAGCCCAAAAGTCCACTTCACTGGCTGCAGTGTTCTTCCATGGGACTCACTGAAGTGGATTTCCCCTGGTGTAGTTGGATTCCTCATCAGCGTCAATAACCAAGCAGGGTTTGACTCCTTTCAAGGGTTGGGACACAAGTGCAACAATCACTTCATGATGGTAGCATCTGACATTGCTCACACACAATGAGGACAGACATGACTTACCAACCAGGCCCAGGTTCTATCTGGATGCAGTTGTGACATCAGCTAGTGCTGTTCTGCATTATGACGAATCATGGGCTGCTCCAGGATAACAGGCACAGACATTTGAGATATAGAGATCTGCCAAACAGACAACTTGCAACTTTCTGTTGCGATAGACTTGTCAGTGGCCTGCGGTGGCGCCAAACCAACATATATGCCATCAATGACTCCCACCAAATGTGGGAGGTGGGCAAAACCATAGAACCCAACCTTCACCTTGGCTAAGTCCTCATGTCGGGGAGAAAGTGAGATAGCTGTCAATGTGTTTCAACATTGCAGATTGGAAATCCTTCTATACCAGACAGAACATAGATTGAGACATACCAGCAGATAGGGCCACTGTGTGTTGGAAGGACCCTATGGCCAGGACATGTAATGCTGACATGACATGTACAATGGGTGGTATGCAGGTTGGTATACAGTTAGCTGGCATCAGATCTGGCTCCAACTGACAGCATAAGTCCACTATTGTGTGCCTATTCAGACAATACAACTATATGACATGGCATTCTTCTATGGTCTGAAGGTCTGGAAGTGAACAGTAGACAGGAGGTTGTTGCATCCTCCCTCTCCCAGGGTACCTGTATGACAAGACATGATTTGCAACATCAGTCAGTGTGTCCACACAAAATACATTATGCATGCCAACAAATTCATGTGACAAAGCATTTCTGACTGGATAGACATGAAATACAGTACACACCCCAGCTGGTAACTACAGAAGGGTCACATCTGACCCCCATGTTTGTCCACACGTTTACACAACATGGATTCGGCCAATACCCAACTATATGCATCACAATTGCCCCTCGAAATATGACTGTGGATTCGGCCAATACCCAACTATATGCATCACAATTGCCCCTCGAAATATGACTGCATTTTCTGACTGCCGAAAACTAGTCAGTGGTGGCGGCCCATGCACAGCCATCATATACCATCTGTGCCCTGTAATACAGCACATTGTGTAGTAGGACCTACATAGCAAGACAGCATGAGGATGTTTGTAATGGTCCCACACATATATTCTGTATGTGACACAGTTTACACAGCCATACACACTATGACCTACTCCACTGGACATTAGCAACTACCTGCGACCCGGGGTGTATGTCCTCCATGTGGTAAGCGACTCCAACCGCGGCATACACAGCCATAGGATAAAGTTGTTTCCTCTTGTGGTCACTACACAATGGCTGTGTCTGTCAGGGGTGATGACTGCCATGTTGTGCAAATTCACTCACCTGCCTCCTGACACCACTGCCAGCAACACCACCACTACTTGAGCTGTTGTGTGCCTCCTCTGGAAGCAATCATTCCAAGTACTGCAATTGATAGGCCCATGCATCATTTCTTATTGTTGTGTTATTGTGTATGCAAACAATAATGTCTGTATAAACTTGTATGGGATCTGTGGGAATGAAGTTGGCACTGGCAGCTATTGTATGACAACAGGTAACTTGAGGTAATCTCCATAAGGCAAAGCATTTAAAGTGATCTTGTCTCCTACTTATTTATTGGTTACTGTGCTTGCACAACTTTAGCCTTGCAATTGTAGTTATCTGTGATCCTGATTTTCATGTGGGCAGTGGCTGAGAGTTCAGATGGCATCCATGTTAATGGTATGGTACAAGTAAGAGTCACTTTGATGTATTTTGTTGCTGGAGCCTACTTGACATGATGGTAACATTTGCTAATCACAGCTGTTGTTCAAGTGTGATCAGGAACATGTGCTAACCCTTTTTCTCTTTGTATTTGCAGTATCAAACCAGACAATTGAAGGAGATAGGGCAAAACCAAGTGGGTAAATATCTAGCCACAGTACCTCCAGTCATGAGACCATTGACATGGAGGGACCCAGTGGCCAAGAGGGTGAGTGACACGGAGAAGACTGGATCTACATCCTCATCATTGGATTCTACATCCAGTGGCCACTTCCCAGTGATGGCGAACCCATCGGGACCTACTCCTGTACCAACTTTGTCTGCTACCCCCAGTTCTATTGCCACCCTCTCTGTTGCTCCCCATCCAGTTGGCTGTGCCCTCTCACTCAAGAGGGTGGGCATCTCCTTTGCTGCAGGCACCTCTGCCCCAGCCCCTGTTACCTGACTGCCCTGAGTAAGAAGGCTCTTGACCTCCTGAGGAGTATCTCGGTGGGTCAGACTGCCATTGTGAATGCAATCCAGGGGTTGTCCAGCCAACGTCAGCATACCAGTGCTTTCCTGGAAGATATTCATTGTGCCATGTCTCGCCTACAGAGCTCTTTTCAGGCTCTGGCCTCTTCACTGATGGCAGCCAGACATCTCCCACATTCCTCCCCCCCTCCACTTTCCTCTTCCCGTTCCAAATTCTCCTGTCTCCTGCCTATCCCCTTCCCAATCCAAATTCCCCCATCCCCTACCTATGCCAAGCACACAGATGCATACGCACACACCCACCTCAACACACACAAGCAGCACACATCAACACAAACACCACAAGACACACCGGCAAACAGGCACTCAGCAGAAACCGACAAACACCACAAAAGCAACCACTTCACCAGACACCACCACCACCCCCCACTGACTCATACACCATATCCAGTATACCTACAGGCACCATCACAACAGCCAATGACACATCCACCACACCCACCATACCCACAGAGTACAGCACAACCCACACAGGTGGATCCACCACACCTACCATACCCACAGGCAGCAGCACAACACATACAAACAAATCCATCACATCCAGCATTTCCACTGACACAATCCCAACAGACACACAAACATCTACCACATCCAGCCTACCCACAGACACCGCCTTAACAGACACACAAACCTCCACAACATCCAGCATACCCTCAGACACCAAAACAACAGACACACACACATCCACCACTCCATCACCCGGCACCTCCACTCCCAACACCCCAAGATACGCAAACACCCAGATTCACACATGCAACAGACACCACCCAAACAGAAGTATACCTCACACATGCACACACCCAAGATGTCTACATGCACACACCACACAACCACTCCCTCAACCTCCAAGTCCCCAACCCCTTCTAATGACTATTCTCTTGTTCTGAAGGATAGTTTCCTTTTCAACCTTTCCTTTTCCCCTTTTACTTCTAAACCCGATCCTAATGCAAAGGGCCCCCACCCATATCCCAACCCATCCCTTCTTCCACATCCAAGTCCTCCCCTGTCACATCTGCAAGCACCCATACTTCTCCCCCAAGAAGAAGCCTACCCCTCCAAACAAATAATCCACCCCTCCCAAACCCAAACCCACCCATCCCAAAACTGACCCCACCGAAGGATGATCTCTGAGGTTCCTTCCTGTCCATTTGATGCCCCTTCCCGTAGTTTTTCCCTGGCAGTGACTGGAGTGTGGCCACAACCATGTGCATGGGCAATAACTGGACTGGCAAATGGCCTTTGTTCTGAAGATTTTCAAGTTAATATAGCCAAGTAGTTGTTTTTTTGGGTACACATTTGTTCTGCAATTGATTTTCTACATTCATGTTGTTCTTGAGTCACTTGTGTTGTATGCCAACAGGTGTGCGTGATTCATCCTGATTGCTGATCCATTTGCTGTTGTTTGCAAAATCTGACTTTGAGGGCAGTGCTGGCGTTGAGCTTAATGACACAGGTAGGTGTGTGTGTACATATCATCAGTTGCGTCTGCGGTGGTGTGGATTTTGTGCCCCTTCAATGAGCAGCAGCAGGATGAGTGTGATGGGCTCCATGGTGGCACAGGAGGAGTAACGCTGCCTGCTGGTGAGTTGCTCCCTTTATACTCTCTGTTTCCACCTGCTGGAATGTGGCGGTTGGATCACCACTGTAACATTGGCAGTGTGCAACATCATAATGAGACCAGCAGAAACACAGGCTCTGCCGGCCTGTTTGTTGTGCCTTGTCACTGTGGTGGTCTGAGCTGCCTGGCAGTGCCAGCAGGACCGCGGTGGTCTTTGCTCTATAGGCTCGCCAGCATCATGATACAGTGGTGTGACCACCAAGCAGATGGCGGTCGGACCACTGCTACCGCCACGGCGGTGCATGAACTGCCAAACTTTTAATGAGGCCCTGTAACTGCTCAAACAGTCATAAAAGACTTGCAGTGCCTAGCAGCAGTGGGAGCAGTTCATACTTTTCATTCAGACAATGGTCCTGCATTTACCATTTAGGTGTATATGGATGCTATGTTTGCACTGTGAACAAAACTGCTATGCCTGGTTGAGTCAGCCAAAATTATGTTAAAGCAAGCCTTGACTTTTAAGATATTGTACTCAGGATTATAGTGGAATTACATTTGCAACAGTGCACAGAGAGCAGTAAAGAATTTGTCTAGAGGGGTAGAAGGTGTCTGCACCCTTGATTATATGTTGTTGGTGTTCCATTGTATGTACTGAATGTCAATCCCAATGGCAAAGCAAAATATCTATTCATCTGCTCTGTTTCATGATTGGATTTCTTGCAGAACATTCAAGAAGCTAGTGAGACCCTCTCCAGTAAAAAAGCCTCCACTGCTGAAGCTAAAACTACTGACAGGTGGCTCCTCAAGGTGGAAGAGATAGTTCAGGAATGTATCTCTGACAAACATGTCTACATACATTCCTACAGATCACCTAATCGAATTCTGAAGTAGAAGGTAAATTCACTGTAATCCTGCCACTAATTCCTGGTGAGAAGAAAAACGGGAAGTTGTTGATTAATCACAACAAAAAGCTGTAGTCATTTATGTTCAATGAGCCACTGCTCACACCAAAGTGCCTCTGTATTAGTCCAATACATTGTCTCCCTATTTTGCAGTTACCTCAGGAAGAGTACAGCCATGTTGGAATCATGGCCTCATTCAAGGAAATGATGAACCTGCTGTGCCTCCAGTCTTACACCCATCATAAAGTACTGATCCAGATGTCACAAAAGCAGCAGCATCAAGTGAACCTGATGCAACTCCAGCAGCGATTGCTACAACTGCAACTGCAATCAAATATGCACCATCAATCTACATCAATTGATATGATACACTAATTTGTGTAGTCTGGAAAAGAGTCTGATCCTGAAATGCTGCCTGTTTTCCTTTTGTTTTGCCAAGCAACATAACAAATGTCCTTTTTCTGCTGTTAGCCAATACTAAAGATGGATTCTTATCTGTCACTGATGCCATGACAGAGATAACCACCCGCCATGGTTCTACATTTGGATCTTTGCTGCAATATCATCAATCCTTTTGTGTATTACAATGTGATTATAATTTTGTTGATGGAGCATGGCACAATCTTCCTGACATTGGTTTAGCAGTTACAGACACATACTACTTCTGACACAGCCAAAATGGATTACCACACTGTCAACATCAGTGCTTACCATTTGCTTTATGGTATTCTGTAGGAAAAGGTTTATTGTCCAATTTTGGCCCGATGGAAATTATTCATATTCTCTATGTTTTAAGAATCTCATTGGAGGACACTATGGTGGTCACTACAACCCTGGCGGTCAGTGTTATAGCGGTGGTAGAACCGCCAACAGGCCGGCGGTAAAAAAAATTGGA
Source organism: Pleurodeles waltl (assembly GCF_031143425.1). Classification (NCBI taxonomy): domain Eukaryota; kingdom Metazoa; phylum Chordata; class Amphibia; order Caudata; family Salamandridae; genus Pleurodeles; species Pleurodeles waltl. The sequence goes on from NC_090438.1 coordinate 716,328,882, forward strand.
ATCACGACCGTGGCGGAAACCGCCAACATAAACAGCCACTTTAACACTCCGACCGCCAAGGCGGTAGAAACAAACACTGCGGCGGTAACCGGCAACAGACAGGCGGAAGACAATGTACCGCCCACATTATTACAAGCCACCAATCCGCCACCTTTTCCGGGGCGGATTCACCGCAAACAAAAACACAGCGGAAACAGGACTTGGAAGGGAAAACGCTCACCTCTGCACACCCCACGAGGAACCAGAACGCCATGGAACCCGAGCTCCAGATTCTTCCAGCCTTTATCTTCCTGCTCCTCTACCAGGAACAACAAAGACGGCGGCAAAGACAACGGTGAGTACTGCACTTATGGCACAGGGGAGGGGGATGGAAAAAACAGTGACACACACATGCAACACGCAACACGCAACACCCCGACCCTCACCCACTACAAAACACACACAAGTACATGTTGATAGATTACATTAACAACCCTCAACCACCCCCTGGAAGAATGCAAGGACAAAAGGAAATGAGTCGAACGATTGTAATATTTTCAAACACATTAATCAAAAATATATACATATATAAAGATATTCACACTCTAAACTAATATATACCCCAAGAATAGAAGTCCAAGGTATTCCACCATCATACCCGAACAAGACGGAGAGAACACTGCTGGGGCATCAGATAGAAATAAAACAGGCACCTCAGGGGGAAGGGAAGGGGGGGCACCTCAGCCGGATGAGTGCACGACGCCAGATCCATGAGGGGGCTCCATACCCATTGATGTATCCTGGGGAGTGCAAAGCCACAGTCTCTCAAGTCTCTCCAGTGGGTGGTTTGCCCACTGCATTATCCCGGGGAGTGTAAAGCCACAGTCTCTCAAGTCTCTCCAGTGGGTGGTTTGCCCACTGCATTATCTTGAGGAGTGCAAAGCCACAGTCTCTCAAGTCTCTCCAGTGGGTGGTTTGCCCACTGCTTTATCCTGGGGAGTGCAAAGCCACAGTCTCGCAAGTCTCTACAGTGGGTGGGTTGCCCACTGCTGCATCCTGGGTAGTGCAAAGCCACAGACTCTCAAGTCTCTCCAGTGGGTGGTTTGCCCACTGCATTATCCTGGGGAGTGCAAAGCCACAGTCTCTCAAGTGGATAACAGTCTCCACTGGTTCTGGAGGGGCTGTGTGCCAAGAGTGCTTCATCCTGCCAAGGTCTGAGGTAGTGGATGTGAATCTCCACTGGTTCTGGAGGGGGCTTTGTGCCCAGCGTGCTTCATCCTGCCAAGGACTGAGGTAGTGGATGTGAATCTCCACTGGTTCTGGAGGGGGCTTTGTGCCCACAGTGCTTCATCATGCCAAGGACTGAGGTAGTGGATGTGAATCTCCACTGATTCTGGAGGGGGCTTTGTGCCCAAAGTGCTTCATCCTGCTTGTGGTGGCCTCAGTAGCTTCGGAATCTTTGGCGCTCACTGGCCTGTGGTGCTTGTTGTGGCGGTGTCCTTGGCAGTGGTGCTGGTGGCGGCGGTGTCCTGTTCAGCGGTGCTGGTGGCGGCGGTGTCCTGTTCAGCGGTGTTGGTGGCAGCGGTGTCCTTGGCAGCGGTGCTGGTGGCGGCAGTGTCCTGTTCAGCGGTGCTGGTGGCGGCGGTGTCCTTGGCAGCGGTGCTGGTGGCGGCAGTGTCCTGTTCAGCGGTGCTGGTGGCGGCGGTGTCCTTGGCAGCGGTGCTTGTGGCAGCAGTGTCCTTGGCAGCGGTGCTTGTTGCTGTCTTGTCTGCCGTGCAGGTTTTCCCAGACTTGCCGTGGAGCACCTCTCGCCCTCTGTCCCACTGGTGGCTTCAGACCCCGTTCTGTCGCCCTCCAGGGCCATGTGGGATGCAGTTCCGTCCTGCTCCAGTGCCACTGCTCCTCTGCCTGATGATACTAATGCACACAAGCACAGGGAGACCCCAAAAAGGGGGGGGACAGAAGAAAGACATGTTGAGTGCATGCAATACCGCTACCATTGGCAGACACTACAGACACAGAAGCCCCCTGCATTATGCCGTGCACTTGGAGTTCCCTAATCAATCACAGGGACATGGGTTACAAGGCTATGGTGGATTGCTGCACACATGGAAGTCACAGGAGCCTGACTAGGTGTAGTTGGCTCTGTACACGGGGGGTGGGGTGCCACAGGGCCTGCCTTAAGAAGGGAACTTGCCTACTAAACTCGCCCTGGCCTAGGGGAACCCACAGCCCACCTCCCCCACCCAGACACCTACAATGCACGCTGAATCAGCTGAATGAGAGTGTACTCACCCCCTTGTGGCTGCTGTGATGCCCTCAAGCGCCCATCCAACTCCGGGTACGCCACAGCCAGGATCCGGAACATCAGGGGGGTCATGGTGCGATGGGCACCCCTCCCACGTTGGGAGGCCATCCCCAGCTGGGCCTCCACCGTCTTCTTGCTCCAGTGGTGAATGTCCTCCCATCTTTTATGGCAGTGTGTGCTCCATCTGTGGTAGACCACCAGGGTCCGGACTTCCTTGGCGATGGCACGCCAAATATCCTTCTTCTGGTGGGCGCTGACCTACAGGAATAGTACAGGGGAAAAGGAGAAGATATAACCGTCCGCACCGTCACAGTCATTGGCCCGCATCCCTAACCTTGCCATGACACACATGCACTCACCGTCGTTTCATGCACGCCTTATTCTCCCCCCATCTGTCATCCACACCACTCCAATCAGCCATTGCCCATACAGCATGCTCACAGTGTACTCACCTGTTTGTCTGGAGGACCGTAGAGTAGCGTGTACTGGGGGAGGACCCCATCCACTAGTTTCTCCAACTCCTCTGTGCTGAAGGCAGGGGCCCTTTCTCCAGACACACGAGCCATTGTCTCTTCCAGACTAAGGTCACAGCAGTACTTGCAGTGTAGGTCCTCTCCTGTCGAAGATCAGGTATCAAGTGAGTGAACACAGAGAAAATAGTGGTGACGTCCGCAGGGTCCAATGTTAACCAATGCAGGATTGCACTGCGGTCTTCAACCGCCTACCACAACGGTGTACAACGCCAGCGCAGTTACCTCATATCCCCTTGTCCCACATTACAGATCAGGCAGACGCCATTTCAGGGGGCCACTTGGCATTAATTTTGACTGCGTCACACAAGTCTAGGCCTTGCTTAAACACTAATCCAGCCATATGTCGATTTGAAAACATTTTACGATTAAGTTGTGTTCACGTACCTCAGAGTTGGTTGACTCTCTGCTTGCTGTTCTCCTCCATAGAGCACGTCCGCTGGGGCAGGTGAGGAGATGGCGGCATCCTCCAGTGTACAGACCGCTGGTGGACCTGTCGACGATGGAGAAGTGACATGTAATCATCACCTACAGACTTGATCGTACCACCATCCTGGAACTGTGTGCCCAGTTGGAGCCAGACCTGATGTCAGCTATCCGCCATCCCACAGGAATCCCCCCTCAAGTGCAGGTGCTGTCAGTACTCCATTTCCCAGCAAGTGAGTCTTTTCAAACAACAGTGGCCATAGCATCAGGGATGTCCCAGCCTATGTTTTCCAACGTGTTGTTCAAAGTGTTGTCTGCCCTGCTGAAACACATGCAGAGCTACATCGTTTTCCCTCAGGTGGAGGGTTTGCCTACAGTGAAAGGTGACTTCTATGCCCTGGGACATATCCCCAACATCATAGGTGCCATTGGTGGGACACATGTGGCCTTGGTCCCCCCGCAGGAGTGAACAGGTGTACAGAAACCGGAAGAGTTACCATTCTATGAATGTGCAGATGGTCTGTTTGGCAGACCAGTACATCTCCCATGTGAATGCCAAATTTCCTGGCTCAGTACATGACGCTTACATTCTGAGGAATAGCAGCATCCCTTATGTGATGGGGCAACTCCAGAGGTACCGTGTGTGGCTATTAGGTGAGAACATGGACCCAATACAGTGTGACTAGGTGTCTGGGTATGTCACTAAGAGTTAATGTCTGTCTAACAGTTGTCCCTCGCCATTTGCAGGTGACTCTGGTTACCCCAACCTGTCATGGCTACTGACCCCAGTGAGGAATCCCAGGACAAGGGCAGAGGAACGCTACAGTGAGGCCCATGGGAGAACTAGGACGGTTATAGAGAGGACCTTCGGCCTCCTGAAGGCCAGGTTCAGGTGCCTCCATATGACAGGTGGTTCCCTATTCTACTCACCAAAGAAGGTGTGCCAGATCATCGTGGCCTGCTGTATGCTTCACAACTTGGCTTTGCGACAACAGGTGCCTTTTCTGCAGGAGGATGGTCCAGATGGAGGTGTTGTGGCAGCTGTGGAGCCTGTGGACAGTGAAGAAGAGGAGGCAGAAGAAGAGGATATCGACAACAGGAACACGGTGATCCAGCAATACTTCCAGTGAGACACAGGTAAGAAGACAGCACTGCCTGCTACATCTGATCTAATTGTCCTAACTCTCATCTGTCTGTCACTTTCACCCAGTGTATGGACCCCGAGTTGTCATTTTCCCTTTCAATTTCACAGATGTGGGCCCCACTGTGTGACCTCTGCTATGTTACCTCATGGACTAGAGCTGTGTGACATAGGTATGTTGACAATAGAATGGACATTAGTATTTTCCTCAGTTATTGCAAATACACATTTGTGAAAGCACAGACTGACTCCAGATTGTTTTGTGATTCAAGGGTGTTTATTTAAGTGCTAAATATTGGAGGGGGTTGTAAAATGGTGAGGGGTGATGGTGGAGGAATGTCCATGGCAGAGTCCAGTCTATTAGTCTCACAGGTGCATTGTGCAAAGGGGCATAGGAAGTGGAGCTGGGGCAGTTTAAATATGGACAGGGTGACAAAGTGGGACAAAAGGATGATAATCAGGGTGGTCACATTTCTTGGTGGGGGTCTTGGCATTGTTCTCTATCTTTGTCCTGGATCTCAGTGAACGTTTGCGGGTGGTTCTCCATCTGCAGGGGTTGGGGTGCTGGTATCGTGGTCCTGTGGCGGTGCCTCCTGTCCACTAGCGCCGGCGGAGGTGGTGGACAGTTCATCGTACTGGCTAGTGTCAGGGGCCCCTTGAGGTGCCACAGTGTCCCTCCTGGTGTTGAAGAGTTCCTTCAACACCCCTACAATGGTGCCCAGGGTGGAATTGATGGATTGAGTTCCTCCCTGAACCCCAAATACTGTTCCTCCTGCAGCCACTGGGTCTCCTGAAACTTGGCCAATACCGTTGCCATTGTCTCCTGGGAATGATGGTATGCTCCCATGATGTTGGAGAGGGCCTCGTGGAGAGTGGGTTCCCTGGGCCTGTCCTCCCCCTGTCGCACAGCAGCCCTCCCAGTTCCCCAGTTTCCCTGGGCCTCTGTCCCCTGAACCGTGTGCCCACTACCACTGCCCCCAGGTCCCTGGTGTTGTTGGGGTGGTGGGATAGCCTGGGTTCCCTGTAGTGGTGGACACACTGCTGCTTGACGTGTCCTGGGGACAGAGGTATGGGCCCGCTGGGTGGGTGCTATGCTGGTGTTTCCAGAGGGAGGAAGCTCTGTAGTGGCCTGTGCCAGTGTGAGGGGAACCGACTGTCCCGAGGTCCCAGATGGGCCGGGCTGGTCATCTAGATCCAGTTGGACAGAGCTGCTGTCATCACTGTGGGCCTCTTCTGTGGGTGGAGTGGACATGTCTGGACCCTCCTGTCCGGTGACGTTGGGTAGGGGTCCTGCAGGGGTGTAAAAGCATGGTTATTGCATCTGTGTGTGCCATGGTGTGCAATGGATTGGTGACCCTGCAGCCCAGTGCTTGCATTCTTGAGTGGGACCTTGTGTGATAATGGTTTAGGGGGGTGTATGGGTATGTGCAGTGGACATGCTTTGGTGATGGGTGTCCATGCTTTGGTGTTACATGCAGGGCTTGGGTTTGGGATGTGTGGTTTGTGATATTGGGACATATGTGAGGAGTTGGAGTGATGGGGGTGAGGGCGAGGGTGGGGGTATGGGATAGCATGCAGGTAGGGTAGGGGATGTAATAGTTAAGATTTGACTTACCAGAGTCCATTCCTCCAGCTACTCCTGCAAGGCCCTCAGGATGCAGTACAGTATAGCCAAGACCTGCTCCTCCCATGTTGTGAGTTCTGGGGGAGGAGAGGGTTGTCCGCCGCCAGTCTTCTGAACCGCAATCTGGTGTTTGAGACCACAGAACGCACCTTCCCCCGTAGGTCGTTCGACCTCTTCCTGATGTCATCCCGTGTTCTTGGGTGCTGTCCCACTGCGTTCACCGTGTCCACGATTCTCCACCATAGCTCCATCTTCCTAGCTATGGTGGTGTGCTGCACCTGTGATCCGAATAGCTGTGGCTCGACCTGGATGATTTCCTCCACCATGACCCTGAGCTCCTCCTCAGAAAATCTGGGGTGTCTTTGCGGTGCCATGGAGTGGTGTGGGTGATGTGTGAGGTGGTGTGTGTTGTGATGTGTGGGGTGATATTTAGAGGTGTGTTGTGTGAGGTGTGTGGATGTTGTGTGAGTGATGGTGTTGAGTGCCTGTGGATGCTATTGTTCTCTCTGGTGGTGTCTCTCTCTGGCCTTCAGTCGCAATTGTTGTTGTAAGGGTTTGTGGGTGATGTGGGTGTGTTTTATATTGTATTGGATGTGTGGGAGTGGTGTGTGTATGTGTATCAGGTGTGTGTATTTGGAATTGTCCAATGTGGAGGTGTTTTGTAAGAGTGTGTGTATTTTGAGCACAGTGGTGTGTACCGCCAATGGAATACCGCTGTTCAAAGACCGCTGCGTGGATTCTTAGGTCGTGATAGTGTGGGCTTATTCCTGTTGGCATGACGGTGGAGGTTTTGTTATCGGCAGTTTATCACTGACCTTTGGTGGGAGACTTGTGCGGGTGTCTAAATTTTGGCAGATTCCGATCTGTGGGTCATAATGGCAGTGGCGGTATTCCGCGGCTGTGTCAGTGTGTTGGCGGTCTCCTGAACGTCGGTAAGCGGCTTTTACCGCCAATGTTGTAACGACCCCCTATATTATTATTATGATGATGATAATAGTAATAATAATAATAATTATTATTATTGTTATGATTATTATTATCAACCTGACTCTGTCACTTACTATGAAATTTGACGGAAGTTACCGGGATTCGTTTATAAGATGCATAGACTAGGTACTACAGGCTCGGCCACTGCAGTAGGCCTGATGGCAATAGCCCATACAGTATCCATAAACTCCCCCATCGCATGACCAAAGTTACATTTCATCTCCTTATCCTTAACTGGTGAAGTGTGAGTGGCAAGAGCCTTAGAACTTCATACTCTTGCCTATCTTTGTCCTGTGTTCTACCACAATTCCATTGTGGTGTTGTTTTGGGAGTTGATTTCCATGCATGTTGATTGAGTTATTTTAGCAGCAGTTCTGGGTAAAGGTATTATTGATCAACAAGGATTTGCATTTGAAAGACAGTTTCCCTGTACTGCAACATACTGTATAATTGTAAAAGGCCATCCTTTTTAACAGATGCATGAAGTTTTAATATGTTATGGTCAGGCATCATCAACCATAAACTCTGAAAATATGTACTGCTAACGGGTATGCAGCCATGGTAGCAATGTTGTAGATGATGTCTCAATTACCTGCAGTGGTGTGAGTGTGTGCGCATGTACACTTCAACTTAAATTAGTTGCAGAAATTCTCGATTTCTGAATAGTCACACATGTCTGGGAATCAAATAGCTTCCAGGGAGCATTTTATGTCATATAAATTGCATAAATATCTCTAAATACATTTTATTTGCTCAGATATTGCTTATCTTTCCTTTGTGCCAGTTTAAAACATTTGTAGAAAAAAAAAAAAAAAAAAAATAGATGTCCTTCTTTCAGCAGCCTTTGGATGGTCTTCCCCCAAACCTTTTACCTGCTTGCCTCATATTTTTGCTGATTCACGTTGTTGGCCTTAGGACTCTGAGCACTTCACCACTGCTGACCAGTGCTAAAGTACATGTGCTTCTCCCCTAAACATGGTAACATTAGCGTACACAGAAATGGCATATTTAATTTACTGGTAAGCCCCCTGTAAAGTGGTATACGTATACCCAGTGCCTGTAAATTAAAAGATACTAATGGGTCTGCAGCACTGATTGTGCCACCCACTGAAGTAGCCCTTTAAACATGCCTCCACCCTGCCACTCCAGAGCCTATGTGTGCAGTTTTGTTGTCATTTTGACTTGGCATTTAAAAACCGCTTGGCAAGCCTTAAACTCACCTTTTATTACACATAGGGCAGTGTGTTGATTTTTCACTACTGTGAGGCCTACTCCTCTCATGGGTTAACATTGAGAATTCCTTAATACACTTTTAAGCTGTAATTCCTGATTTGATAGGAGTGGCTGTATCATGTTTCATATCTTTGGAATAGTAATGTTAAATCCTCCTTACTGTTAAAGTCGGACTTAACATTAATATCCTAGAAATGCCATTTCTTTGCTCTTACAGCTCTGTGTACCTGCAGCCTGTTTCCGAAACAGGCCTGGGTGGATGACAGCTACACTGTGTGCATTCCCTATAGACAGCCGGAAGCACAGGAAAGTTAGGTGTGACTAAGATCTCATCTCCATTCTGGTGGCTCTGCCTGGCCAGGAAAGGTGGGAGTGGCTGACAGTTAAGCCTGAATAAGCACTGCCTGTCCCTACACAAAGGGCTGGTTACCCCCTACTGACTGACTGGATTCAGGGCTAAGGACGAAAGGATGCTTGTGCACTTCAAAGACTTTCTTTGAAGTCACCCTCACTACAAAGGCACATTTGGGTATAACTATTGGACCCCACCAAATTAGACACTTCTGGGCATACAGCTTGACTCTGTCAGAAGAACTTCTGTGCTGCATCAAGCACTGTTATTTTGCTGGCCCGCTGACCTGGAAGGACTATTTTTCTGATGTGTTGCCCTCCTGCATGCTGCTCTCTGCCCTTACTGAGGGAGAGCTGGACTCCCCAAAGTTGTCTCCAAGGGCTTGCTGGCTTGCCTCCTCCTGTTTGATTCTCAGGGATATCAAAAACTCTACTCCTGCTCCTGTATCAATCCTGTTGCGGGAGTAAAGCAGTGCATCACACTTGGGGCCAAATAAGCACCTCCAGAACTGCTGCACCAACTGACACATCCCCTGCCTGCTGGAAATGGCACCCAGCACATCGGCATCCGTGCAACACTGAAACCACCTCATTATCTCCATCACTGAAGGAAAATCGGTGCATCTCTGTGACAAGGGGGAGCAGTCCGGCACATCGCTTCTGATTCAACACATTGCAGCTTTGACACTCATCTTCGGAAAGCAATGCATAGCCATCATTGTGTGGGAAAAATCAATGCCTTGACTGCAGGACTGACATTGATGCGTTGGCACCACATCTTGTGTTTGCGACCAGGATCAAGATACTGTGTTCACAGAGCCTGTGTGGCTCCTGTACCCGGCCCACGCTCCCTCACAGTCAGCTTGAACTGTTGACTTTGCTCCAGTCCAGCGCAACCGCAAGTAACCCCTAAAGCACTATTTGCTTCTAAGCAATATAACTCTTTTTCTTCTTTAAAAATTCATAACTCGACTTCTACTCATTACATTTTAGTCATTTTAGTCTAGATTTATTTATTAAATCATTATCTATTTTTCTAAACCTGTGTGGAGTCTTTTGTGGTGTTTTCATTGTATTACATTTCATTGTGTGTGTTTGTTGCATAAATATTTTGCCCATTGCCTCTTTAGATAAGCCTGCCAAGCTACTGGAGGGCCAGCACAGGTTATCTTTCAGTGTGTGTCTGACTTACCCTGAGTAGAGTGGTGGTCCCTACTTGGACTAGATGCATACCCCTGCCAAGTAGCAATCCCATTTCTAACAAGAACTAACTCGCAGGTTACAACAATGTAAATGGCTGTGCACTTGGCAACAGGATATATCTTAGGAAAACTACTTCTGTAGCACGACTTTTAAAATATTACTTAGACCAGCCAGAAACTTGTGCAGAATCCCTCCATAAATCAGCAAGTGCAGGGAGCACAACATTTGCAGCACAGCCTCGAGGGGATTTTTCTGAACCGTGAGGTTTATCCCTCAATTGACAGATGGATAATGAATCATAGATTTTCAATAGTCATATTTCACTTGTGTTGTTTTGATTACTGTTAGGAGTAGAAAGTTTAGCTCATGCAAAGTACATTAATACCCAACAGCTATGCAGAGCCTAGGTACATATTGACATTCAACTATCTGCATTCATAATTTTCTGCAGTTTTGAAAAGGTGTAGGGCTCAGTGCTGACTGGTCAGGAATGTCCTTCCATTTATTGACGTGGTAAACAGGGCCATACCAATCAGGGTTGTCACTTTGTCTAGAGTATGCTAATGCACATTTGAAGGGAATGGCAGCAGGGCAGATTACAGCCTCTCAATGGTTGTTTGCTAGATGTCCAGATTAAACCCATTGATCATGTAAAGCCCCTTGGATAAACATTCCACAGGCACATGGGGCCAACATTAAATAACATTTAAGAAACTATGCTTGGCCCATTGAGCTGTTTGGAACAAAGACTCTTGTATATTCAAAGAGTGTTTATAAGATGTTTCCCTGGGAAACCATCCTAGATCATTTACTCAATGAGACTTATCTTTCCCAGATACTACACATTTCCGGGGAGCCTCTTTGACCTCCTGTATGAGCTCACTATGTAACCTATAGCCTGTGTCTTTTTAGGGGTTCATAGATCATTACAAACTTACTCATCTCTGGTTGGACTCACATTTCCGTGCTTCAAGTTTTGAATCTACTCACATGCTGCATATGTATGTATATAATTCACAATTACATAATGCCCTTTGTGCTGTGCCAGATTATGAACATATCTTAGGTAATGACCATGATGACTTTTCGCTCCTTGTCTCTCTCCTTTACCTTCATTCCTCTTACCGTACCTCTGGGCTCAACTTTCCCTTTCCTCCTTTTTCAAATTTCAGTGCTGTTTCTCACATCTTCCCTATCTTGTCGCACTCCTCTCCTAAAGTATGTCTCAGCTGTCATACCACTCCCTTGTCCTCTCTCTTTCTCCTGTCCTTTAATGCTCTCCTTTCTCATCTGTCTTCTCAATATGGTCCTTTATATGCTTTCCCTTTTCTGTATCACTTTTATCTCCATCACTTCTCTTCCTGCCTCAGCTGTCTCTTTCTCACCGGTTTTCTGTTATTTTTTAAACTCTCATTACACCTGTTTCCTCCCTCTCACTTTCAACTTTCACTTGCTCAACTATCTCCCTATCACCTCTCTCTCCTACCCATCCCTTGCTCAACTATATTTCTACCTGCCACTTTACTCTTTTTCCCTCGCCTATTCTCCTTCTCAGTCATTGCTTTCTCACCTGCCTACATCTCTTTATCAACTTGCTATTTCTCAGCTGTCCACTGCCTTGGCTCTCTTTCTAAATTGTCTATTACCTTTCTCTCTTCTGTCACCCATCAATATCTCTTTCAGCTGTCTCTTTCTCCGGCATCCCACTGTCTCTTTCTCAGATGTCTTTTTATTACTTGCCATTGTCACCTCTCACACTCATTTCCCCCTCACTTCTTTCTCGTTTGCTCTCTTCTCCTATAGCTGTATTTCTCAATTATCTCTGTATCACCTCATTATCTCATCTCTTGATTTCTTTCATACACAAACACATCTCCTTTAAGATCTCAGTTTATCTCTCATCTATCTTTCATCACTCTGGTCCTCTCTCTTTCAGATGTTCCTTTTTAACATCTGCCTTTATCACCCCTCTCTCTTTCTAAATCTCTTTTCCTTACCTTTGTCCTTCTCTAATTTATATTACCCTCAAAGTCTCCTAGCTGTCTCTTTATGACCCTTCTCTATCTCTCTTAACTGTCTCTTTATCACAGGCCTCTATTGGCTCTTTCTCATTGGGCTGCCATTCTGCTTCTCAGCTCTCCACTGTTGCTCTTTCACACACTCTCCTCTGTCCTCTCTCTCGCTCTTAGATGTTTTCCCCTTTGTACATGACAACTACAATGGTCAATTTCTCACCTCACTCTTGTACCCAAACGCGCCTCTCTTTCTCACCTCCACTTTTTCTCATTCCGCACAATATCATCTTTCTCAACTGTCTCTTGTTTCTGTCTTCACCAGTCGCAGCACATGACAGGGGGGATGACAAACACAGTAAAGAAATTTTTAAAAAGTACCTGACTCACCGCCGCCACCATGCCGCTCCTCTGTCCTCGTCACAAGAGGCACAGTCTCCCAGCCTGCCCTGTGGCCAATCCTAAAGCTGCTGTCATGCTGCTGGTAGCATGATAGCAGCATTAGGATTGGCTGGAGGGCCCTGGCTTCACGCTCCGAGGGAGACTGGGTGTCTCTGCCTGCCCTCTCCAACACAGCAACACAGTACCGGGTTGGAGAGAGTTCAGTGCGCATGTGTGTTTGGCCGGCCTCAGATGGGTGGCCAAACGCACATGCACACTGACTCCATCCCTGTCACGCACCACTGCCACACTCCTTTAACAATAAAACGATAATCATTTTATTGTTAAAGTTTCACTGCTGCTGCTGCTGGTGGGGGCGATGCTCCTCCGCCATAGTGGAGGAACCGCTGCTGTCCTTTACTGCTGTCTTTTTCACTTCATTCATCCCCATACCTCTCCCTCCACCTCTCATATGTGTCTAATGTTCACTTAAACTCTCTTCCATTCTTTCGTCTTTCCTTCCATCGTTTTGCTTCTAATGTAGTTTTCTCTTTACTCACATGCTCAGTTACTGAGACACGTAGCCGTCTTTTCACGGGTCCCATTCTATTTGCAACATTTATTTTGCAACATTATTAACAATACTATGTACTTAGGGAAGGCCCTATGCTAGGTCTTCCCAGAGTAGGCTGTAGCCACACAAGGGGTTGCTTCCATTACTATGCATACCTGTGCACAGTGATGAATGAGGGCCCCCTCGTTTGTAGGTAAAGCTGCCCTTCCTTGCACCCCCGGTGGTGCAGGGGCTTGTTCTACGCCCCTGATCTTTCCTTCTTTTTCTCTCTTGTGCTAGACTTATTTCTAATAAAACTATTCAAGCATGTCTCCCATCTTGATTTGTGTACATATGTCAATTAACTCCCTTTCAGCATTTTTACCCCTATCGGGTTAAACGCGCATAGAGCTCTTTTGCAAATGGTTGATGGGTGTGACAAGTAGCGACGCTGATCTTGAAGTAAGCATTTGCCAGATTGGTACAGTGGACTTTAAGCTTTTCTATGGTATTGTCCTGGGACATGTTTTTGTGTTTGTAATTTCTACATTTGTTCGCAGATTTTGCTTTCTTTCACGTATTACCCATTGTTTATCTAATTTATTCCGCTCGCATTTGATGTGTTTGCTTCTTCTGTGCAGTTCTTCATCACATTGAACATGTTTTGGAAACATTATAGAACATAGTTTTCTTTAACTGTAAGTGTTTTACTGTGAATTATTTATCTGTGCTTTAGCAGTTTTGTTTCTGTGTAGCAGAAGTCACACAGGTAGGTTCATTCATTTGAACAAGTATAATCAATTATAACGGAGTGCCTTATTACGAGTTGGGTGATTAAAACTGCAGATATATGCAATGCCTTTTGTTACTATTTCTATAAAATATACATCGAATAGGCGTTGCCTTTGCTCAGGTGAAATATTTCTGTTTAACCTTTTGGCTATTTGGTGTTCCATTCCATCTCCTGCTGAATACCTTCAATGCCATACAGGAAGTATTTTATTTATCATAACTACTTAAAATCATTATACATAAAATACTTTAGCTCGTTGATGTTTGTATAGTGAAAGTTCTCATTGTTTAAATGTTCTACTCAGGTCGTAAGTTGCATGCTAGACCTATTGACTTTGTCAATGCCTGTGCCACACTAAAGGGAATATATTCACTTCTAAGTGCTAGATGTCATCATTATATGTGTGTGAAAGGCTGCTGTGCAATACAGAGGCCTCCAAATACATGCGCCCAACATTGCACCAATGATGTCTCATTAGTTTTTATGTGTTCACTAAAAAGTAATACAAACTTTATGGATTGACATCGCATTCAACTCAGCAAATGAGAATCATTGATTTGAAAAAGAGTTAATTAAATATGTCTCATGTGATTAAAAGTTACAAACATTCATGAAATTCTCATTTTTTGGACTTTGCATGATAACATAATTTTGAGTATTTAATTGTGCCTGCCTATTTTTCAAGAGGTATTAGGTTTAGCCTCTGCATCAAATTATACAAAATAATAAAGCAGTTAGGGCTTCTGTTTCAAGGAGCTTGCGCCGCCATTGCATCATTTTGTTATGCAGCAGTGGTGCAATCAGTGCTCCACATTGCTCCATATCTACAACCTGACAGATTGGGACCAATGCATCAGTTTTTGGAGGCCTGTGTAACATTATACATGCCCAGGTATAATGCATGCAGGGTAGACATTCCTACGTTAAAAGCCACAGAGAGCTGACACAATGAAAGGTACAACTTTTCACTGTTTTACTTTGTGACTTGACTTTGTAAAAATTCTTAGGCCTACCCAGACCAGATGCAACAATTGATGCAGGGCTTTTAACATAGGACTGTCCTCTGTGCTCTGATGCATTGCTGGAGTTGTGTCAGTTTTACAACGCAACTCCAGCAATGTGTCACTTTAGGGCCAACAGATGTGTCAGAATAATTCTGATGCATCCATGAAAACTTGTGCCATGGAACTCTGTATTGTAAACACTGCACATCCACGGCATTGCTAGAGCATTTGCGGCAGGTAGAAGAAATCTGATGCATCGATGCTGATGCATCAGATTCTTGTAAATGAGGCCCTTAGTCCCTCTGCCAACCACTCTTTAGCTAACGGGAACTAATTTAACAGCACTACTTGTACAAGAAATGACACATACTATTAATTCATATACTTATCATGAACAGAAAACTCTCCCTACTTACAGCTTTGCCACTGCATAAATGTATTCTATTAGTGCACTTCACTTGAAGTTGAGTACTGGCCTTTTTGGCTCCTCGTTGCAAATAGTATGATGACACTTCTCCTTGTTAGCCTAATACTGTTTTATTTGGCCTCTGACCAAAATATACAATTTAATGCATTCAGCTTCATGTCAGTCACCTATGAAACCAGGCCAAGCAAACAATTTCTCTCCTGCCTGTGCATTCAGTTCGAGGAGAACACCTTAATTTGCCTTCATGTTGTGGACAAAACAATAAATGTTTCTGAATATCTGAAGAGTACGTGAAATGCTTCTACGAAAAGCCACTACAGAATTTACAAATAGCACAAAATAGCCTGTAATAACAAAACTCAAGATAAGAGAGTGTACGGTTTGCTTAGTTTTATAACACTTTATGCAGAGTTGCTATTTTTTAGTTTCATGTCTGACTTCATGTTTTATGACCACATATTTCACTTTCAAAAGGGAATAGTTTTAGTTCCAGAAGGACATTTGCGAATCGATATTTTCATAACAGTTCTCACTTGTGGTTTTCTGCATGTGACACTCTTTTGTGACCTAACCAAGATTTTAGAACATTGAGAAAAATACTGTTTTATCATATTGTTAATTGGCATGCTCGGTTTTCAGACCATTTGACAGCAATGTGTTCCTCTTGGAATCAATGTGGCACAGTTAAATAAAAGAGAGGTAATTCAGAAGAGCAAAAAGGGTCCTGGATAATTTCAAAAAGTGCCACTGACCACAACATTGAAAGGTTTTGGGAAAAGCTGTTCTCTCTGAAGATCCCTTTTGGAATTAGGAAGGAGCAACAATTGATGACACCTGAGCTGAGAGGTGTGAAGTAACTTCTATGACAGAATATCAAATGCAAACATATATGGATACAAAATATTTAAACAAAACTAATGAGAAGAGTATTGTCAAATTTCTGTACTCTGAACAGAAAATTCTGTAATATCAACATAAAAAATAGTATCATACAAATATAAGAAGGCATACAGTATTGCAAGAGAATAGAAACTAAAAAATATCAACAATATAAAACAGCAAAATGAAACACTCCTACATAAAAAATATTGTAAAAAAACATTGACAAAAACTCACAAATATATACAAAAAATTATATAATATTATTTTATAATAAAAGAAACATGGAGATTTAAATGAACCCCAAAAATGTTCTAATACATGTCTTCTATAAAAGGTAAAAAAAAAATCTTATGTACAAAATTAATCAATTAATTTAAAAGTGGAAAGGTTAGCACATAGAAAGAATCCTTAATTAAAAAGACTACAAATGTAGAAAGAAAATGTGCAACAAACTGCTGCCACTGAAGCTATCACACGTGGGTAAGGTTACTTCCTCTAAGCTAAAATTGGCAGCAATGGACTGCACCACGCTGAGGAGGTAAGCATCTATAAACCACAAACATAAGTACATAAAAATGAAAATTGCCTAAATATAACTGAACAAAAAGAAACGTAAATAGTGGTAAAATGATTAAATGCTTCAAATATCTCAAATACTTACTACATAAATTTATTAACATTATTTAGATCGACATAATTAAAAGAGCGTATAATAGAAAAAGCCTGAAAATGTAAAGAAAATCCCATCACCAAAAGGGGAGTAAAGACATATAATATAAAACAAATTACAAAAACCAAAAGCATATTTAAAACGTAAATTATTAAAATGAATAATTAAAAATACATCTATTGCAAAATGTGTTAATCTTTAACTTTGGATAAAATAATTCAAATCAACATAGCTTTCCTTTTCTACAGCAAGCCTGAAAAATAGAAGATAATAATAATAATAATAATAATAATAATAATAATAATAATAATAAAAATAAAATGTACTGCATCAGCAAACAACACTGCACCCAAGTCACAATACCTAAAATCTCCCCGGTATTTTTAATAGCATTAATTTATTTTTGTCATTTGAACTACATTACAACAATAAAAAATAAAAAAAACAGAATGAAAAAATAAATTAATATAAATATGTTTGACAAGCAAAATAATAACAACATAAAAAGTACTTTAGAAAATAATTTTCAACATATGTTGCATCTTATTTATCATTCAGCAGTACATAGAAATATATTCACAAAACTATACAACATTGGAATAAAGAAGAAATAGATTCAGGATAACAAACAAAACATTATATAATCATTCATGTACCTGATATAAATAATTATTAAAACACCAATATCCACTCCCAACATTTCTACAAGTAATAAAAAACATATTAGGTATGAATGAGTAGCAGAAGTCATTGTTCAGAAATCCCATATTTATACTCCAAAATATACTTTCAAACAAAAAAGGTTAAAGTAATTATGTGGCCCAAAAATGTAAAACCAATTCAAACAAAATTAGGAAATCTATCAAAAGAAGCCATATCAATCCCATTGAAACACATCAAAATCTGAAGAATATTGGAAAATACAATGCACATTCCAGGAAACTCACCAAACCCAAGGAACATTTATGTAAAACCTTTAGTAAAAAATGCCAACTTACTTTCCTTGTATCAGAAAATGCAATCAATATCCAAAAAATATGTTGATGATAAAAGAAAACTGTAAAAAACAGAAAGCTTACAAAGCCAACCTTAAAACAAACAACACCGAAACAAAGAATGAAACATAACTTAGAAAATATAGAAACACAAATGAAAGATTTATATCCCTGAAATGACATATATATTTTACGCTACACCTTAGGGCCTGGCACATGCACAATATTAGCTAGCAACATTTGACAATCCTAACTGCACTATAAAATCTTAACCTACACCATCCTGCGCAGTGTAACACAAGGTAACAAGGAATGTCCCTGAGGTACACACACATATTTTACACATTTGGGCCTGGCACAGGCACAGTACAATTTAATGACATATCCCTATCCTAAATACATTACACTACAAAATGATAAACTACACTAACCAAAGCAAAGTAAACTAAATAGCAAACCTGCCAACCCACCAATGTTCTTTAGAAATTAGTGAAAAAGTGTTGATACCTGTGCTGGAGAAGGGCAGCTAGAAACTGCCATCCACAACATCTTCCGCTGAACCCTAACAAAGAAGATAGACTACAAAATACAGTAATCAGTGAAGAAAACATGGCAGCAAAATCGGAATAAAAAACATTGTTTAGTAATTATTTTAAAATAGAATAAAGCAAAAATGTAAATACAGTATGAAAAAGTATTAGTAATATGTTAAATCATTCTAAAAATTTTATTTTTAAAATATATTAATCAAATCTGATAAATAAAATACTATTTATTTGCAGTATTTATTAACATATTAGAATGGGCAATGTATGAAAATATTTTATTTAACCTCTTAGGTGCTGGGTCTTCCCCTCTCACCCCCACCCTCCCCAGTGCTGAGCCCTTTTTTGGCTATTTGGTGTAGTTCACGCTCAGGCATTCATACCTTTTTGTCCACATAAGCTATCCCCGCCAAATTTGTCAAAATACAGCAAACATTTTTTTTATTTTTTTTTAAATGGGAAAAAAGGGCTGCCGAAGAAGGCTTGTGTTTTTTTTCCTTGAAAATGGCATCCACAAAGGGTTTGCGGTGCTAAAATCACCATCTTCCCAGCTTTCAGGAACAGGCAGACTTGAATCAGAAAACCACATTTTCAACACAATTTCGGCATTTTACTGGGACTTACCCCATTTTTACTATTTTGGGTGCTTTCAGCCTCCTTCCAGATAGTGACACAAATGGGTGTGAATCCAATGCTGGATCCCGGAAACATTTCCGAAAAGTAGACAAAATTCTGAATTCAGCAAGGGGTCTTTTGTGTAGATCCTAGAAGATTTTCCTACAGAAAATAACAACTGAAATAAAAAATATTGAAATTGAGCAGAAAAAACAGCAATTTTTCTCCACGTTTTACCTGCAATGTCAGATTTTTTTAAGTAATATACCGTTCCATCTGCTGGACTCTTCTGGTTGCAGGGATATATAGAGCTTGTGTGTTCATCAAGAGCACTAGGTACCCAGAGCCAATAAATGAGCTGCACCTCACAATGGGTTTTCATTCTATACCTGGTATACAGCAATTCATTTGGTGAAATATAAAGAGTGAAAAATTGTTAGCAAGAAAACCTTTGTATTTCTAAAATGGGCATAAGATAGGGTGTTGAGAAGCAGTGGTTATTTGTACATCTCTGAATTCCGGGGTGCCCATACTAGCATGTGAATCACAGGCCATTTCACAACAAGACGTCTTTTTTACACACTGCCTTACATTTGGAAGGAAAAAATGTAGAGAAAGACAAGGGGCGATAACACTTGTTTTGCTATTCTGTGTTCCCCTAAGTCCCCTGATAAAAATGGTACCTCCCTTGCGTGGGTAGGCCTAATGCTCGCAACAGGAAATGCCACATGGACACATCACATTTTTACATTGAAATCTGCCTAGCTGTAGATTTTGACCTCTAGCCCAGCCAGCACCTAGGAAACCCTACCAAGCCTGTGCCTTTTTTTAAACTAGACACCTAGGGAAATCCAAGAAGGGGTGACTTGTGGGGCTCTCACCAGGTTCGGTTACCCAGAATCCTTTGCAAACCTCAATATTTGGCAAAAAAACAGTTTTTTCTCACATTTCAGTGATAGAAAGTTCTGGAATCTGAGAGGAGACACACATTTCCTTCCGCCCAGCGTTCCCCCAAGTCTCCCAATAAAAATGGTACCTCATTTGTGTGGGTAGGCCTAGTGCCGGCAATAGGAATAGATCACACAACGGTCAATGTTGGTCCTTACATGAGGCAACTGTTGACCCTGGGGTGATCCATTCCTGACACAGGCACTAGGTACAAGCACTCAAGTGGGGTATTGTTTTTATCAGTAAAGGTGAGGAACCACTGGGATCCCAGCATATTCCTATAGTTTGTGTGTCAGAAATGCAAGAAACAATTGTGTTTTTATTCAACATTTCAGCTCTGCAGGGTATTCTGGGTAAGAATTCTTTGGGGAATCCACACAAGTCACACCTCTGTGGACTCCCCTGGATGTCTAGTTTACAGAAATGTCTGGGTTTAGTATGTTTCCCTATATGGCCGCCGAGCCCTGGACCAAAAACACAGGTGCATAATTTTGATGTTTCCACAATACGATTTAAGTGGTGGAATTTGGGGCTGAACTAAATTGGGGAGCTCCCAAGAGAGCACTCGCTCTCTGTGCTTGCCCCTGCATTCACCTGCTCTCTTGGTTGGGCTACTCCCGCTATTGTCCAATTGCACCGACTGTGCTTGCGAAGGGACAGCAGGACTGTCCTCATCACCTCCCTCATAATTACTGGAAGAGGAGTTATCAAATGGGACTCACCAACTGAAAAATCACTCCCAGAGTTTGCCCCATTGTCCTACCCCTCAGATGCTGTCTCAGTATCTGCTGTCTCAGTCTATGATCCTATGTCAGAGCTGTCCTCTATAACCCGAGTGAGGGTGTGAGCAGCAGTCATCCAACGAGATGCCATCTCTGCTACTGGCTAAACTGTTGCTCTAAAACATTAGCCTACGTAGACAGTCACAAAATTGCTGGTGTGTGTGTGATACGTGCAACAGTAGAGGTCACCTTACCGACGCATCTTCCCTCAATCAGCACATTCCTTAAAGACACTCAAAAAACACCTTTTTCACATACCAGTCGTCACAGTATTTATCACATCTAGCACCCAGTCCAGCAATCATTATTGGTGCTCCCACTCCCATGTCCTCCTCCTCGGATTCTCTCATTACCACCCAGCAAAAGTGTCCTTCATCTCTCCATAGCCGATCCTCCCCTGCACATACATTTAGGGGCATATTTATACTCCGTTTGCGCCGAATTTGCGTCGTTTTTTTAGACGCAAATTCGACGCAAAACGAACTCCATATTTATACTTTGGCGTTAGACGCGTCTAGCGCCAAAGTTCATGGAGTTAGCGTCATTTTTTTGCGTGAACACCTTCCTTGCGTTAATGATATGCAAGGTAGGCGTTCCCGTCTTAAAAAATGACTACGATGCTATTGCGTCGGATTTATACTCCCGGGCAAAAATGACGCCCGGGAGTGGGCGGGTCTAAAAATCCCGCATTAGCGCCGGATTTTAGCGCCTGGGTCAGGGCAGGCGTTAAGGGACCTGTGGGCTCAGAATGAGCCCAGAGGTACCCTCCCCTGCCCCCAGGGACACCCCCTGCCAACCTTGCCCACCCCAGGAGGACACCCAAGGCTGGAGGGACCCACCCCAGGGACATTAAGGTAAGTCCAGGTAGGTATTTATTTTTATTTATTTTTTGTGGCATAGGGGGGCCTGATTTGTGCCCCCCTACATGCCACTATGCCCAATGACCATGCCCAGGGGACAGAAGTCCCCTGGACATGGCCATTGGGCAAGGGGGCATGACTCCTGTCTTTGCTAAGACAGGAGTCATTTCAATGGGTGATGGGCGTCGTAAAAAAATTGCGCAAATCGGGTTGTGGCGATTTTTTTGCCTCAGCCTGACTTGCACCATTTGTGGACGCCCATACGCCATTTCCCCCCTACGCCGGCGCTGCCTGGTGTACGTCGTTTTTAACGCACACCAGACAGCGCCGCCGGCTAACGCCGGCTAACGTCATTCAATAAATACGGCGCCCGCATGGCGCTTCAGAATGGCGTTAGCCGGCGCTAATTTTTTTGACGCAAAACTGCGTTGGCGCAGTTTTGCGTCAAAAAGTATAAATATGGGCCTTAATTTGCATCATAGCGTAGGTAATGGCTGACTGTACTAATGTACTCAGCTATTTACATAAAATACAGATTTGCTCTTTGCAGTAGGCATATAAACCTTCTGCGCTTCTTTATGGCACCAAAACTGCCACTAGACAAAAGTCTGATCCTTTTCTAGCAGAAACATAATCACAAGACTTACTTGACTTTGTTATTGCTGCCTAAAAGCTACAGTCGAAACGCGTCAGTTGAAGTATGTGCATTGCTTTGAGAACGCAAGCTGCAACTGCAAGACAACTGGTGACATATATATATATATATACATATATATATATAGAGAGAGAGAGAGAGAGAGAGAGAAAGAAAGATAGAGAGATCACTTTTATATGTGGGTCTGGTTTATATATATATATATATATATATATAGAGAGAGAGAAAGAGATCACTTTTATATGTGGGTCTTGTTTTCCTGGGGGCCGATTGCAGCCCCCAGGGAACCAACACATGCATATATATATATATATATATATATATATATATATATATATATATAGATCTATCTCTATCTATATAGATATATCTATCTACTGTATGTAGATAGACAAATCTATCTACATAGATAGATATATCTGTGTATAGATCTATATATATACATAGATCTATCTCTATAGATATATCTATCTACATATATATATATATATATATATCGATAGATATATTTTTTTAGTAGTTGTTTGGTTTCCTTGGGGGCCAAAATGGCCCCCAAAAAACCCTACGAGTACTAAAAAAATGATTGCCCCCACAGGGGCTCGCCCTGCCCACAAGCGACCCCATGTCAATTTCTTTATTTAAAAAAAAAATAATTAGCCCCTGGGGGGTCCCAGGGACACCCCAAATATGCCCCGGGGGGGTGGCCCATTTTCCGAGGCGGGCGACCCCCCCAAGTGAAATCCCTAATGTCTAGTGGTGTTTCCTGGCTCTCGATTACAGCACAGGAAACACGTTCAGGAAGGCCTCGTGTGAAAGGGGAGAGTCGGGAAGGCCGTTTAGGGCCGTTTTCCCCATTGGAGCAGGAAGCGAAATACAGTGCATTCTTTTCCTTCCCCCCTGTGCAGGCCATCATATTGGGTACCTAGCACCAACGCAGGCACACTTACACCATGGTGCAAGGGTGTCTCTGTTGCATGAAGGAGTGTTTTTGTGTGGGATGGGATACCTTCATGCACAGAAACAATCCATGAATGCATTTTCCTCCTCCGCTGTGTGCTGCAGTATGCAGCACCCATGAAAAGAGGAGCTGTTGAGGAGGAATAAAGATATTTCTCCTCATTACGCCTCCACTGGGGAGGCTTAAGGTTTTGACACATTCCCAGGTTTACAAGTCCTTGTAAATCTGGGAATGTGTCAAAATCCATGGGTGTTGCATGACCCAACGCCCATGGAATGCCTCCCTGGTGCAGAGTAAGGCAATGCAGCGGCTTGCGCTGCCATGTCTTACTCCATATCGATGAGGCCATAAAAAGCCACAAAAAGTGGTTTTGTGTAGCCTTATGGATAGGGTTCTGCAATCTGTGCCACCGGAGCATAAAAAAAAGTGATTTGTTATCATGCCACACTGTTTTTATTATGAGGTAAAATATTATATATAAGATATTGTGTAGAATATATGTTAATAATGAAGCACACATTAAAGTAACAATATTAAAAGTCAAAATGTGTATATTACATGAATCAAATATTACAATCTGAACAATAATATTAAAATATTGTACTCAAAACGAATAACTTTAATCATTCCCACTATATTCTTATTAGCATAAGGGAAAGTGCTGACCTCCAAAAGAGTCCAATTTACTATTCCCACTTTAAACGTAGCCACGTTGCAGAAAGTGTTGGACTGTAAAGGTGCTGGATTTGGTATTCCAAAATCAAACGTAGCTACATTCAATGGCTCAAGAAAAAAGAGAGTAGGAAATGCAGCAGCATCCCCAGATACTCTTGATTCAGATCACAAGGAGAATGCGCAGTGAAGTGATTTTGTTTTTGTCTTCCAGTATTTACTACCTGGCTCATTACGAGTTTGGCGGTCACTCTGTGGAACAGCCAAACTCATGGGGAGGATGTCACTGCCATGGCTTTGACGTCACCACCGCGTATGTTACAATGTTCCCACCGGGCTGACCAGCAGGCACATTGTAATATGCCTTCCCGCCGGAATTTCCTAACACTCCAGCACCTTCCGAATGTGCACTGTCTGCCTAGCAGACAGTGCACATTCTGACTATGCTGGGGAGGGGGGCCCCCAACACTTTCTTTCCACTAGTCTTTTCATGGTGGGCTCCCCGGCACCAAAAAGGCTGGTGGAAAGAGGGATTGTAATCAGCCAGGCTGCACTGAGTTCAGCACTGCCATGGCGTGTTGCAAGCCCAACCGCTGTCATGCCAGCGGGATGGCACCCCTTTGGCAGGCCAATCACCAAAGTTATAATTCGGTGGCCAGACCACTAAAGCTGCGGTGGTCCGGCTGTCATCACAAGTTTGGTGGTTTCATGACCATCAACCTCAAATTGAGGCCCTATGTGTTTGATGAAAGGCTGTTAAATATCCAAAAATGTATGGCACATTTATTTTTTCCTGAAAATCTGTGCTGAGATTTATCTCTTTACTTCAAAGTTAAGCCACAGTAATTGGGGAATGTCTGAGTGTGTCAAAGAGGCATATTTAAAAAAGATTTGCTTTACAACTTAAATGTTACAATGTTTTTAGAATACATTAGCAGCAAAAGAAATATTAATGAATCACATTTTTCTGCATTCTAATGTGCCATCAGAACAACGATATTAAAAGTGTCCAAACAAACACATGCACATTATTTTAATATGTTTAATGCATACAGAGGTAAAACCATTCTGGATTAGTTTTTCTTGGTTTAAAACGTTGCCTAGTCTGGTTTACTGGCAACCCCAAAGCATAAATTGCATCTATTCCATGTATTTCCTTTCATACATTTTGGTACTCACCATGTTACATTTTGAAAATGGCAAGAATGTGTTGGAAACCATTTTTCCTATGTGAGCTTTATGAGTCTGTGGTACAATGACCTGTGAGATCCAGTTTAGCCATATAATTACATTAAAACTGTATCACAGCATGCAAAGGCCATGCTCCACTTGGAATATCATCATAACACAGATCATAAATGGACAGGTAAAAGTGTGCAATGCACACAGCAATAGTGTTACCACATACCAGGCTTCACTTTTCACCGAAATAGCACTTTTTACCAGCTAGTCCTAGACCAGGAGATAAACATTATTTCCACTCTCTCTTGAGTCCATTACCAAAATGAACACAATTGTATTTTTTACCAACTTTTTAACTTTGTATGATTCACATTATTTGAGTGTATAAAATGCTGTTATTGCGTTAATAGTATTTTAACTTTTCTATTGCGCTATTGCACAGACTTTGTCCCACTAAACTACTACTGCACCATTAATTAGTCCTCAGCTGATGGTTCAGAGTCTGCTTGAGGTCCTTCAAATCTTTTTTTAAATGACCTTAGATTTTTGCTAGGTGACAGGAAATATAGGACCTGATTACATTCTTGGTGGATGGGATACTCCGTCACGCAGATATTCTGTCCACTGCATTACAAGTTCCATTTTATATGATGGAACTTGTGATATGGCAGACGGGATATCCGTCATGTTTGTGACAGAGGGCCTGATTATGACTTAGTGGTTCTGCCACCGGACCACCAATGCCATGGGGAGGGCCCCAGCTCCATGCCAGTGACGTGCCCTAATTTCGTATTACAATGTTCTTGTCGAGCTGACTGATGGGAACATTGCAAAACGGCATTCCTGCTGGGCTGGCTGGCAGTAACAGTGCTACGGTATTGGCCTTGCCTCCCGTAATGGGACTACCGTAGAACCACAGCATCATCAGAATGCTCACTGCCTGCAAAGCAGACAGTGCGAATTCCAATGATGCTGGGAAGGGGGGAGGGCCCTGCACTGGCTTTCCACCAGCCTTTCCATGGCAGGTGATCGCCATAGAGAGTTCAGCAGCGCCGTGGCTGAGCACAGCTCAGACCACTGTTAGCCTGTCGGGAACAATGTTTCTGGCAGTGATAGTGGTCTTTTGGCGGTCCTGCCTGCCAGGGTTGTAGTGTGGGGGTGGGACCCCTTGAAGTGCAGCGGACCACCGCCCCGTGAGTGTGGCAGTATGAAGACCGCCAAACTCATAATGAGGCCTACAGTATCCCATCCGCCAAGATCGTAATCAGGCCTATAGTGCTTATCAACTACTACACAATGTTGGGTCCTTCAAAATTTGGTTTAAAATAGTCCTCCTGTTCTAGAATTTGGTTATGGTAAATTTAAAAAAACATATGTTTTTAAATAATACTCATTCAACAAATAGATGCATAAATGAAAAAATTATGACAGAACCTCACGTATAATTAAACCACACATAAAATGCTGATAACCAATGTGTATATATTTTTAAGGACTCGTTTGAAAATTGCAAAGCTCAAGTTAGTTTATAAGTTGCATCTATCCAATATAATGTTATTCTGCAATAGCCCATACATTCAACTCAACATTTGCAGGTACTATCCCTGACTCGAGTGAAGTGAAGGCAGTGAGCCAACAGGTCTGAGAGTGCACTTCAAGAGCTATGCCCCTTGACAGCTTTGCCTGTGTTATTCAGTGTTTGAAGTAGGGTTAATAGATGGCTCCATGTCAGCAAGATTCCATGGGCCATATTTATACTTTTTGACGCAAAACTGCGCTAACGCAGTTTTGCGCCAAAAAAATTAGCGCCGGCTAACGCCATTCTGAAGCGCCATGCGGGCGCCGTATTTATTGAATGACGTTAGCCGGCGTTAGCCGCCGGCGCTGTCTGGTGTGCGTTGAAAAAAACGACGTACACTAGGCAGCGCCGGTGTAGGGGGAAAATGGCGTATGGGTGTCCACAAATGGTGCAAGTCAGGCTGAGGCAAAAAAATCGCCACAACCCGATTTGCGCCATTTTTTTACGATGCCCATCCCCCATTGAAATGACTCCTGTCTTAGCAAAGACAGGAGTCATGCCCCCTTGCCCAATGGCCATGCCCAGGGGACTTCTGTCCCCTGGGCATGGTCATTGCGCATAGTGGCATGTAGGGGGGCACAAATCAGGCCCCCCTATGCCACAATTTTTTTTTTAACAAAATACTTACCTGGACTTACCTTAAGTTCCCTGGGGTGGGTCCCTCCATCCTTGGGTGTCCTCCTGGGGTGGGCAAGGGTGGCAGGGGGTGTCCCTGGGGGCAGGGGAGGGCACCTCTGGGCTCATTCTGAGCCCACAGGTCCCTTATCGCCTGCCCTGACCCAGGCGCTAAAATCCGGCGCTAATGCGGGTTTTTTAGACCCGCCCACTCCCGGGCGTCATTTTTGCCCGGGAGTATAAATACGACGCATATGCATCGGAGTAATTTTTTAAGACGGGAACGCCTACCTTTTATATCATTAACGCAAGGAAGGTGTTCACGCAAAAAAATGACGCTAACTCCATGAACTTTGGCGCAATATGCGTCTAACGCCAAAGTATAAATATGGAGTTAGTTTTGCGTCGAATTTGCGTTAAAAAAAACGACGCAAATTTGGCGCAAACGGAGTATAAATATGCTCCCATGTTTCCAATCCTAACCTTCATTTAGAAAGTCAGTGAATGCCATGAGCTACGTTCATTCTCTTTCAATTAAACCTGAGGGAAATAATTTCTATTAGCACACTGTGCTGTCAGTATTTGCATTTCATAGTATTCGTGATTACCTTGATGAGCATTACTTCTGATGTGATTCAGTGTTTCAGCAAGGGTCAATTTCTGAAACTAGGCAAAATGGCCAAAAATATTTCTACTAGTTAAAAACGATTTGGAACAACTGAGAAATGGTGCAAGAAGGGCCGGTTTGGACATGGCAAAATGATAAATGATTCCTTGAGGGTTGCTATCGGGACTGGAAAGTGAATCGTGAGAATTGTCATATCTCCACCAACAGAATTATGCAAATCTTGTTCCACACTTTCTGGGGCAAAGGCAAGGAAATCCCCACATTCTACTTTTTGAGGTATGTGATTTGAAGGCTGGAATATAAAGATTTCCTTAGAGCCTCGGTATTTCGTAGGGTCTTCTGTCAATCACAATAAATTCATTTTCATTTTCTGAATGGGAAGCAAAAATTATCGGTTCAAAATTTAGCGGTTTTGGGGTCTGGCAGGACTTACAAGTAGCAATTGATTTCATCAGGATCCCGCATTTTCTGTCAAGGTGGGCTATTTAATTGCAACTTGTATGAAATCTGTCATTCCATAAGTTAACAAAACTTCTGGCAATTTAGCAATATGGTGCATGTAAGTATCATAGGTGATCTGCACCTATGTTGTTTTGTTACAGAAGAGGAGAGGAGAGATTATAAACTGACTTCAAAATTCGACATTTATGGTGGCCTGCAGTCTGCTATGACATTGATAGAAACAAATCAATATAGATCTGACTGGTATTTATTACATTGGTTTTAAACACATCACACTGCAAATAGACTTTGGTCCTGGTGTTCCTGGTATATGTGCACCTGATTTAAAGATCTGGCTACATATTGACTGAATAGAAAGCATTTTTTACATACATTTTGTGTATATTGGGGTACCTTAGCACTCCGCTACAAAGGCAATTACCATGAGGGTAGGACCTGGTGGCACTTGGCTATAGATTAACAGGAGTGAGTACAAGTGATGCTCAGTTCTTAATGGACATTAGCGATAAAACAGGACCAAATTTCCCTTTTTGCCAATAGCACATGGACCTGATTGACCCTGTTAGAAATGTGGTCTCTGGTTGGCAGTCAGTTTGCACTCTGTAGAAGTAGGGACCCTCACTCTAGTCAGGGTAATAGAGATACACACTTAAGATAACCCCTGCTCAACCGTTTGGTAGCTTGGCACAAGCAGCAAGGCTTATCTCAAAGGCAATTTGTGCCAACACACACAGTAATACAGTGAAAATACTACAAAATGGGCACCACACCAGTTTAGAAAAATAGGCAATATTTATCTAAATCAAACAAGACCAAAACGACAAATATCTAACACACACAAGTAAAGTTATGAATTTAAAAAATAATAGAATCTTACTTCACAGAAAACAATGGAAACGTTGCTGTTACATAAAGTACCTGGTTTGCTTCAAAAATAAAGCTGCATGGGCGAGCGAGCGTGCGTTGGAAAAGTCAGCATTGTGTTGATTCCTTACTAGCAATTGAGGCCGTGAGTCGTTTCTTCTTCGGTCGAGTAGGCGATGCATCATTTTTATTTTCCGCAAGAGAGCGATGCGTCGCTTTCCAGATGGGGCACCTCGGGTCCGCTTAGGTTCATGTGGATTTTGATGCCCAGCTATGATGCGTGAGAAGTCTGGCCACACGGTGATGGAAATCTGTGCTGCATGGGGTTTGCATCATTTTCAGCACCCGCAATCGGATGTTGCGTTGTTTCTCCTGATGCGATGCCGGTGATATGTCCATTTCCCAGCTGTGATGCAGGTGGTGCGTCGAAATCAGCCACAAGGCAGGTGGCGTGTCGTTTTTACAGCTGTGCTGCAGGTGGTGCGTCAAAATTTTCCCCACACAACTTCCTGCATGGATTTCAGTCCTTGTTCTACCAGCTTCACCTTTCAAGGGCCCAGGGACTGGATAGGGCACTACTTGGCAGGGCAGGAGTCTCATCAGAGAGTCCAGGTGCTGGAAGAGGACATTTTTTATGGCCTGAAACTTCAAAACAGGAGGGAAGCTTAGTCCAAGCCCTTGAAGATTCCTCACAAGCAGGAATATACCACAAAGCCCAGTCTTTATCCTCCTTCAGGCAGAAGCAGAAACTGCAGGCCAACCTAGCAAAGCACAGTCACAGGAAAAGGGGCAGTACTCCTCCTCCAGCTCTTCAGCTCTTCTCCTTGGCAGAGGTTCCTCCTGGTTCCAGAAGTACTCTGAAAGTCTGGGGTTTTGGGTCTGCTACTGTAGGAGGCTGGCCTGGTTTGTAGTAGGTACCTTGGGTACTTACACCTTACACCAGGTCCAGTTATCCCTTGTTAGTGAATGTAATAGTGTTATGGCAGCTTAGGTTGATAGAGGTAGCTATAGCAGAGCAGCTTAGGCTGAACTAGGAGACATGCAAAGCTCATGCAATACCACTTATAGTTACATGGTACGTATACACAAGTAAAGACAATACTCAGTGTTACCAAAAATAAAGGTATTTATTTGGGTGACACAGTACCATCAATATCTTAGAGACAATACTCCTTCTGGAGGTAAGTATTATACACAATATATACACTAGACACCAAAATTAGACAAGTAAATAGTCATAGAACAATGCAAACAGTAGGAAATCCTATTGAAGGCAAAGAGAGAAAATAGGTCTAGGGGCAACACAAACCATTTGCTAAAAAAGTGGAATGTGAATCACGAATTGCAGTGTAGTGTGTGCAGAATTGCTGGGAGAGTAAGAATACAGTAAAGGTAAGTAGATTACCCCAACCCAGAGCCCAGGAAAGCAGGAGTAAAGTACTGCAAGTTTCCTTAGGACACACTGCACCTTGTTTTGGGGATTTTGCAGCAGCCAACCAAGTCTGCATAGAAAAACTGCTGTATTATTAGACTTGAAGACCTGCAAAGAAAGGGGACCAAGTCCAGAAGTCGAAAGAAGTTCCAGGAAAGACAGGAGCCCCTTCCAACCCAGAAGAGGGTGCAAAAGAAGTGTCCCCAGTTAGTCAAAGACAGCAGGAATGCACCCTGGGAAGATGCCAGTGGGTTCCTGCATGATGCAAAAGATGTCCCATGTTGTGAAGATCGTTCCAGATGAGATTTCGTGTCAGAAGTCGCCAACAAGCCTTGGCTATAACAAAAGTGAATTTTTCATCAAAATGGTGCTGAATGGACCCAGGAGGGATGTGGGGGCCTCAACTCTGTGTGAGGAGAAAGAGGAGGCTCTCAGCACTTTCGACAGCCTTCACAATGCCAGCCAGCACCCCCAGAAGCCGCAGGATCTAGGTTCAAAGGAGGTGCAAAACATGGTTGATGCAGCACAACAAAAGAAGGTCAGACTCCGCTGGAGAACAACTCAGCGAGTTGAGCATCACAGGGTGGAGTGCTAGGGACCTGGGCCAGGCTGTGCATGAAGGAATTTTGCAAAGAGTGCACAGAGCCCTGAGGAGGTGAAGAAGACACAGTACTCAGGGGTACCATCGTTCTTGGGGAAGGTATGGTCTTACCTCCTCCAAATTGCATCAGCAGGACCTCAGAACAGTCTATGTCAATGATGTCCACCCTCTGTGTCCTTAGGAGCATGCTCATCCTGTGAGTGGAGTCCCAGGGTACCAGTCATCGTCTTGGAAGGTGCCTTCTTGGAGCAGGGGAGTGATTCCGTCACTCCACAGGAGATTTCTTTGGTTCCTCTGGTGCAGGATGGATACAGGAAGTCCCCAGAGTGTACATACCATGGAAACTATTGCAGTTGCTGACTTGGAGCTGAGGTTGCTGAAGAAAAGTGTCTCTTGCAGACACTTTGTTGCAGTTACAGTGTTTCTTGGAGCAGGCTGCGGTTGATCCGAGGTCAGAAGAGTCGGAAGATGTTGCAGAGGATTCCTGAAGGAAACTTGCAAGCAGAAGCTGAAGAGAACTGTGGCGGTGGGCGTAGCAGTACGGACATACAAGACAACTCGGGGTTATAGGTTTGGGACAGATGTGTATTTTATTGATTCTTCACAAGTCCTTTCTATCAGTCTTTTCTATCAGTCCTTGAGTCTCTTTCTCTCTCAGTGAAGTAATCTCTTCTTTCCTCTTCTCTCTTTCAGGTCTTTGGTCGGCTTGTCGACGATCTCGTGGTGGAATGGCGTCGTCAGGGAAACCGGGAAAGAAAAGAAGGTACGGTAAGTCGTAAGTCTGGACTTTGCTTCTTGGACTGTTTTAGTATGGTGCGAGGATAGAGAGAGAGAGAGAGTGGTGAACTAGTAAGGAAAAGGGTGTATTGGGGAAAAAAGGGGGGAAGGTTTTAACCCGATAGTGCAAACACCTTAGTGAACTAGATCCCTCTGGAGGACACATCAAATTTATATCACCCGTGTCATAAAGGTAAGTGTGGGTTTTAGTGAAAAGAAAAAAAACACGCAAGCAAATAGTTTTCTTCTCCCTCAAGCAAACCAAAACAATAGCAAAATAAGGCAATCAGAGAAAAAAAAAAATTCTATGGCAATATGCCAGTTATTCCCTATTTAGTCCCTTCTCTTTCTCCCTCCCCCTCCTTCACCCTTTTTCCTCCCTCTCTCTCCCCCCTCCTTCCCCACCAAAGCGTTTATCCTTCTTTGAAGGCGGGGCCGTACCTGCTGGAGCCACGCCCCTCCAGGGACGTGGAGGAGTATCGGTGTTTCTGGGCTTCCTTGCCCTTCGTCGAGGTTTTCTCCGGGAGTCAGCTGTTCCAGGCGGCTCCGCTCACTGTGTGGTCCTGTTCCTGCGTCCTCCTGCACAGTTTTTCCTTCTGTTCCCGCGTCGTCCTCTCCTGCCTGCTTGTTTACTTCTGCGTCCTCCTCTCCCCGCCACGGACGTCCCGCGCTCTTTTGCACTACGGGAATCTGGATTCCAGAGGGGAGTGTTTTCCTGTCCCACCACCGCGGTGCCCCCGGGGTACCGGGCGGTCTGGAGGCCGCCATTGTCGGGCGCTGGGTGGTCCGGTGCCTGGCTACAAGAACCCACAGGAGAGACCCTAAATAGCCCTGAGAGGGGGATTGGCTACCTTATCAGGAGGGTGTCTCTGATGTCACCTGCTGGCACTGGCCACTCAGAGCCCTCCAGAGTGCCCCCACACCTTGCAAAGCAAGATGGCTGAAGTCTGGGACACACTGGAGGAACTCTGGGCACCACCCCTGGGGTGGTGATTTACAGGGGAGTGGTCACTCCCCTTTCCTTTGTCCAGTTTCCCGCCAGAGCAGGGGAGAAGGGGTCCTTGAACCAGTGTAGAATGGTTTATGCAAGCAGGGCACCCTCAGTGCCCTTCAAAGCATTTCCAGAGGCCGGGGGAGGCTACCCCTCCCCAACCTGTAACACCTATTTCCAAAGGGCGAGGGTGTAACACCCTGCTCTCAGAGGAAATGCATTGTTCCACCTTCTTGGGACTGGGCTGCCCGGACTCCAGGAGGGCAGAACCCTGTCTGTGAGGTGGCAGCAGCTGTAGCTGCAGTGCAAGCCTCAGACAGCTGGTTTGGCAGTACTGGGGGTCCATGGTGGGCCCCCCAAGATGCATGGAATTGGCTCCCAAATACCAGATTTGCAATGGGGGGACAATTCCATGATCTTAGATATGTTACATGGCCATATTTGGATTTAACATTGTGAAGCTACATATAGGTATTGACCTATATGTAGTGCACACGTGTAATGGTGTCCCCGCACTCACAAAGTCTGGGGAAATGGGGAAATGGCCCAGAACTATGTGGGGCACCTTTGCTAGTGCAAGGGTGCCCTCACACTTAGTAACCTTGCACTTAACCTTCCGCAAGTGAAGGTTAGATATATAGGTGACTTATAAGTTACTTAAGTGCAGTGAAAATGGCTGTGAAATAGTGTGTGCACTATTTCATGCAAGCTGCAATGGCGGTCCTGTGTAAGGGTTTGTCTGAGCTCCCTATTGGTGGCAAAAGAAATGCTGCAGCCCATATGGATCTCCTGGAACCCCAATGCCCTGGTTACCCAGGTACCATATACTAGAGACTTATAAGGGGGGTCCAGTGTGCCAATTGAAATTGGTAAATGAAGTCACTGGCTTACAGTGACAAATGTAAAAGTGGAGAGAGCATAAGCACTGAGGTTCTGATTAGCAGAGCCTCAGTGACCCAGTTAGGCACTACACAGGTATACACATTAGGCCACAAACTATGAGCACTGGGGTCCTGGCTAGCATGATCCCAGTGAGAAAGGCAAAGCACACTGACATATAGGTTTTTATCTATGAGCACTGGGGTCCTGGCTAGCAGGATCTCAGTGACACACTAAAAACACACTGACACACACTCACAAACAGACCAAAAGTGGGGGTAATCATGCTAGAAAGAGGCTACTTTCCTTCAACTACTTATACCCCTTTATGCCTTTGAAGTAGGAAAACATCAAAGGAAAGTCTCTGTTGTTCACAAGATCCTGCCTTGCCCAGCCCTGGTCCCAGACACACACCAGGGTGTTGGAGACTGCATTGTGTGAGGACAGGCACAGCCCTTTCAGGTGTAAGTGACCACTTCTCCCTCTACTTTAGCCCAGATGGCTCATCAGGATAGGCAGGCTACACCCTAGCTCCCTTTGTGTCAATGTCTAGTGGAGATTCACAAACAGCCCAGCTGTCAGTCTGACCCAGACAGGGAATAGACAAGAGTCACAGAATTGTTTAAGCAAGAAAATGTCCACTTTCTAAAAGTGGCATTTTCAAACAGACAATTAAAAAAAACAACTTTACCAAAAGATATATTTTTAAAGTGTGAGTTCAGAGACCCCAAACTCTAAATCTCTATCTGCTCTCAAAGCTAAACTGCACATTTAAGGATATTTAAAGGCAGCCCCCATCTTAACCTATGAGAGGGATAGGCCTTCCAACTGAATTTGGCAGTATTTCACTGATAGGACATGTAAAACACACCAGTACATGTCCAACCTATAACACACTACCTAGGGCCTACCTAAGGGGTGCCTTACATGTATAAAAAGGGAAGGTTTGGGCCTGGCAAGTGGGTACACTAAGTTGATTTGGCAGGTAAAACTGCACACACAGACACTGCAGTGGCAGGTCTGAGCCATGTTTGCAGAGCTACTCATGTGGGTGGCACAATCAGTACTGCAGGCCCGCTAGTAGCATTTGATTTACAGGCCCTGGGCACCTCTAGTGCACTTTACTTGGGACTTACTAGTAAGTCAAAAATGGCAATCATCAAAAAACCAATTACACATACAATTTACCTAGGAAGCACTTGCACTTTAATACTGGCCAGCAGTGGTAAAGTGCCCAGTGTTACAAAAACAGCAAAAACAGAGTCCATCACACAGTCTAAGCATGGGAAGGAGAGGAAAAAAAGACAGGGGAGACCACGCCAAGGATGCCAGGCCTAACACATGTGTCCCCCCCAGCTGAAAGTGGGGAGAACTACCCAACCTCATGGAAGTACTCATCACTAAGGTGGAAGAATCTGGAGAGACCATCAGCACTGGCGTGTTCTGTTCCATGGCGGTGTTCCACCGTAAAGTCCATCCCCTGTAGGGAGATAGACCA
The DNA here is from genome assembly GCF_031143425.1 of Pleurodeles waltl. Classification (NCBI taxonomy): domain Eukaryota; kingdom Metazoa; phylum Chordata; class Amphibia; order Caudata; family Salamandridae; genus Pleurodeles; species Pleurodeles waltl. The sequence continues at coordinate 716,363,924 of NC_090438.1, forward strand.
CCTCAACAGTTCTCACCTCTTATCTGCATTAACCATCTGTGGGGCCTGTGATCTGTTTGAACTCGGAAGTGAGTCCCAAACTAGTAGGGTCTCAGCTTCTTCAGTGCCCAGACCACAGCAAAAGCTTCATGCTCAATTGCACTCCACCTACATTCCCGGGGAAGTAATCTCCTACTAATGAAGGCTTCAGGCTAGTCTAGGCCCTCTTCATTCAGCTGACAACACTGCTCCTAGACCATGCTCTGAAGCATCAGTCTGCACGACAAATTCTTGAGAGAAGTCAGGTGCCTTCAGCATGGGTGCCGTACACATGGCTGCCTTCAAATGATTTCACTAATAACACACAGGTGTTCTCAAGGCAGAATCTTTCAATGCTTTCGAAGTGTATTTCTCCCCAATGTACAATTTGATGTAACAGTTATATTGAGTATGTTTCTTTATACTACGAAATTTTCCTTACACATAAAATTGTATTCGGCTATATTAAGTGATTTTCGCAAACCAGGATTAGAAACCAGTTGAACAGAGCAGAGAAGTCAGACCATTATAGTGGTTGTAGTCTGTCTGTTAAGTATTACTGTCAATTTTCCTTACAAGAAATAATTTAAGGAACATCACACACTCGCCAGTTTCTTTAATGAGGTTAGCCATTATAGAATTTACATATTTTCCCCATGTAGGGTAAGTAATAAAACTGTGACTCGCCATTATGCTCATTGTTATAGTAACATGTTTGCCATATAAAGGTTGCATGGTTCAATGAATGATTTGTGGCAAACCTGTTTCTTCAAAGTTTTCAATATTAATGGTGTGCGCAGTGCTGACATATACAATCTGGTGAATTTGTTTTATATTAAAAAATACTTAAATAAGTCAATTTTTGCATTTGATCACATAGAGTCTGAGGGCCATATTTATACTTTTCGACGCACAACTGCGCCAACGCAGTTGTGCGTCAAAAAATCTAACGCCGGCTAACGCCATTCTGAAGCGCCATGCGGGCGCCGTATTTATTCAATGACGTTAGCCGGCGTTAGCCGGCGGAGCTGCCTGGTGTGCGTGAAAAAAAATGACGTACACCAGGCAGCGCCGGCGTAGGGGAATATGGAGCTTGGGCGCCAAAAAATGGGGCAAGTCAGGCTGAGGCAAAATTTTCGCCTCAACCCGATTTGCGCCATTTTTTTTAACTCCCAACCCCCATTGAAATGACTCCTGTCTTAGCAAAAACAGGAGTCATGCCCCCTTGCCCAATGGCCATGCCCAGGGGACTTCTGTCCCCTGGGCATGGTCATTGGGCATAGTGGCATGTAGCGGGGCACAAATCAGGCCCCCTTATGCCACAAAAAAAAAAATAATAATTACTTACCTGAACTTACCTTATGTTCCCTGGGATGGGTCCCTCCATCCTTAGGCATCCTCCTGGGGTGGGCAAGGGTGACAGGGGGGGTCCCTGGGGGCATGGGAGGGCACCTCTGGGCTCCTTCTGAGCCCACAGGTCCCTTAATGCCTGTCCTGACCAGGCGCTAAAAAACGACGCAAAAGCGGCTGGACATCATTTTTTTGACCCGCCAACTCCCGGGCGTGATTTTTGCCCGGGAGTGTAAATACGGCGCACATGCCTCGGAGTCAATTTTTTAGACGGGAACGCCTACCTTGCATATCATTAACGCAAAGTAGGTGTCCACGCTAAAAAGTGACGCAAACTCCATGGACTTTGGCGCTAGACGCGTCTAACGCCAGAGTATAAATATGGAGTTAGTTTTGCGTCAAATTTGCGTAAAAAAAAACGACGCAAATCCGGCGCAAACGGAGTATAAATATGCCCCTTAATCTGTCCCCCTTCGTTTGCTGTGTCTGGACAGGGTACACCACCCAATTATCTCTCTTTTTTTCTTTAGGTGCCACCCTGTTACAGCTTCACTCCTCAATCCAATCCTGGCTCTGTTCACTGCTCCCCTCACTCCCTCTTCCTCCTTCATTTTGTCCCATCTACTGGGACTATTTTTTCCCCTTTTTTGGAGGACTTGATTCATTCAGAGGGAACTCTCCATAACCAACATTTGCCTTGCCATTCATTACATGCTCCTCCACCATATCTTTACCTCCTTCCTACACCATTCCCCTCCCTCTTTGCACTCTACTCCCAATCATGTCCCACCACTGACTAATTTAAAAAAAAAATAACCCCCTACTAATGCTTTCAATTAACTCTTCTGGTCCACCTTTCTAATAACCACCTTTTATTGTTCTTCCTATGTACTTGCTTCCTTTTCAACTACCTCATTCTTGTTGTGGCTTGGTAGATACTGAAAAAATACTTTATCAACCCATTTTAAAAGATTTGTATTGCATCCTAATATCTTGGTAACAGCAGGAAAACATTTTAAACAACAGACCCAAGATTCAACAAAGACTACATACCATTTGTTTGATCCACTGTAACAAAGTTTCAGCAATCTAGGTCTGTTAAACTGGTGATCGTCATATTAGTTATTCACCTACAAGAGTTAAATTGCATATAAGTAACCAACAACATTACATATGAAGCCACTGTACAATATGTTCCCTTAAGAAAAAATTTCAAGCCAACTTTTACAGAGAATCAAGACCCAGGGCAAACGTGCTCATGTAGCTATTTCTTTAGCTACAAAAAAATCATTGAGAAAGTTAAGGAAGTGAAGAAAAGGAATGTAAACAAATTTGTACATTAAACACACAAAATCACAATAGTAATATGCCAACAGGGTGTCTATGTAGTACTTCATGCACAAAGTCTCTTCAGCTTATCTTTGACCTTGAATCTCTGTAATGTTATAACCAATTGTTTGTGAATAGTTTTCATAAGGGAGCATTGCTTTGTCTGCTCACACGACACCCTGGTTCATCTCAGAATTCCTGGGTAACCCTATGTCCTTTTGCCCGCTCTGAAGAGTGCAGAATAAAACAGAACCTGACATACAGCATAATATAACATCCATAAAATAAAAAGATGATGCTAATTGTTGCTAACTTCTTAGTCAAATGGAGCTTTGTCCACAGTCCTGTGTGACTGATAGTCTCACTAATGCCCCCTGACTTCAAATTCTTTTAAAATGGTAAATGATTTTGAAATTTGTAAAATGGCCCTTCCTGGGACTGCGAGCACCAACCACAGCATGGTATACTCAAAATAAATGTAAACAAGCTCAGCTTTCATAGGTATCTCTGTTTCAGAATTGGCAATTTTGTATTGCCAATTCTAAGTCACCGGTTTTGGAATGCACAAATCTTCCCTCCTTTTTCTCACTGAACATAAAATCAAAGGAGGCTATTCACAAAGACAAATGAACAATGAGTAAATATACATATGTAAATGTATTCTTCCAAATTGTAGGAAATTGACTACTTTCGGCTATTCACTATTCATGAGTGTAAAATACTATAAAGTGTACACTTACATATACCCACCCAGTGGAACAAAGGGGTGGAGGTTAATTTATGAGTGCAAAGTTCATACTAGTACATGTTCACACATAGGCATAGATTTTCACAATCAGGGTGGAGATTTCTCTATGTTAAAGTAGAGACTAGGAAAAGTGAAAACGTTTATTATTCTTTAAAAAAACAGGAAAACGAATTGTATGTTGAATATCATTTTCTATTAATATATGTATTTATTGTAGATACAGAAAAAAAAAAATATGGTAAAACAATATCCTAATTTTGAAATACATATTTAATTAGATTTAATACATTAAACTAAATTAAAATTATGATTTTAAAGATTTATTTTAAAGAAAAGCCAACTAAAATATACTGTTTATATTTATTTATTTAAGAGATACATTTATTATTACATTTTTAAACATTTTTGTTAATAAACAGTATTTTTATATACAAATGTTCAACATGAAATTCCATTATACATATATAATATTTAAAAAAGTCAGTGTAGATTAATTTATTTTAAAATGATTTCCTATCAGGTTCTATTTTATGTGCCTACTGCCATTATTTTCCCTGAGAGGATGTTGCAGTATCAGTGGTGCTGGTCTTACTCCAGGTCTTACTCCAGGTCTGAGTTGGATTACATTTACAACTTTTTGGGTCCTTTTGGCTGTAGTAACTTAAGAAATTAAGCGCCTGATTATGAGTTTGGCGGGCGCTGCACTGTACTGCCACGGCGGCTGTCCCAGGAAGACCACTGAGCTACAACGTTACCAATGGCCCAACAATGGTGTTTCTAACAGCAGTGGATGCAGTCAGTAATACAAGGTATATTTGTCCATATGTGTCATTGCAGGTGTGTATACCAAAATGTATACATATGCATGACACATGTGTAAATATACTTTGTACAAGTACCATTCCGTTGCTAGAATCTGTGCCATGTATACTCTGTTCAGTCAAAGGCAGTAAATGTGAAAGGTGCCTAACCAAACTTTTGCATTTTTTGGACTTTATTTTTGGGGTGGAGTTGCTGATGTGAAGGGGGACCCTGGACAAAGGGGTCCTCATTGGTGACTGAAGGGAAAAGATTCTGCCACCTCAAAGAAGGTGGTCTCCCCACCACAGTCGGCTTGACGCGGAAAGCACATTGTGATCTGGATGGTGGTCCCTTTCTTTGCACTGCCCTCTTACAGCTGCTATTGTCCACTGCCATCAAGGTAGTTGGTAAATGACTGGTGCTGGCAGCGGGACTCCGGCGGTGAGTAGTTCAGCAAACCACCAACACCGTAATTTGGCTGGCGGACTGCCTAGTTGGCATTCAGGGTTTTGACTGCCGCTGTGATGGCACTGACAAGATTGCCAAACTCATAATCAGGCCTTAAGTCTTTTGAACAGCAACCCTTTTCACTCTAAATGGACTCCATAGCGGTATGACATAATCACTGGAATAAAAAGCAATGAAAGATTAGTCGAGAATGAGGAATCTCACAGAAATATGCAGAGGAATAAAGACGTGTGATTTACAGATTTGTGTGTGGCATAGTCATTGGTGGGTATCCAGGCTGAGGAGAACACTACAGGTGGGATCATGTCGCTCCATTGACCCCTCCCTAACTCTCCATTAACCTCTTCCCTACAACTTCATTAACTTAGTAGTAAGTAAGTTCATCATTTTAAAACCATTCCTCCCGATTCCCCCACATTTATTACAAAAGTGTATGGATACATGTTCAGAGACTCAGCACTTGGGCACACACATCCCCAGGTAAAAGATAGGAATGTTAGTGGTGGAGAACGTAGCACATCGGGTTGTATAGCGTTTTGTAGTATGTCGGTAGAACTACTGTAGCACTACTGTACTAAACATACTGCAAGAAATAGTTTGTGATTAGCCCCTAAAATTCCCCATTACCATCTGTAAATGCGAGCACTACATTTTAGTGTCCTCCATGTCCATGTGAATGGCCAGTGTCTTGTGTACTCAACAGCCAACACATTGACTCTGTCCTGTGCAACAGCAGCTGACTGTTATTCTGTATAATTCCACTTTACAGTTTTGAATCAGTGTAACTAAATGTATGTTGACCCTGTAGAAGTTATTTAACTTCATTGAAGCTTGAGCTTTTGCTGGCCTTTGGATTCTTGATTTTAGCAGTTCCTTGAGACATAACTGTATTCATACATGCACTCACGTTTGTGGCTTATTGCACATCTTGGTATTCCCTTCATATTATTTGCCATCCATAGATTCTGCACATTATTTAAGTTACACAACTTTATTCTGCCATTATTAATTCTGTTTCGCGCATAGGTTCTCCTGTCTTCTGTGATAGACATACTGAGAGCAACAACACTCTCTGACTTGATGTATGTATTCCTGCCAGGTACTATTCTCTGGTAAAAAAGCTTTTAGTCATGGATTGCTAAATGGCCTGGGCTTTGTCTAACACAATATGGTATCTTATAACAGTTCTCCATGATGGCAAATTTAATTGAAGGATGTCCTGGTGACGGCCCTCATTATTCTATAAACCGGAATTAAAACACAACAAAGAATTACACTTGGAAATCATCCTGTGTTGTTGTTAGATTTACACTATTTGCTTTTGGAGCTTTTGTAAATGAGCATTGTATTTCAGTTCATATCTTTCAATATTCTTATTCATGTTTTGGTGTGCCAGAACAGTGTGATGCGCGATTTATGCACCTAGTAGCTGATCAATAGTAGTATGGCATGGTTTTGAGTGGTGTTCAATTGAAACTATCTCTTACTTCCATTTCCAATCTATTTTCTGCAATATTTTCCCTTTTAGTTCAATCAAAGTTGTTAGGAGAGCAATGACTGTGATTACCTCCTGGCAATTGAAAGGGCTGTGAGAAGTGTGGTTCGCTTCACTTCTTCTCCTGAGAGACAAAGTGACACCAGTCTATGAAAGTTCTAAGCAGCTCTTCAGTATACATCTATTGTTGTGAGTGGTGTCAATCTGCAATGGCCTCCTTTCCTGCAGTGTATTATATTGTTAGTATCCAACAGGGCACAAAAAGAACAAAGAAATAAGGATTTGCAGGTCTCAATTAACGATAGAGCACCCTCATGGGAACGGAATGCTAAGATACTCTGTTTTTTGTATGAGAACAGACAGTGCTTAATTTGTAAAAAGTGCCCGAGACCAAACTTTTTCTCAGAAGCCCACTTAAAGCATGGCAGAATGCGAGGGTTGCTGATTACCAATGTTATCAAGTCTTAATCCCACCTCAGGCCTCTTTCATCCACCCCATATTCTGTCTGTCCCTTTATCTAACTGTTGCAGACTCTTTTTTATTCTCCAAGTTTGCAAGTGCCCAATCTTTCATATGAAAGTGTTGCGTACCAAGGATGTAAGTGTTTTTTGGAAAAGATAATAATATGACCATGTATCACAAAGAATAATATATGCCCCTGCTGTACACGATAAGGATATTACAAGTCACCCCAGAGTTGCATAACCTTCAGAGCTGCATAATCTTCATACGAAATTTGTCTTTGGCTTGTTCCTCTATGCGGTCATGGAACTCGTTAGTGGCTTGGAATATCCATGTATATAATGTATAGCGGGGGCTACCTTATCCCATATATGTATATATATATATATGTATATATATGGCTGCATTATTGTTGACATTACTAACCAGTTTAAGCAGGATCCTCAAACAAACAGATTTATGCTGTTCTAACTCCTTTTTTTAATTGAAGATTGTACTGTACTTCTGTGTAGTTGGATCCTAGTAGGCAACTGTTTCCATTGCAGGAGGTATGCACCAACCTGCAGGAAACAGTATTCTGAATCAGATGTTTGTTTATTTCTACAGAATTTACTAAACTACAAATTTTATTTTGTTAATATTAGGGAACCTGAGAAACACATAAGTGGATGTCTAAACCTTGGCACTCTTTCCACAAATAGTTGGTGTAACTGACTGCTTTAATGTTTGTCCATTAGAACTTAGGCCTCACAAACAAGTCTTTGTAATTCAAGACACAGGGCCTCATTACGAGTTTGTTGGTCGGATTGCAAGAACCCCATGTTGGCAGTCCTGAAAAGAGCACCATGTTGGCGGTTTGACAGACCACCCTATTATGAGTTATAGAGGCAGGACCACTGACTACCAACCAAAAAAGGCAGACCAGCAGCAGCACGGAGGCCCTGAAATAGGCGGTTCGAACTACAGCACCGACAGCACAGTGACCAACCACTGGCTGTGTTACAAGTCCAAAGTTGTAGTGGCGGACAACCATGGTGGTGAGCCAATGGCAGTCCAACCCAGGGCAGTTTGCGGTCACCAAAGTAATACACAACAGCACATTGAATGGATTTGAAAACAACACAGCTGACACAAATTGCCACACTAGACACACCTCCAAAGAACACTATAAAACACATCCTTTCATGGACCAAAATACTTTGCATTTACATTGCAACCCACAAAAGCCAGAGCAAATTCTTCACCATTCAGCACCTATACTAGGGACAACTTTTTCCACACCTCCTCTTTTCACACCCAGCACACACTTTTGTCCAATGACACCCCTTTGCACTTTCCCTCTTTAGTAAGTCACTGTCATTTTTTTTAAAAAAGGCCACCATGTCACATTTTAAAAATCCACGTTTTTCTGAGGTTGAGTTGAGAGTCATGGTGAATGAAATCATAAGAGTAGAGCCACAGTTTGAAGCACAGGTCCAGCACACTCCTCTCTGTAGGAAAAAGGAAATGTGGGACAGGTGAGTTGACAGAGTCAATGCTGTAGGCACCACTCTGTGCACAAGGAAGAAGTGGAACGACTTCAGGGGCAAGGTATGATTCCTGGTCTCCAGGCACCAGCTGCAGGCCAAGAAGACTGGCGGTGGCCCTCACACTGCCCCATTACATCTCTTTCCGTGGGAGAAGAACACTATAAATGTTACCAAATGCTATGTCATGCATGCCCATAGTTCACCTTTTCCCACCTTTTGCCAATTTTACTGTCACTCCACTCCCAAGACCACTGTTTGGCAACTCACAATTGAAGTGTACTCATCTGGGGGGATAACATTGGTATAGAGTGTGTATTACAGGGAGTTACATCACTACAACTCCCAGGAGGCACTTTTACTGTTACCCATACCAGCAGCCCAGTGTTTCCTTCACCAAATACTCTTGTTTGTTAACTCCCAATTGAGGTCTACTCACATTGGAGAATAATATTTGCATAATGTGTGTAGTATAGGGACTGACATGACTACAACTTCCAGCAGGCACTGTTTCAGCAACTACAAACACCAGAACACTGTTCACTTGTCTAAAGACCAATTTCTGCAAAATAACAATATATGTTTACTCAGCTGGGAGGATACCATTTGTCAAATGTGGGAAGTAGAGGAAGTGACATGACTGGTGAGGCCAGGAAGGCCCTGTGGCTGTAAAACCAACCATCAGCCCATTATTCTCTTGTCCAAATACCATTGTCTAAACTCTCAATTGAAGTGGACTCACCTGGGAGGATAACATTTGCCAAGTGTGTGTAGTACACGGTTACATGACTATACCTCCCAAGAGGCCCTGTTTCAGTAACTCCACACACCAGCCCAATGTTCTCTTCTTCAAAGACCACTGTTTGTCTATTCCCAAATGAAGTTTACTCACCTGAGGGGATAACATTTGTCAAGTATTGGGGAGTAGTGAGAGTGACATGAATGCAACTCCCAGGAGGTCCTGTTTCAGTAACTCCAAACACCAGACCAGTGTTCTCTTCACCAAAGACCCCTATGTTTTAATTCTCTGTTGAAGTGTTCTCAGGTGGGAGGACACCATTTGTATAGTGTATGCAATACAGGGAGTTACATGACTGTAACTTCCAGAGGCTCTCTTACTGTCACTCCAACCACCTGTCCAGTGTCCTCTTCTCCAAAGACTCATGTTTGCAAAATCAGTCATGCAGTGTACTCACCTGGGAGGTGACATTTAGCAAGTTTATGAAGTAGAGGGAGTGACATGACTGCCAAGGCCAGGAGGCTCTGCCTCTCCAACTCCAAGTCCAGTGTTCTCTTGTCCATATACTCTTGTTCAGTAAATCGTAATGGAAGTGTACTCACCTGGGAGGATACCGTTTGTGCACTTTGTGTAGTATAGGGAGTTACATGACTGCAACACCCAGCAGGGCCTGTCCATGTGACTCCAATCACCAGCTCAGTGTGCAGTTGCTCCAATGCATCTGTTAGTGAACTCTCAAATTAAGGGTACTTACCTGGGAGGATAACATTTGTCTAGTGTTGGGAACTAGAAGGAGTGACCTGAATGCAAAGCCCAATAGATGCTGTGTCACTGGCTCCAACAACAAAAACAATGTTCAATTGCCCAAAGCTATCTATTTATGAACTTTCAATTCAGTCTACTCACCTGTGAGGATAACATTTGTCAAGTTTTGGGAATTATAGTGATTGACCTGAACGCAAATCCCAGGAGGCACTGTTCAAGTGACTCCAGATAGCAGAACAGTGGTCATTTGCCCAAAAACCTTTGCCTGCTCACACCAAAATTATATTTGCTCTCCTGGGAGGGAACAAGATACAGATCATGTTCAGCTCAGAGATGTGTCTGGCCACCTAGCTTCATCTTGAAAATGAAACCATTAAGGACAGGAAGGACAGCCCATCCAGTGGTGTGCAACAAAAATGATCGCCAAGGCCTCAAGAAGTATCACTAGATTGGTATTGGCAGCAGACACATTCACAAAGCAATGATCACATGATGACTCCAATCAAATATTCAACAAACTCCTGGGTCCGCCTTAATACCAATCAACTAGGCCTCAGAATGATCAAAGCAGCATCCTGCCCAGCCACTGTTTTCCCTGCACTGGTGGCAAAATGTCATTCTCGGGCCATCCTCCCAAGTGCGAATGACCTGCTAAATTTAGAAGCTGCTTGCCTTACATGGACTTGGCATGCTTCACAAATGTTAGGTCAATACAGCAAATAAATTAAGAAGGAGGAGGGACCGGGAGGATAATGGTCCAGTGCACAGTTTCCCAATAATGATCCTAATAAATGTAAGAGTACACTGTTCCAAAGCGAAAGAAAAGGGGCCTAATCCTACAGGAGCGAGAACCCTCAACATCACATTGGATGGCTAGCATCATCATCGGGAAAGCTCCTTGTCAGGCCGGCGCTGCAATGCCTAACGGGCTCCCCGAAGGGGGCTCTTAACCGCATTGCTCTGGGAGTAGCAAAAAAAACAGGTCGTATAGGTGAACTACCTTCGTCAACGTACCTGAGCAATATGGAGAGAAAAAGGATTAAAATTGGTAATCCATCTTCGACACATCATAAATTTAATCAGTAATCATAAGATAGAGACCAAGGTTAAAATCACAAGGAGAGTAAATGGGTGAGTAGTAATGCTCACTTACTCTCTACAGGAATGCGAGAGGACCAAACCTTTTCTGGTGCCTCAAGTGGGTCTACATGTTTTGCGTCTAGTGGTCCAGCCGGATCCGTTGACGCTTCATCAGGACCAGTGCAAAAACTTCTCCAAACAATAAATAAATATCAACCCTACTAGGGGGAGATTAGAAAACAAAAAGAGCGGTTGCTTACTTTTAGTCAACCTGCTACGTCAAAAAAGGTCGCCCTAGGAAAAGACAAACACATATAGAAATGATAGCCAAAAGTGCCCTTGTGAGTTTTAGGATTAGTGCGTAGTCACATAAATGTGTAAATCGATTGAGCTTACCATCCCCAGTCTCAGGATAGAGCTCCATGGGTAACACATGTCAGGAACCGGAACAAACAATCTTTGTATACCGCAATCATGAGAGGGATGATATTATCAACAGTGTACCTCCACAGTAGTATCAAACATCTAACAAAAGTTGTCATATCGCATATAGTCAATATATTGGTTAAAGAAGAACAGCTTGCAGACAATGGCAGCTCTAACAAAGTAAAATAGTTGAGATGCCCAAAAGTTTGATTAATATATGTCACGGATCAATTATCATCATGTTTGGGGAAAAGGGACTAAGGAACTACCAAGATTTAGGCCCATATTTATACTTTTTGACGCAAAACTGCGCTAACGCAGTTTTGCGCCAAAAAAATTAGCGCCGGCTAACGCCATTCTGAAGCACCATGCGGGCGCCGTATTTATTGAATGGCGTTAGCCGGCGTTGGCCGACCGGCGCTGCCTGGTGTGCGTGAAAAAAAAACACGTACACCAGGCAGCGCCGGCGTAGGGAAAAATGGCGTTTGGGCGTCCACAAATGGGGCAAGTCAGGCTGAGGCAAAAAAATCATCTTAACCCGATTTGCGCCATTTTTTTACGACGCCCATCCCCCATAGAAATGACTCCTGTCTTAGCAAAGACAGGAGTCATGCCCCCTTGCCCAATGGCCATGCCCAGGGGACTTCTGTCCCCTGGGCATGGTCATTGGGCATAGTGGCATGTAGGGGGGCACAAATCAGGCCCCCCTATGCCACAAAAAAAATATAAAAAAATACTTACCTGGACTTACCTTAATGTCCCTGGGGTGGGTCCCTCCAGCCTTGGGTGTCCTCCTGGGGTGGGCAAGGGTGGCAGCGGGTGTCCCTGGGGGCAGGGGAGGGCACCTCTGGGCTCATTCTGAGCCCACAGGTCCCTTAACGCCTGCCCTGACCCAGGCGCTAAAATCTGGCGCAAATACGGGTTTTTTAGACCCGCCCACTCCCGGGCGTCATTTTTGCCCGGGAGTATAAAAACGACGCAATAGCATTGCAGTCATTTTTTAAGACGGGAACGCCTACCTTGCATATCATTAACGCAAGGAAGGTGTTCACGCCAAAAAATTACGCTAATTCCATGGACTTTGGCGCTAGACGCGTCTAACGCCAAAGTATAAATATGGAGTTAGTTTTGCGTCGAATTTGCGTCTAAAAAAATGACGCAAATTCGGCGCAAACGGAGTATAAATATGACCCTTAATATACTCCCGCTATTGCGGGGACAAGTACCATTTAGCAAGCATTTAAGAGACTGTTAGTCAAGAGGGTTTTTTGTTAAAACAGGTACCAAATGAGAAAAATCAAGATTACACGCAACGCATCGGTTCAGTAAGAAATACATTTACCGGTGCGTGTGCGTCTTTAGTTGTATTGTCAGTAATAGAAAAAGGCGCGGTAGGATAGCCGGTCTAAATGGAATTAAAAGGACAAGGGTACTTACAATTTTGTCGTATTCGTAGGTTGATTCACCTACCCTCCTGACAGCGTCCCGATCCAAAGTAACTGGACGCTCGTCGGAGATGTGTTAAATGCGGTGAGACCTGGAAGTGGATTCCGGCTCGCGTGCGTACTGTTGATCATAGTCATAGAAAACGGACTCAGTCCTGTTTAAAGGGGCCAATTTCACTATTTATTCATAGAGTGTCCTAACTCTCGTCGATGTTGCAAGTGAAGTCCACAGTATGCATAAAAGCAAAGAAAAGTCAATAGAACTCATCATGAAGTTGTGTAATATGTTTTTTAAACATCTTGATCAACAAGGATAAAATTAAAGTGAGGAGATGAATCAAACTCATCATAAAGTCAAGTGATTTGTATATTTTGATCAGAAAGGATAAAAATCAAAGTGAGAAGAGGGAATCAACTCTAACTTGGTTATATTGAGACAGCAAAGTGAATATAAATTATTGCACCTTGCTGAGTTCCTGATCATGATTGTACACCCGTATAATTTGGCAAAATCTTTTTTTTTTAAAGATATTTTTCGAAAAAGAGATTGGCCCCTTTAAACAGGAGTGAGTCCGTTTTCTATGACTATGATCAACAGTACGCGCGCGAGCCGGAATCCACTTCCGGGTCTCGCCGCATTTAACAAATGTCCGACAAACGTCCAGTTATTTTGGATCGGGACGCTGTCAGGAGGGTAGGTGAATCAACCTACGAATACGACAAAACTGTAAGTACCCTTGTCCTTTTAATTCCATTTAGACCGGCGATCCTACCGCGCCTTTTTCTATTACTGACAATACAACTAAAGACGCACACGCACCGGTAAATGTATTTCTTACTGAACTGATGCCGCGTTGCGTGTAATCTCGATTTTTCTCATCTGGTACCTGTTTTAACAAAAAACCCTCTTGACTAACAGTCTCTTAAATGCTTGCTAAATGGTACTTGACCTGCGATCCTACCGCGCCTTTTTCTATTACTGACAATACAACTAAAGACGCACATGCACCGGTAAATGTATTTCTTACTGAACCGATGCCGTGTTGCGTGTAATCTTGATTTTTCTCATTTGGTACCTGTTTTAACAAAAAACCCTCTTGACTAACAGTCTCTTAAATGCTTGCTAAATGGTACTTGTCCCCGCAATAGCTGGAGTATATTAAATCTTGGTAGTTCCTTAGTCCCTTTTCCCCAAACATGATGATAATTGATCTGTGACATATATTAATCAAACTTTTGGGCATCTCAACTATTTTACTTTGTTAGAGCTGCCATTGTCTGTAAGCTGTTCTTCTTTAACCAATATATTGACTGTATGCGATATGACAACTTTTGTTGGATGTTTGATACTACTGTGGAGGTACACTGTTGATAATATTATCCCTCTCATGATTGCGGTATACAAAGATTGTTTGTTCCTGCTCCTGACATGTGTTACCCATGGAGCTCTATCCTGAAACTGGGGATGGTGAGCTCAATTGATTTACACAGTTATGTGACTACGCACTAATCATAAAACTCACAAGGGCACTTTTGGCTATCATTTCTATATGTGTTTGTCTTTTCCTAGGGTGACCTTTTTTGACGTAGCAGGTTGACTAAAAGTAAGTGACCGCTCTTTTTGTTTTCTAATCTCCCCCCTAGTAGGGTTGATATTTATTTATTGTTTGGAGAAGTTTTTGCACTGGTCATGATGAAGCGTGAATGGATCCGGCTGGACCACTAGACGCAAAACATGTAGACCCACTTGAGGCACCATAAAAGGTTTGGTCCTCTCGCATTCCTGTAGCGAGTAAGTGAGCATTACTACTCACCCATTTACTCTCCTTGTGATTTTAACCTTGGTCTCCATCTTATCATTACTGATTACATTTATGATGTGTGTCCAAGATGGATAACCAATTTTAATCCTTTTTCTCTCCATATTGCTCAGGTACGTTGACGAAGGTAGTTCACCTATACAACCTGTTTTTTTTGCTACTCCCAGAGCAATACGGTTAAGAGCCCCCTTCGGGGAGCCCGTTAGGCATTGCAGCGCCGGCCTGACGAGGAGCTTTCCCGATGATGATGCTAGCCATCCAATGTGATGCATGAGGGTTCTCGCTCCTGTAGGATTAGGCCCCTTTTCTTTCTCTTTGGAACAGTGTACTCTTACATTTATTACAATACAGCAAATAGTATGGGTACCTGTCACAATAGGATAACTTGCAAATCAACTATGTACATGGGCTTTGTAAAATGTCACTGTTAACTTTTGGAGATAGATGTCACAATGCAACCTGTAACATTATATCTTTCACATCAACAGGTCGAGCTGCCTCTGGGCACACAGAGGCCACAGATGCGACCACCACTACCCCAGTGACTGAAGCCCTCAGTGAAGACTTCACTCCTGGATGCCTAGACACTCAGGATGATTAAGGCCCATGTGGAAAACTTGGTCAGACCACAACAGTTAGTCTAACTGTAGCCACATTAACACCTCCCAGCCCGGTTGCCTCAATATCACAGACCGCCATTCGCCCACAAACCTGTGTCCCTAGGACAGTGGCAACCATCTCCTGTCCCCCAGTCCAGGATCCTGAATCACAGCACAACACCTTGAACAATGATGGTCCTGGAACCAGTAGTAGAGGGCACACTGTGGCAAGGGCGCAGGCCTGTGGGGTTAGGGTGTGTGGGAGGAATGTTGTGGGCCAGCGAGGTGAGGCCACTGGGGATGCTCCTGGCCATGACTCCATCAGCCACGTCTTGGAGTTTCAAGGCGTGATGGGTCTGGTACTTGTAGAACTCCAGGAGATCAAGAAGCTGAAGAGGGACATCCTTAGGTATATGCTTCAACACCTGGCCCTTCATCTGTTTCAGCTACTCGAAGGGAGGCCCTATCAGGGGAAGAACCCACCAAAGACACCCCTGCCCCTGTAGCAGCAGATCACGCCCCACACAAGTGGGGATGTCCAGCAAAGAATCCAGGTGGTACAGATGGTAAGCCACCCACCACTTCTGGCAAGTGACCTCTTCCTAAATTAACTCCTTTGTGTGCCACACATTCACTCTGTTGACTGTTTTTCAAGCACCTTCCATTTCCAATGGGAGGAGTCCACTGGACTTTGGACTGATTATTGTATGACATCTACTCCAATTATTTCATCCACCATGACTGAACCCCTCATTGTTTTTTCCAGCCATGCACTACATCACTTTTATAGCACAATTTAACAATAAATCCACCTATCACAAAGTCATTGTCTGCTTGCTTTTGTTCCACATTTTGCTATGTAGAGATATAAGACCATGTGAAGTAAGCGAAGAAGACACAAGATATTAATGCAGGAAGCAATATGTTACAGGTACAGCATCTTGGTAAGGATTACAAGAAACACACACCAACACATTGCTACAAGTGTCTGATCACACCAAACATTTTATTTCACTGTACAGCACATAGGCTATCCATATGTCTGGACTGCCTGAGCCAAGAATGGCTGACTCATATTCTGTCAAGGCAGATATTCCAAGGCACAGACCCCAGATCACAGAAGGAAGGGCTTTTAAAGACATTGGCCCTCATTCTGACCCTGGCGGTCAAAGACCGCCAGGGCGGAGGACCGCGGGAGCACCGCCGACAGGCCGGCGGTGCTCCAATGGGGATTCCGACGGCAGCGGTAAAGCCGCGGTCGGACCGGCACCACTGGCGGGCTCCCGCCAGTGTACCGCCGCCCCATTGAATCCTCCACGGCGGCGCAGCTTGCTGCACCGCCGCGGGGATTCCGACCCCCCCTACCGCCATCCAGATCCCGGCGGTCCGACCGCCGGGATCCGGATGGCGGTAGGGGGGGTCGCGGGGCCCCTGGGGACCCCTGCAGTGCCCATGCCACTGGCATGGGCATTGCAGGGGCCCCCGTAAGAGGGCCCCTACATGTATTTCACTGTCTGCTGCGCAGACAGTGAAATACGCGACGGGTGCAACTGCACCCGTCGCACAGCTTCCACTCCGCCGGCTCGATTCCGAGCCGGCTTCATCGTGGAAGCCTCTTTCCCGCTGGGCTGGCGGGCGGTCTGAAGGCGACCGCCCGCCAGCCCAGCGGGAAAGTCAGAATTACCGCCGCGGTCTTTCGACCGCGGAACGGTAACCTGACGGCGGGACTTTGGCGGGCGGCCTCCGCCGCCCGCCAAGGTCAGAATGAGGGCCATTGTCCTGTAGAATAGGCAAACAGAAGAGTATATGGGATCACCAGCTTGAGCTTTATCACATTGCAAACCAAAGAAATCCAACATCACATAGTCCAAGATATAGACAGAGGGCAGTAAAACAGTCTCTGATTACAGACCCATCATAATCCAATGACCATGCCTCTGGTGGTATTACACAAACATACATCAGTGTTGTGGCACAGGCATTGTGGCCTGCAATGATAAAACACATCTACAACTACATACAGGTCATACAAGAAAAGTGTTTAGCCAATGTGAAGAATGAATGCCCTGCTTGTAATTGATGACTACATATTTCATGCCTACATGATCGCACCCATGATGCAATCAGCCCAACACAGCATACAAATACAAGTATAATGTGCACTTCAGACCTTCCACTAAAACACTGTTCCAAGCTGCCTTGGAACAGGTGTCATACACCCCAAATCTGTGACCTACATTACCTGGAAAAGTCCAAGTCCATTTCATGTGTCAAAACAGCATCAGACACCTGCCAATGTCACAACTCTGAAATGCCCATAGGAGGGTGTCATGGTGAAGATTCCTGGACAAAGGCAAAACAAGGAGTATAGGCTTGAAAACATACATATTAAACAAGTCACATAGCAAGCATCTGGAAAGGAAATTATATTGCAATGAGACTGACACAAAGTAGCTACATCAAGGCTGGAGATATGTCAAAGGTTAACTCTTCAAGCACCCTTTGGCTGAATATTGCAGAGCATTAGTTTACCAGTGTTCTGTCAAAACACTCTACTCCACAATCAATCAATCAATCAATCAAAAAAAAATTGTGAGGGTCTCAAGGCATTGGGGGGGATACCTTGGAGGGGGATACCGGGGGGGGGAGGGCAGGGAGGGTCACTGATCGAACAGCCATGTCTTGAGGTTCTTTCTGAAGACCAGTAAGTCTTTGGTTTTGCGAAGGTCGGTGGGGAGGGAGTTCCAGGTTTTGGGGGCGAGGTAGGAGAAAGACCTGCCTCCTGTGGTGGTGCGCTGGATGCGGGGGACTGTGGCTAGGGCGAGGTCGGCTGATCGGAGGTTGCGTGTGGGAGTGTGGAAGTTAACTCTTCATTGAGGTAGGTTGGGGCGGTGTTGTGGAGGGATTTGTGTGCGTGGATGAGGATCTTGAATGTGATTCTCTTGTCTATGGGGAGCCAGTGAAGGGATTTGAGGTGTGGTGAGATTCGTTCGTGGCGGGGGAGGCCAAGGACGAGGCACGCGGCTGTGTTCTGGATTCTTTGGAGTTTGCGTTTGAGTTTGAGTGTGGTGGCGGTGTAGAGGGCATTACCGTAGGCCAGTCTGCTGCTGATGAGTGCGTGGGTGACTGTCTTTCTGGTTTCTGGGGGGATCCATTTGAAGGATTTTTTTAGAGTGCGGAGTGTGTGGAAGCAGGAGGAGGTTAGAGCATTGATTTGCTGTGTCATGGAGAAGGAGAGGTCGAGGATGATGCCAAGGTTGCGTGCGTGGGTTGCGGGGGTGGGTGCGGGGCCTAGGGCAGTGGGCCACCAGGAGTCGTCCCATGTGGTTTTGTTGGGGCCGAAGATGATGATCTCGGTTTTGTTTGAGTTGAGCTTGAGGTGGTTAGCGGTCATCCAGTTGGCGTTGTCGAGGAGAGCGGCGTGTAGGTTGGTTTTGGCGGTGGTGGGGTTGCGGGTGAGGGAGAGGATGAGTTGGGTGTCATCTGCATATGAGAGGATAGTGATTCCGTGTGCTCGGCGGATGTTGGCTAGGGGGATCATGTAGATGTTGAAGAGTGTGGGGCTGAGGGTGGACCCTTGGGGGACTCCGCAGGTGATCTTGATAGTGTTGGATTGGAAGGGCGGGAGGCGGACTCTCTGGGTCCGGTCGGTGAAGAAGGAGGTGAGCGAGTCTAAGGCTTTGTGGCGGATTCCTATGTTGTGGAGGCGTATGCGGAGTGTGTGGTGGCAGACGGTGTCAAAAGCTGCGGAGAGGTCTAGGAGGATGAGTGCGACGGTCTCGCCTTTGTCGACTTTGGTCCTGATATCGTCAGTGCATGCGATGAATGCGGTTTCTGTGCTGTGGTTCTTGCGGAACCCAGATTGTGAGGGGTCAAGGGTGTTGGTTGCTTCGAGGAAGTGGGTTAGGCGGGTATTGACTAATTTCTCTGCAACCTTGGCGGGGAAAGGGAGGAGGGAGATGGCGCGGTAGTTGGAGAGGATCTCCGGGTCTGCTTTTTTTTTTTTAGGAGAGTGGTAATTTCTGCGTGCTTCCAGATGTCTGGGTAGGTGGCGGAGTCGAAAGAGGAGTTGATTATGTTGTAGAGTATGGGGGCAATGGTAAGGCTAGCTTTGTTGTAGATGTGGTGTGGACAGGGGTCGGAGGGGGAACCGGAGTGGATGGAGTTCATGGTTTTTTCGGTTTCTTCGTGTGTGGTGGGGGTCCATGTGGATAGTGTGGTGGGGGGATCTTGAGTGGGGGTCGAGTTGGGTGAGTGAGGGGTATGTGTGGTGGGTGTGTGTGGTATGAAGCTGTTGTGTATGTCCAGGATTTTGTGGAGGAAGTGGTTGGAAAGGGCGTCACATAGGGGCTGTGTGTGTGGGGGTCTATGTTGCTGGCTTTGGGTTTGGCAAGTTCATTGATGATGGTGAAGAGTTCTTTGCTCTTTTGAGAGTTGTTGTCAAGGCGTGTTTTGTAGTGATCTCTTTTGGTGGTGCGTATGAGTTGGTGATGGGTGCGAATGGTGGTTTTGAGGGTGGAGAAGTTGGTTGAGGAAGGTTCTAGTCTCCATATTTTCTCAGCTTGGCGGCATTTGCGTTTGGAGTCTTGGAGTTCAGGGGTGAACCATGGGGCATTCTTGATGTTGCGGGTGGCGATGTGTTTACTGAGGGGGGCTAGTGTGTCTGCGCAGGTAGTGATCCATTTGGAGAGGTTGTGTGCTACTGCGTTGGGTCGTTGGTGTGGGGGGGTTATGGGCCAGTTGGGAGTTTAGTCTTTCTGTGGAGATCTTGTCCCACATGCGGTAGGGTGTGGTGTGTTGATGGTACTGTGTGGGGGGTTTGGTGAAGGAGAAGTGGACGCAGCGGTGGTCAGTCCAGAGGAGTTCGGTGGTGTGGGAGTAGGCTATGTGTTGGCTTGAGGTGAAGATTGCGTCCAGCGTGTGTCCTGCTGAGTGGGTGGGTGCGGTGACCAGTTGTTTGAGTCCGAGGTTGTTGAGGTTGTCTATGAGGGAGGTAGTGTTGTGGTCTTGTGGGTTTTCTAAGTGAAAGTTGAAATCACCGAGGATGATGTAGTCTGTGGAGGTGAGGGCGTACGGGCTGATGCTGTCGGCGATGGTGTCGCAGAAGGCGGGGCGTGGTCTGGGTGGTCTGTAGATTAGTGTACCTCTGAGGGTGGAGTTGTTGTTGATGTGGATGAGGAAGTGCATGTGTTCGGTGTGGCCGATAGTGTCTTGGGAGCTGGCGGTGACTTTGATGGTGTCTCTGTGTAGGATGGTGATGAAACCGCCTGGCCTGTTGAGGCGGTCTTTGTGTTGGAGTTTGTATCCTTTGGGGGTGGCTATGGCTATGTCGGGTTCTGAGGAGGGGTTGGTCCAGGTTTCTGTGAGGAAGGCGATGTCAGGTGAGTGTGATGTGATGAGGTCCCAGAGTTCTATGGCATGTTTGTGAAGGGAGCGGATGTTGAGGAGCAGGCAGTGCAGGTGGTTGTGGTGGGTGGCGTTGGTGTTGTGCATGAGGGTGTTGTTGCGGGGTGTGTTCTGGTTGTGGGCTGGTGTGCTGCAGGGTTGGTTGGTGGGGGCAGGGTGGGAGAGTCTTGTGTTGGGGGTGTTGTGTTTGTTGAAGGTGAAGTCGCCATGGTTGGTGTGTGGTGTGAGGGATGACGAGCAGGAGAAGTGGCAGGTATGGCAGGTGAAGGGGCCATGAGTGTGTGTGGGGCTAGATGTGGTGCATGTGGGGTGGGGGCCTGGGTTGAGAGAGTGGAGGGTGAGGGGGGAGTAGGTGTGTCTGAGAGGGCCTGGGGTTCTGGCGCTGGGCGCGGTCCAGGCGCGGTCCAGGCATGGACGGGCGCAGACAGGCTGCCATAAGAGGAGGGGAGGGTGGGGGTGGCAGCTGGGAGGCGGGAGGGCCTGTCCAATGAGAGGGCTGGGGGGCGGGCCGCAGGGGACGCAGCGGCGGGGAAAAGGCTACCGAAGAGGTGAGAAGGAGGGGGGAGGCGGGAGGGGCCGCAGGGGATGCAGCGGCGGGGAAAAGGCTACCGAAGAGGTGAGAAGGAGGGGGGAGGCGGGAGGGGCCGCAGGGGACGCAACGGTGGGGAAAAGGCTGAATGGGAGACGGGTAGGAGGTGGGGCTGAAGGCGGAGCGGGGAGCGACCTGCCTGCAGAAGCACATGCTGACAACTACGCTCTTGGTACATTCACAGACATGACATCACATGGCATTCTCACACTCAAGAAAAGTGGCTTTTTATGAGATCTTCTCGCAAGTCAGCTTCTTCCTCTTCACCACTGTCATCTTCACTTGGCAATTCAGGAGGTTCACCTGGTGGCACTGCTGGCTCCCCCTCCTCTGGGATGTATGGAATATTCCACCGCAGGTCAATGTTGTGGAGCATGCAACATGCCACAATGATCTGACACACTTTTCCGGGTGAGTAGAGGAGGGCTTCACCAGCGTGGTCCAGATACCTTAATCTGGCCTTCAGGAGCCCAAAAGTCTGCTCATATGGATTCCTTATTGGTGTCAACAACCAAGGACGGTTTGGATATGTTGAGTCTCCTGTAAAGGAATGAGACATCTGTGCAACAATGAGGCCCTCTTATCAGAATTGTGGCACCAGACATTGTGCACACACAAAAAGGACACATGTGACTTACCAA
Organism: Pleurodeles waltl; assembly: GCF_031143425.1. Taxonomy (NCBI): domain Eukaryota; kingdom Metazoa; phylum Chordata; class Amphibia; order Caudata; family Salamandridae; genus Pleurodeles; species Pleurodeles waltl. The sequence goes on from NC_090438.1 coordinate 716,385,632, forward strand.
CTAGCCAGGCCCTCTCTGGGTGCAGTCGTGACATCAGATGGGAGAGAGTGTTGTTCTGCATTATTCAGGAATAATGGGCTGAACCCAGATAATGGACACAGACCTGTGAAATGTAGAGATCTGCCAAACATACAACTTGGACGTTGATGGAATGGAAGTTCTTTCTGTTCCAGTATACTTGTTCATTGGCATGCGGTGGGACCAGGCCAACATGTGTGCCATCAATGGATCCCACCAAATGTGGGATGCATCCAAAACCTTAAAAGTCAGCCTTCAAATAGGCTAAATCCTCATGTCAATGTGTTCCAACATTGCTAAGAGGACACCCTTCAACACCAGACTGAATATAGGTTGGGACATACCAGCAACTAGGGCCAGTGTATGTTGGACCCAGTGCATATTGGACCCTTTGGCTACGAAGTGAAACACTGACATGACTTGCACAATGGGTGGCATGCCAGTTGAATTACTAATAGTTGGCATCAGATCTGGCTCCAACTGGTGACGTAAGTAAGTCCACTATTGTTTGCTGATTCAGATGATAAAGGAGAATTATATGACATTCTTCCATGGTCTGTAGGTCTGGCAGTGGACGGTAGACAGGTGGTTGTCACATCCTCCCTCCCCGGGGTACCCCTGGGGCTACATATGACAAGAAATGAGTTCTAATATTAGTCATTATGTCCCGAGCTACATACTGTAATGTAATGTAATTGGAGATTTATAAAGCGCGTTCCTACTCAAAGAGCATCGAAGCGCTGGGAAGAAAGCACGTAGTAAAAAATAGACAGAGGATAAGAAAAATAACAGAAATAATGAAGATAGAAAGACATCCAATAGAAGAAACTGAAACAAACTGAATCAAAGGCCCTGATCTTGATGTACCAAGAAATTAACGAGGAAAGAGCCAAGTTTTCACCATTTTCCTAAATTTCATATAACCTGATTCTTGCCTAATATTCTGTGGGAGAGAGTTCCAACCTCTGGCTGCAGCTACTGTAAAAGCTTTGTCTCCCCATTACGCTTTATGTGTGCGAGGGACCTGAATCAAGTGAGCTTTGTAAGACCTCAAGCTTCTTTTAGGTACATGCATGAGGAGTCTGGAAGTCAGGTACCATGGTCCTATTCCATGAACTGCCTAAAAAGTAAGACAGAGCGACTTAAACTGGATACGCTGCGCCACTGGTAACCACTGTAATTTCCTGAGACTCTCTCTAACTGATATACATCGTGGGAGATTAAGAACCGCTCTGACAACGGAATTCTGAACTAATTGGAGTCTTTTTATCAGCCCCTTATCCAGATTAAGGAACAGTGCATTACAGTAGTCTATCTTGGATATTACCAATGCCAGGATAGCAGATACTCTCCATTCATGTAAGAGATAGGGGAAGATTTTTCTGAGCATTTTAATTGACCATAAACTGATGTTTACCACGTGATTAATCTGTTTTTATAAGACAGATGTTCGTCGAACAAGATGCCTAGGTTTCTAGTAACAGTAGTGGGCACAGGGCAGTTACCACATTCAGAGGGCCACCACCGTGAGTTCCATAAATTCTTTCCAGGTCCAAAACATAAAACTTCAGTTTTGGTGGCATTCATTTTTAGCCAATTGGTCTTCATCCATTTACTCACTTCCACCATACAATTACTAAACCGATCTGCAACCTCCTCCCATGGCTGATTAATAGGAATAATAAGATGGGAGTCATCAGCATAAGAAGATGGAATGAAACCAAAAGTACGAATTAGACTAGCCAAAGGCGCTACACACACATTAAACAATGTGGGGCTGAGGGAAGATCCCTGCGGAATCCCACATGGCAGAAGATAAGGTCTAGATTTGAAATCACCACAGCTAACTGTGGTCCATCTATTTGTAAGAAAAGACTTCAAAAGTTTAAGCGCCTTGCCCCTCAAGCCCACATGATGCAAACGGGACTTTAATAGTGTGGGAGAGATAGTGTCGAAGGCAGCGGATAAATCTAAAAGAACCAAAACGGCCCCCTTGCCTTCATCAACCATCCTTCGATTAGTATCAGAGGATGAGATTAGGGCAGTTTCAGTACTATGCCCTTTTCTCAACCTGTATTGGGAGATATCAAGAGCATCCGCTTTTGTTAAAAACTCGATCAATTCAGAGTTAAAAAAAAATTCTAGAATCTTTGCCAAAAACGGGAGACGTGCTATTGGCCGAAAATTACTCATGTCCTGATTATCCCCCTCTGGTTTTTTCTTGAGGGGTACTACTATTGTTTCTTTCCAGATAGATGGGTACTCCCCAGACATAGCTACCTCTTGGTAAATGGGGACCAACATCCGTGCCACTAAATCCGGAACCAAGTGAAAACTGGAAGGAGGACACGGCTCCAGAGGGGAGCCCGATTTAATTTCAAGAATCTTCTTTTTAATAGTATCCATGGAAGGGGGTTGAAAATATGACATTAGTGACTGGCCATCTGCTGTACCACTCTCTGTTATCGTTGGGGGTAATACTTCGGGAATGATCTGGGTATCAAAGTTGCTATGTATGATACATGATGCATGTCAATGATAATATGTGACAAGACAATTAAGAAGGTGCAGACATGGCAAACAGTACACATCACAGCTGTCTCATGACAGGTCCCTTACTCCCACAGCCCTGTTGTCACCTTCACACAGGTCATATTTGTCCTGTGCAAGCTAATTGCATAACTGACATTTTTCACGGTGCATACAATGTGTTGATTCCTGGAAGATCATGAAATGTGACTCTGTAGCTTGGCCACATAGCTGAAAATGGACAATGCATGCCTTTGTTTGTTGAATGCCATCACTGTAGGTTGGGCTCATGTCTAAAAGTGTGTCCTGTGGTACAGATACATAACACAGAACACCACCCCCTGAATTGTCAGGAATCTGCATTTGTCATTGCAAATGACCATACACAGACAGGATAGACACTTTCCGTACCCAGCATTACAGTCCCTTCACTGTTACCCATGTGTAATGTTGATGTTTGTAGTCTGGCAGTAGCCTGTAGGTACTGTATGTAGAGAGTAATTCTCACAGAGTGTGAATGTGTTAGACCATTCATTCCTTAGGAGTTTACCTTTCAGAGGTTTCAGAGGTGTGATGTGACTTATAGTGGCTAACATATCAGTCAAGTTGCTAGATCATGTCCCACATGATGTCAGAAAGCTTGCTTAGTAATTGTAGGGACTGAGCAGGGTGGTGGGTTGTTCTACAGATTGAAAAATGTATCCATGTAGTCATGGTCCGGTACTCTTTGGCTTGTATGTGTCACACTTGGGGAGTATTGACAAATAGGAAAGTTCTAGCTTGTTGTTACTGACTGTATATTACTCAACCATTTGTGATGAAACTTGGGGAAATGTCTTGTCATGATTAGATTTGCCTTTTGCATCCATGCAGGTCAATGCCCATCAAAGAAAGGGGATATGGAGAGACATCCCCAAGAAGGTGCTGACCTGGGGTCCACAGCGGGCAGAGTGCCCACTGCAGTAAATGGTGGGAGAACCTGAGAAGCTGGATCTTGAAGATTGCAGAGTCTCAGCTGGGGCTGTCCTCCCAACATGGGCAGGGTGCCTTTCAGACCATGACCTCCCTAATGGCCCTCATTCTGGCAATGGACTATCTGGACCTTGATGGGCATTTGAGGGCAGCGTAGCAGCCACAAGGGGGTGGGTACTGGGCATATCCCTGCCTGTCCCATTGCCAAGTGATTGAGTGAGGTTCTGACAGCTTCACTAACGATTAGAGATGATCCATGTGTAACACAATAGATGAGAAATTGTGTTGACATGTCATGTGCTGTATACTGACGTGACTTGCTTATTGGACCAGGGACCTAGGACAAAACCTGGTGGAATCACATATGGCTGGGTACATTAATCAATCGTGTACTGTTTGTTGTTGTATTGTGTTTAATTGCTATGCAACAGACCACTACTCCTCAGTGTTCCAGTTCAAAGGTAAGTAGGTGATGAATCACTGTCCTCTGGCATGTTCCTGGGTAAGTGTATATGTTTGCATCTTCCACCCAGAGGCCAGTTGTCTTCAGCATATGATGGGTGCTGGTGCCTCACTGCAGTCTGTAATGTAAAGGTGTTCAGCATTCATGTGACAGGGCGTACATTGTTCTTTGGATGCAGCTATAGATCACTACTTTCCCTTGGAAAGTGGGGAATGTCCATTGACATGATTTATGCACCATCACTGCTGCCAACATTACTTGTGCCTACATGTCAGCATGTGTACCTTTCTCTTTAGTATACATTTGTAAGGTGAAGTTTCATGCATAGTCTATCAATGTTGATGGGGTGATGTCTGTATTCACTCACATATATGTGCATGGCAAACTGATTGTGGAACAGTACATTTACAATGGGGTTTATTTCATGTTGTTCCACATACAGGAGTGTGTCAACATTGTTTATTGTCTGACACATTCCCTTGTGCATCGTAGCATGTCATTTGGCATGTTCACCTGCAGTAGCAATGGAGGGCATGGCAGGAAGACCTCGATTTTTGAGCCACCATGTGAATATCTATACCTTTGATGTAGCATCAGGTGGAAAAGTGCACTGCACATGTGTAATGGTTAAGGATTGTCCCCTGACTATTGACATGCATCATGGAGTGATTTGCAGTTATGTTTGAGACACATGTGTTTGAGTACAGGCATTCATCCACAAACAGACATCTGGGTTTGCATGAACAGAATGGGGACAGAGATTTAGCTTCCAATTGGGCAGCCTGTTGAGGGCCTTCTACAAGTCCTTGCAATTTCCAAGTCGCTCCTACATGCACAGGACTAAAGCGCTCAGAGTATGTAATTGAAAGGGGTGCCAGCCATTAGCGGTGATCACCTGGGGCTTGCTGATTCTTTGTGTTGTGTATTTTGGGGACATCTCTCCCTGACATTGTGCACATCTTGCACATGTCTAGAGTGTTCATTTCCATGCCACATGTGTGGCCTGTTTGAGCAACATCAGTACTACCTCCTTGACTCTATTGGGACAATATAACTGGGTGAATTGTACATTGGTGATATGTTTCCAGTGTAACATGGGTATTTTCATGTCACCTTCTCCAGGCTATTGTACATTTGTCATCAACATGGCAGGATTTTGCATCATCATTTCTTATTGTAGGATCAGTGTGTATGTGACAAATATATGTGTGCATGACCTTGTGTGGGATCTTTGGGAATGCAGTTGGCACTGGCCTACTATTTACAAGAGGTTACTGAGGTCTGCTCCATGGGGAAACGCTTTGTGGGTGATGATGTCTCCTAATTGTAGACTGGTTGCGATGATTACCCACCTTCAGTCATGAAATTGTAGTTGTCTAAATTCCTGATTTGAATGTGTTCAACTGTTGACACTTCAGATGGCATGCATGCATATGGGTTGACAAATGAATGGGCCACTTAGATGGAGTTTGTTGCTGGGGCCTACTTGACAACATGGTAATGTGTGCTATTCTGAGCTGTTGTTCAACTGTGTTAATGGACATGTGATGACCCTATTCCTCTTTGTCTTTGCAGCATCTGTACCTGGCAAGAGAAGGAGATGGTGCACAGCTGAGTGGGGAAACATCGGGCCATGGGACCTTGGGTCAACACACAATGGACACAGAGGGACACAGTTGCCCGGAGCACTAGGGGAGTACCACAGGGGAAACCTGATCATCATCTTCATCATCATCGGATTCCTCCTTCAGTGGGCATTCCTTAGTTGTGGTGCACCAATCAGGGCATACTTCAGTAGCATTCTTGTCCACCACCCCGCATTATAACACCTCCCTCTAACGGGTTCCGACTTCCCCACCTTCAAGATGGTGGTTGGGCCAACAGACGAGTGCCCCAGGGGCACTCTGGAAGGTGCTCCGTGCCTATGTAAGCACGTCCGCCCAGAAGCAGAGTCGACGTGCGGCGGGGAAAGGGGAGTGAAGGAAGACGCAGATAGTGTGGAGGAAGATGCCGGAGAAGCCAAGGAAGACACCGCATTTGTAGAGGAGGATGCTGTAGGAGCCAAGGGAGACGCCGCAAAAGTGGAGGAGGATGCCGCGAGACGAGGGAGCAGAAAAGAAGACCGAGGACTTGAGAAAGAGACCCCTGAAGTCCCAGAGGGAATCCGTGCAACAACAAAGGAAGGAGAGATCCACGGGGACGAGGGAACCTTACGAAGCATCGGTATCCTGGCCCTAGACGGAACAAGCCGCCACGTCCCAGGAGGGACGTGGCTAACGCAGGTACGTGCGTGCATACTGGGTTCAGCCCCGAACTTCCTAAGGAGGAAGTGGGAAGTGGGTGGCGGGAAGAAAAGTGAGAGAAGGAAAAGGAAAATAAATTCCATTATAAGTCCAACTACGTAATAAGGGACTACCATAACCAGCCTGACTCGTGCACATAAAAGCAAGTTGCAGACATTTTCTTTTTACTTTATTTGACTGCACTTTTCACCAATACACTCTCGAAAGCACTAAGTAGAAGTAAAAAGTGATTCACACTGTGTTCACTGACAGGCACCATCCCTCACCCCCCCCTTTTTGCCAGGGTATAGAGAGTATCAGACACATAAACCACTTACCTCTTGTCCTTCTGTCTGTTTCTTATTTACCCCTCTTTTCATCCTCTGGAACAGTGACACTGGGACCCCGAGCTATACATGTGAAAAAGGAAAACCAGGGACAATTGAAAGAAGAGATCAACGAAGAAGACAATTAGAAGGAGGAGGAGAAAAAGAAAAGGGACAAGAGGAACAGTTCTCAAGGGTAAAATTAAAGTTAAAACAAACTGTTAAGAGAACCACTAAAAGAAGAACCCTGACAAATAGAAATAAAAGAGGATCCACTTTACCATTATATCTTAAGAGTTGTCTGGGAGTTTAATTTCTTATGGGCCCCCTGATCTGACCAGTACCCCTGTACCCACTACACTCCCCACCTAGTTGTCCATGCCCGCTCACCCAAGAGGGTGAACATCTCCTTCACCACAGGCACCTCCGCCCAAGCCCCAGCCACTGCTACCCCTACTGCCCTCAGTGAGGAGGCTATTGACCTCCTAAGAAGTATTTCTGTGGATTAGTAAGCCACTGTAAGTGTCATCCAGGGATTGGCAACCCAACTTCAACAGATTACTGCATTCCTGGAAGGCATTCATAGTGCAGTGGCTGGCCTACAGAGATCTTTTCCAGCTCTGGCCTTCGCACTGACAGCAGCCAGTTACCCCCATCTTTCATTCCCCTTCAAACTCCTTCTTGCCACTCCAAGTCCCTCTTCCCCTACCTACCGTAAGCACACACACAGATCCACATGCATCTACCTCAACACCAAAGAGCAGCAAACACAAACACCACAAATCACACTAGCACTCACACAAACAACAGCCACCCACAGACACAGCAACAGTCACAACTTCCCTTGACACCCTCACCACCCCCAGCATCACACACACATCCAGCATACCCACAGGCACCACACCAAAAGTCACTGACACTCCCACCACACCTATTATACCCGCAGACACCACCCCAGCAGAGCCCCATACATCCACTGTAAGCACCACACCCGCAGACACCTCAACTACAGACACACAGACATCCACCACATCCAGCCAACCCACAGTCACCACCCCAACAGCCACACATACATCCACTAATCCATCCCCAGCACTTCTACCTCCCATACCTCAAAGTCTCGCAAACCACTCGCTCACCACCCAACAGACACCCTTGACACACAAGCATACCTCCCATCAGCACGCACCCACAACATCCACACCGACACAGCATACAACAACTACCTTGACCACCAAATCCCAACCCCCTTCTGATGACCATCCCTCTGGCCCGAAAATGTTTTTTTTTGTTAAACCTTGACCTAACCCCTGTTTCCTCCACCTCGTCCCAAACCCAAGAGACCCCCACCCGGCCCCTTCCTTCCACCTCCCAGGCCTCTCTTGCCCCCCTGCAAACACCAATACCTCCCCCCCAAGAAGAAGCCCACCTCTCCCAAGAAGAAGACCCCCCCTTGCCATGCCCAAACCTAGACCCCCTCACAAATCTGACCCTACCCACCTCCTAGATAATCATTGATGTGCCTGTCTATCCCCTTGATGCCCCTTCCTGTGAAGGTTCAATGGCAGTTTGGGAGGCAAGTTTAGGCACATCACTGTGCTACTTTGGGACTATTTATGGGCTGACCAGTGGCCTTTGGATAATGAGATTTTTCTTTTCAATAAATCCCAAACAGCTGTTTTTTGGGTATACAATTGTCCTGCCATTCCTTTTCTACTTTAATGTTGTTCCCGAGTAACTTGTGTTGTGTGCCCATGTGTGTTTCAACCTACTTGCTGCTCCATTTCCTATTGTTTGCATTAGCTGACTTTGTGGGCAGTGCTGGTGTCTCTCACGAAAAAGGTACTGAAATGTGAGTGTAGCTGCAATGGTGATGTTATGGTATTGTGTGGTGTTTGTTATAGTAAGTATCTTGTGTTGTCCAGTGTGAGCATGTATGGTGTTAGACTTGTCCCCATTATATGGCTTATGTATTCATCTGATGTGTGTCAGCTTAGGTTTTGTTTGTGCAGTTGTGGAGTGTGTTTAGTTGTGCTACCTCTATTTGCATTTGACTGTGCATGTGTCCGTTTATCTGTGTGTCCCTTGCAGCTAGTTCCTGCAGAAGTATTTCCCATGTACTTGGAGTTGCATGTGCTTGTAGAAATGGACTGCCACATTGTGTAGTTGGGCATGACTTTTGGGCATAGTACTGTTTGTCCTTTAGACACTTTAGCCCTTTCCTGTGTGAATGTTGTTTAAGGGGTGTGTGTAAAGTGATATGTGTCCCAGTGCAGCTTCCTTCCCTGAGTGTTGCTGATGCTCCCATTCCCTATAGTTCAGGTATTGTTGGCATAGTGCTCTCTATTTATCTCTCTGTCTATTGTGTATGCCATTGTCCTTCCATTGTGCTGTGATGTGTGTGTCCTTTGCAGGGCTGTTTACTGGAAGTGCAGTTGGTGTTCCATGACACATCAATATATATCTGTGTTGTATGTGATGGCAGTCCCTGGCCTGCGTGGAATGTGAGTGTGTAAATTGTATTTGTAGATGTGACGTCTGTTTGTTGTTGGTGAAGTGTGAGACAATGTTGTGTAGCATTTGCTATCCCTATGCCTGAAATGTGTTGATGTGTTTTTTTGGTGTAGTGTTCCTGTGCTGTGTGAGTGAATTGCCTGTTTGTACAGCCTCGTGATGGTGGGAGACTGTGCTGCCTGCCGATGCTTGTAATACAGCAGTCCGACAGCCATCCTGACGGCGGTCGGACCGCCACCATGGCGGCCGACGGGCTGCCAAACTCGTAATAAGGCCCATAGTTACTAATGTTGATTCTGCATTATGAAAGCTACTTTGAAAACAGGTAAGCTCAATACATATTGTAACAAACAACAAAATACAATGCATCTTCGCAACACATCCAAAAGCCTTCTGAAACTAATAGTAGACTGGTCATTTTTCCATAAGTATTAGGTTCTGTCATTCATGAAGAGATATTGGTACTCATCTCGGGACTGATATTGTTTGCATTAAACCTAAAGGAATACAGTGTAGCAAAGTATTGATACATTGTGCAGCCAGTAACACCAAGTCATCACTGAAGAGTTTATGGCATAATCTTGACAAAAATTGATTATGTTGTGATTGCATGAACTAAGGGTTTTGAGAGGCAACTACATAAACTACATTTGGGGAGTGTACAGTTCTTTAAATGGTAGTCATGTTAATGTATAATTTTTTGCAGGGACAAATTCTTCCAGGATTGAACTGGTGGACTCATCCTTGGAGTCACTTGTAATGCTGTGCATGAAGTATTACTGCAGGTCTCATATTATTGATTTGGGCTCACATGGCTAGCATTATATTTCCACCCGAACGGATAGTAAGACTTCTAAAGTAGGTCTTAAAGAGCTCAGATGGCAAGAGTCTAGCTTCCACTATGATAGCGTAGAAGATTTGAAGTTCTTGTATTTGAAGTTCTTGTGTACTGTTCCAGTATGCATAGAGCTGAAGTAGAAGGCAGTTGTGATTGATGTCCCTCAAGGACATGGCCAGCAGGGCCACAGAGGTTTTATGCAGCCCTAACAAATGACTTTGGGCCCGATTTAGAGTTTGGCGGAGGGATTACTCCGTCACAAACATGATAAATATCTGTCCACTGTATTACAAGTTCCATAGGCTATAATGGAATTGCAATATGGTGGAAGGGATATCTGTCATGTTTGTGAAGGAGTAACCCCTTCCACCAAACTCTAAATCAGGCCCTTTGTTACGCACCACCATTACTGCCTGTCCAGAACCTAGAGATACCTATGCAATTAGGTGCTAACCATGAAGAGGATATCACTGCTTCCCCAAGAGCTCTACAGGTATCAAGTTACATGGACAATCCCTTACATTCAGCGGGCCAAGATGAAGAGAAAGTGGTTGGTAAATCTGAGGTATGGATGGAATTTTCAGTCCTTAGTTCTACTGTGCACATTCACTCAAATATTTTAGGCCACTCTCAATCTCATATCTGTTCCTTTATGTCTTCATTTTCAATAAAAAAAGACCAGTACTCAAACAAATGTGTTGTGTGCTAACAAATTTATTTATTTTCAGTGAGTGTGGATCTGCAAGGAAGGCCTGTGGTTCCTCTACATGATGAAGTACCAATTCAACATTTAGAATCTCCAAAACACTGTGAATTTATTCAGACACCTGAAATAAGTGTATTGAGACATAGCGGATGCCACCCTGACTTGTCATTTGGTACTGCTGGCACTGCTTTTGGGACGCCTGGTCTCGTAGATCATGGAGGCACCAATAGGAAGAAAGAGTAAGTACAGCTCAAAAGGTTGCGCTTGCTTCCTATTGTTTCCAGTTGCATTGCTGAAAATACCACTTCATCAGCACAAAGGAAGCTGGTGATGGGTGAATGGCTGAACAAGGTCTGTGATGTCTTCAGTGTCAAAATGAGCATTATGCCATTTCTGATGTTCCTGGCATTTTAGTGAATTAGTAATTGTAATAGTATGTTTAACTAGGGGAGGTGGCTTGGTACCGCCTGGGATGGCTGCCTTTGACTGAGCTCTGTGAAGGCACCGTGGGGAGACCAACTGCATTCTCCAACAAACGGCCACTTTAATGAAGACTTGTTAAAACTCAACATCGGAATTCCTCTATATGCAGTAGGGTTTTGCCAGCAGCCTGTTTCTTGGCCCCCTTCATGCACAATTTTATCATTTATGTCGGGTGTGCTGAGAAGTAAGTCAAACCAGCCATTTGTTTTTCTCCTCATGCTTTCAAGGCTAAGCTCGGTACTTTAGTTACTCAGAAAGTTGCTGCTTCTGCAAGAAAGTTGAAAAGAGCTTTTCCCTGCATTAATATCCCTCATTAGCCTGACACATACTTCTAACTGTAGCCCCCTATCTGCCTCATTGATTACCTCACTAACATATTGCAGAATAAGGAATCTGCCGCTGAACTCTAGTAAATCCTCCAATACTAACACGCTCTCTAAATTACTTTCTTCCAACCCTTTTTGTGTACTGGAAAATATGAAAGATGTTGAGGTTCTTGTCAAAACTTTCCTTCTAATATGACAGAGGCTCATCCCACCTTTTCACTAAATGACCTTCCAAGCTACCTACAACGTCTAATGCATCAATCCATAAACAAATAAAAAAAGACCCTCTCTCTCCAATAAAATCCATTCCTATGGCTCCAATGGAACTAGTACTCGAAGAAATGAAGGCACTCAAACCTTACGTGGAGAACACAAATAGGAAATTACATCAATTTAGATGTAAATGTTCTTATGTGGATGATAGGGTCACTCAGATCGATTGAAGGGCTAAGGTGCTTGAAAATACAGTGCTAACAGTACAACCTTTGCAATCTGAAACCGTGCCTTTAAAGAAATATGCTAAAGACATATAAAATCGAAATAGAAGGACCAATTTGCAGATTTATGGTCTTGCTGAAGGAGTGGAAGGTCCTGATCCCATGACTTTTTTTCAAACCTTTCTTCCCAAGGTTTTAGAATTACCAACTTCTCCTCCCTTGAATATTCAAAGAGCTCACAGACTAGGACACTCTCCTTGGTCTGCATCAACTTTTTGGAATATCTGGATCTTCTTAAAGTCATCAAGGTGGCTAAACCCAAAAGTCATATTTAATGCTCCTGTTCCAATTTATTTTTTGTGCATGATTTTGACGAAGCCACACCAGACCGAAGGACAAAAAACGTTTCTGGATATGAGCCTAGCTCTCTGCTCTCTCAACATTAGATTTGGTTTATTCTATCTGTTATTATTCAAAGTAAAATATAACAACAAGGCATCTACTTATAAAGATCCTTTCCTATTGCATACATCTATTGCCAACTGCAGAGAAGAGGAGATAGACACATCTAGACTTAATACTACTACTTAATTTATGGTTTCTGCTGTTCTGCTTATATTGCCTTAGTCCTCAGTTTTTATGCATATTGATATATTTTATGGTTACTATTCTACTGTGTATGTCTTATTCAAATGAATATTTATTATATTAGAATCTTTTCTTGTAGGTATACCCCATGTCTTGTCGAGATCTCATTGTTTTAGTTTTTATGTAGTTTGATCTCCCTTTCATTTGTTGACTGTACACAGTTTAGTTGTGTCAGCCCCTCCCGATAGTTCCTCCACCCTCAGCTTTTTGTTTATAATATAGGTATGTCCTTTTTGCCATTTTTTCCTGTTTGTTATATCTTTACTTTCTGATCTCTACCTCTTTTTCTACCTCAGTCTTTCCTTTTTCATCATATAGGCCTCTTTTTTTGTTACATTTTGTAATTTATTACGTTCGTATTTTTCTTTCTCCAGTTTTTTTCTATTCCACCCTTTTCTTCACCTACTTTTTATTAGGCCTGGGTGGTGTTCGTGGAGTTGCGCTACATGGAGCTCCACAAAGTGCCTAAAAAGCTCTGTCGCTCTACATAGCGTTCCCAAGCGGCAGAGTACATTTGATTGCACCATTCTTGCTGATTTTTAGTGCCAGCTGTTTGTCCAATGCTGAAAAATCAGCGTGAACAGCTCCCTGTGCAGCGCAAGAGGGGGCTACTTCTTTTCTGCCACTCGAGTTGATTTTCTACTCGATCTGCAGAAACCTCAATGCAAATCAAATGTTTCTCAACTCCAGCGGTTGCAACCATCTACGACCACTCGCATTGACAAATCTTGCCGGGAGGTGGTCTTGTCACATAGGGTCTCATTATGCTAATGAGGCTACTGGATATGGGATACAGGACTACATGGATTGTGGGTACTAAGCATGATTCCACACCACATGCCGCCTTTCGGCCTAATCCGGGTACTCTGGCTAAGTAGCAGCGCCTCATCTCTGGCCAAGACGATTGTGGCAACCGGGCACATGACAAGAAAGGCTCCTCAGGGGAATTGTGGTCTATCAGATCCCATCCCTTTCTCTCAGTTACCAAAAGTCTCAAACAGGCAAAGACAAGAGAGGCAGAATATAGTTCAATAAGGATTTATTGAAGTAACTGCATGTTAGATAAAAAAGCATGTATTGCAATAACTAGAATGATAAAGCACAATAAAAACAAGCAGGTGACAGAGTAAACCACAAGAACAGTACTGCCATACTTTCACGTGGAGCGATATATATTTCTCTTACCTACACTATGTTTGAGCACAGTGAAATAAGCCTAATCTGCCCTTTGGGTTTACCCACTGGGGCTGCATCATCCCTCATACTTAGAGGAAGAAGCCTGCCGTCTAAAGAGACACCGCCCCATGTGGATCAGTGGTCCGCCCATCCAAGCAAGTAGCTGCAGCGGAGCAATCAGCAATCAGCATACACTTGTGGTCATCTGGCTGGAATTTTCCTCTAGCATGTCTAGGGCAAAGGGGTGTTTTATAATAAAACATTCTAAGAAATAGTCCACACGTATGAGTGTGTGTGTTTTCTGTGAATGTTGGAGGCACAGCATACCATGTTTGTCGGCAACCCTATCTGACTGTAGCCTTGAAGACACGCAAAGTGAAATAAATGTTATATTAAGAAAGTGATGCTTTACTAGGTGAAAGTACAATGAGATAAAGAAAATAAAACAGGACCACAAATGTGGCTATTGCTAGAAAAATAAAGCAATACAGAACAAAATGTAACTGGATTAAAGTGCACCACGGTAGGTGTAGTAAACTAAAACAACACATCTAAAACATGGCTAAAATAGCTATGCATCACCCTCCCCTTGCCAGTCAAAGGTGGTTTAGAAGTTCAAGATAAAAGAAATCTAATAAATTCTTACTCTAAAAATAACATATGTCAATAGTGACAAGGTAAGAGACACTGGGGCAGGAAAAGGACAATTTGAACAAGTGATGAGAAAAAAACAAATCTAATCGTCAGTGTCACTTTGGAAATAATCGGGACAATTGAAGCCAGGAGATGTTCTATTTTGGCAGGTGGTAAAATATCCGGATCATATCCAAGGAAAGCCACAGAGCACTTGTTTCCAAAGCCTGAGCTCCAGCTGAGGCAGCAGCATTCTGTGTCATGCCCTCCATGGAGTTAAGAGTCACGGAATCCACAAAACACAACTCATAAATGGCTTCTAGTAGCAAATGCACCCTCAACGCGCATGTCTGAGAATGAGCCCTCATCAAAAACATCAACAGATCAGTGTCCAATGAAAGTACGTGCTGCGTAGAAAGTTTGACTTTCAGTGCACATTTAAAGAGGCACCAGAAGCATCGAAACAGGGGCTGCACACAATCCAAAACAGGTTGGAAAGACAAAGACCAATCCCACTCCAGTTGTTCCAGGAGTAGTGCTCTGAAATACTGCCTTCTGCATTGTGCTGGTGGTAGTGCTTTCAGTACTCCTTGCTGTAATGGGACAGCCATTGGCATAAAAAGTAGCAACAGCAGAATGCAACCTAATATAGCCAAAGTATCAGAAATCCCCCCATATTGAAAATATTGAATGTATGGCTGATGGTATTAAACCGAATATTGAGGAGAAGGTGTGAACAAAACCAGAACCAATAGCCTTAAAAAAATGGCATTAAATATTTGTCTCACTAGGTCACCAAACTGTTTCGGAAAGTTGGTAGTTGGAAGGGACTGAATCTCTGACGATGACCTTGCAACCTGAAGCGCATAGATCTTGTGTGCAGATGTAAGCACCACATGTTTTTGAAACACTGAAGTCTTTAGTCTGCTGAACTCGTCAAAATTCACATCAGAAGTAGCAATATGAGGCCAAAAGTCTGCTACTCCTTGAAATTGTGTAGGGGGAAAAAGGACATTCCTGCAACACGTAACAATTTGGGAGACCGAAACGAAAAATCTATTCCGGCTCACATTCCACAATAGCTCTCACTGTTAAGGAGCTCATAGCTGCCATTTGAGAGCACCTGGAATGCAAATCTAATCAAGGAGACTAGGAAACCTTTCAGATAACAAGCCAAATTTGCTTCAAAGGCAGTACAGCCATGTGCAAGGACAATCCATTGAATGGTCCACAGAAGTCATGCATTCACTACCGGTAAGAAAGACCTCTTTCATGCCATTGAAACATTTGTACGAGAAAGGAAGCTCCCACACCTTGTGTATATAACTATCTCCTAGCCTATCATATCTACCCACTGGAATGTATTGCCAACAAGATGTAAATTGAAGTGTTGAAATGGGCAGATTAATAACCCCATGTATTAGCCATCGGGCAGATGGTATTTCTTCCACAGTAAAAGCCTTTTTTTCTACCTTTTCAATATTCAACATGACATATGTTGCTTCTTTCTTAGCCATTATTTGTTGTTGTCACATTAAATTAAATTAAATGTTAAAAAATGTCCATTCCGCTCCAGTGTTGCCAGGGAACATGACCTGCTTTCAATGTTTGTAGTGTCCAACCTAACTGCATAATGAATCTTAGCTGACATTGTCCATCTTGTAAAAATGATACATCACCCTGTACTATATCTATTGCAGAGGATACAATGTTACAAGTGTATATTCGATAGGACAAGGTGTTAATCCCATTATCTACAACAGTTAATGCTTTCTGTGAATTTTCCTGATCTATTTGCCTTAACCGGGCAGCCGATTCTTGTTTGGAATGGTTCCATATTTCATTAAACTCAGCATATAAGAAGCGTTTTCTGCATTGTTTTCTGGGGCCTAATGGGAAATCCTGCATATCTGTGTTATTGGACAGGAGACTTAGATGTTATTTGACAGCATCCAGCGAGGAATTCTTCAACCATTTCTGGCATAGTTTCTCTACACAATATGATCTCACTATACCCAAGTATTCCGAGGAGGCATAGCGAGGGACTGGCCTATTCATTCTAAAAACCTCTGAGGAGTTAACAAAACTCCCATTGGTGTCTACAGGCCAAAATAACTATGCACTGTGACGTGAAAGTGATGTGTTAAATGTACCATTCTGAACCCATTCATTGAGCTGATCTTCAGACACATTTGTATACTTTTGCCATTTGTAAAATTTAGCAGGGGTGGGAATACTGGGCACATTCAATTCCTTAATATTTGCTAAGCCTAAACAGCTAGCTTGTTGTACTGTGTCATTTAGAAATGTCATTTGAAAAAGAATCATACATGCTCTATATAAAGCTTCTGTTCCTCTTATTTGCCACTTTTTTGTTCCCCACACATGTCTAGACGGGCCACTCACATGAAAAGCAGGATGTCTGCAGAGGCGATGGTATGCCCCCCTGATCTCCTGGAACACCTCTCGGCACTTCCTGGTGGACACAGAAACCCCGGCAGGTGTCCTAAAAGGAAAGGGGGAGTGGAAGAAAAAAAGACAAAACACTGCCAGGTCTTGCTGGTCCAGCCAGGCACCCTGTATCTCTGGGGGGCAGGTCGTTGTTGACAGAGTGATAGTAGAGTTAGTGCACTCAACTTCCTTGAAATTGAATCTCTCTTTCTGATATGGGCACAGGAGCGGTAGAAGAACACCGGGATGCTCCAGCACTTTTCTTGGATAATAATAACTGTTGGCACAATTACTAACACAGTATTAACAAAAACCCAAACTGAGTACCATAACAATAAGTACTGCAACATCAGGGCTGGCTTCACAGAGATTCACTGTTGCACACTACAATTAGAACTGTGGTTGCATTTATCATGTACAAGAAAGACAAACAAGGGCATTAATTATATCACATATAACTTTCCTGCATGCATTGGGTTAAACTAAAAGGAACAAAAACAATCCAAGAAATACAAATGTCTACTCTGAGTTCAAACAGTTTGCGTTGCACAGTTTGGTCTGGTTTCACTGTGTGTGTGAAACACCCTTCAAAAAGCAAATTCCTCAAACCTGAAACACAGGCATGAATGACACAATTTAAATCCAAGGGTTATGCTATTAGAGAAAGAATAGTCACATAAATGATCTTTTAAAATTGCATTGTCACTTTTTGTAGTACTTGAGCTCAAGCAGATTTCCTGAAGCACATTTAGGCAAGTAACTACAATAATAATGTAGAATGTTTAGAAATGCATTTTTCTCTTCAAGATAAGCATTCTGCCAAAATACGAGGTCTGAAATACACCAGCTGTTCTAGGAAAGCGCGGCTCTCAAAGAACAAACTCCCTGGAGAATACTAGACACTTAGCTGCAGTCTTTTAAGGAGTGCTGGAGGAATGCCTGGTGTCAGCTGGTACAGGAACGAAGAAAATAATTTCCTCAAACGTCTTGAATATGAGGATGACAGCCGGGGCTGGACTGCCAAGTCAGATGCTGAGATCAGGAAGCAAAACAAAGCCAAGCAGGGAGGCATGCTTCACTCTGCTATTTATAGCCAGTCAGGAAAGCAGTTGAGTTTCCACATGTGGATGAGTCACCACACCCAATTAGAAGCACATGTCTACACCTGCTCACATTAGCAAACAAGCACTGGTAAAACAAGCATTGGTAAAACCAATTATGTAACACAGCACATTATGTTTACTTAGAAACATGATGGTTTAACCAAGAACAGAGATATGATTTAACCCTAATCCCTGGGGATGCTGACAGATAACACAGGAGGCACCCTGGGGATTCCTGACAGTCCTCCCCACCAAGAACCCTCTCAAAGGGCGGGGCTTGGAAGGGTGCAGGAGATGGAATTTTTTTGTAAGATGTGGAGCATGAACTGTGGACGCGGGTTACCAGGAATTGTCCTCAGGCCCATAGCCTTTCCAAGCCAATAAATAGTGTAGAGCACCACGGACGCGTCTGGAGTCAAAACCTTTGGCCACTTCAAATTCCCATTGCCTGTGTACTTTTACCAGAGGAGGTGGTGGGGCATCGCGGGTATCAGGGGAATAGGGATGGAGTAACGACACATGAAACACGGGGTGTACCATGAAATCATCTGGCAATGTCAGTTCGACTACCACAGGATTGATGATTGTGGCAATAGGAAAGGGGCCTAGAAATCAGGGGTTTAATTTTCTGGATCCTGCAAGATGGAGATTTTTTGATGAGAGCCACACCTGATCTCCTATCTGATAAGAGGGAGCAGGTCTCCTTCTTTTGTCTGCTTGTTTTTTCACTTGAGCTTGGTAGAGTTTTAAATGGTGTTGTACTTGTTTTTGAATCTCCTGTAACTCTTTATGGTGTTTCTGTACTGATGGGGCTCTTGTGGATGTTGGGACCCAGTTATAGGTAGCATTCTTGGGTGCAGACCAAGCAAACAGTAAAATGGGGATACTCCTGTAGCCGTGTGGACATTGTTGTTATATACACATTCAAAAAGAGGTAAATCCTTATCCCACTCAGTAGATCATGTGGCAATGTAACATCTCAGGATTTGTTCCAGCGATTGGTTGCACGTTCCGTCTGCCCATTCGTTTGTGGATGATATGCAGAGGACAAACGGAGGTCCATTCCGACAGAGGAACAGAAGCTATGCCGAAACCGTGATATAAATTGGGGATCACAATCAGAAACAATTGTGGTGGGCAACCCATGAAGCCGTACAATGTGTTGGACAAACAAATCAGAGAGCTTGGAAGCCGTAGGGAGGCATTTTGACGGAACAAAATGAGCCATTTTAGTTAGGTAATCTACAACCACCCATATGACAGTGTGTCCATTGGAAGCTGGGAGATCAGAAATAAAATCCATACTTATGGTATGCCATGGGGCCACCGGAATTGGCATGGGAAGTAACAATTCTGTGGCTAGAGTATGTGGGGTTTTAGCCCGAACATAGGTGGAACAAGTCTGGACGTAGCTTCTGACATCCTACACAAGTGTGGGCCACCAAAACCATCTTTGACAGACATCTAACATCTTTTTCTCACCTGAGTGACCTGCGAGGATAGAATCATGTCCCTAATGGAACACTGTATCCCGTAATTCATTGGTAGGAACGTACAACTGATATTCATGGTATAATAAACCCTCTTTTTCATACACATCAGTTGAACAAGGAACCTTGCGTTGGGCTACCCGTATTTTCTCAAGGAACTCTTGGGAAGTGCACACAACCACGATTATTTGCGGGGGTATAATGCTTCTGACCTGTTCTAGCGCAACATCTGAGGAGAAACTCATCCTAGACAACGTGTCTGCCTTTTGTTGTGTAGTACCGGGCCTATAGGTGATTACGAAGTCAAACTCATTAAAGAATAGAAGCCAGCGTAATTGACAAGGTGTCAGGGCCTTGGTCGCTTGAAAAAACTGTAAATTACGGTGATCTGTGTAAATAGTTACGGTGTGTCTAGATCCTAGTAGGTGGTGACGCCATTCCTGGAAGGCAAGCTTGATGTCCAGAAGTTCCCGCTCCACCACCATGTAATTTTGCTCTGCCGGTAGCAATTTCTTTGAGAAGTAAGCTACTGGATGCAAATGCCCAGACTCAGGATCTCGTTGGGTCAAGACACCACCCACTGCCATTTGGGAAGCATCTGCTTCCACGGAAAATGGCTGAGCTGGGTCGGGATGATGGAGAATGGGTGCTTTAGTGAATGTGTTTTTACGATGTTGGAAGGCTTTCTCAGCTTCTGCATCCCAGAGGAACCTAACCCACTTTCATAGGAGACAATTTATGGGAGATACCATGGTAGAAAAGTGGGGTATAAATCTCCGATAAAAATTTGCAAAGCCCAAAAACTGCTGCACTTCCTTGATGGATCTTGGGGCTACCCAATCCAGGATAGCCTGTACCTTGGACCTATCCATGGAGATTCCATCAGGAGTGATCACATACCCCAGGAATTCTACAGTTGTAGCATGAAAAACACATTTTTACAGCTTGGCGAAGAGATGATGCTCACAAAGCCGTTGTAAAACCATTCATACATGCCCTATATGGTCCTCAGTGGAAGACAAATAGATCAAAATGTCGTCTATGTGTACCACGACAAAGACATCCAGAAACTCCTGCAGCACTTCATTGATGAAAAATGGAATCGCTGCAGGAGCGTTACACAATCCGAAGGGCATCACTGTGTACTCAAAGAGTATGAATTTAGGCCCATATTTATACTTTTTGACGCAAAACTGAGCTAATGCAGTTTTGCGTCAAAAAAATTTGCGCCGGCTAACGCCATTCTGAAGCGCCATGCGGGCGCCGTATTTATTGAATGACGTTAGCCGGCGTTAGCCACTGGCGCCGTCTGGTGTGCGTTAAAAAAAACGACGTACACCAGGCAGCGCCGGCGTAGGGGGATATGGGGCTTGGGCGTCAAGAAATGGGGCAAGTCAGGTGGAGGCAATTTTTTCGCCTCAACCCGATTTGCGCCATTTTTTTCACTCCCAACCCCCATAGAAATGACTCCTGTCTTAGCAAAGACAGGAGTCATGCCCCCTTGCCCAATGGCCATGCCCAGGGGACTTCTGTCCCCTGGGCATGGTCATTGGGCATTGTGGCATGTAGGGGGGCACAAATCAGGCCCCCCTATGCCACAAAAAAAAAAAAAAAAAACACTTACCTGAACTTACCTTAATGTCCTTGAGATGGGTCCCTCCAGCCTTGGGTGTCCTCCTGGGGTGGGCATGGGTGATAGGGGTTGTCCCTGGGGGCATGGGGGTCACCTCTGGGCTCCTCCAGAGCCCACAGGTCCCTTAACGCCTGCCTTTTGCAGGCACTAAAAAACGTCGCAAAAGCGGCCGTGCGTCATTTTTTTTGACCAGCCCACTCCCGGGCGTGAATTTTGCCAGGGAGTATAAATCCGACGCACATGCCTCGGAGTCGATTTTTTAGACGGGAACACCTACCTTGCATATAATTAACGCAAAGTAGGTGTCCACGCTAAAAAATGACGCAAACTCCATGGACTTTGGCGCTAGACGCGTCTAACGCCAAAGTATAAATATGGAGTTAGTTTTGCGTCGAAATTGCGTCAAAAAAAAACGAGGCAATTCCGGCGCAAACGGAGAATAAATATGCCCCTTAGGCACATATTTATACTTTTTGACGCAAAACTGCGCTAACGATACGAGGCCTGAAATACACCAGCTGTTCTAGGAAAGCGCAGCGCTCAAAGAACAAACTCCCTGGAGAATACTCGTCACTTAGCTGCAGTCTTTTCGGGAGTGCTGGAGGAATGCCTGGTGTCAGCTGGTACAGGAACGAAGAAAAGAATTGCCTCAAAAGTCCTGAATACGAGGATGACAGCAGGGGCTGGACTGCCAAGACAGCTGCTGAGATCAGGAAGCAAAACAAAGCCAAGCAGGGAGGCATGCTTCACTCTGCTATTTATAGCCAATCAGGAAAGCAGTTGAGTTTCCACATGTGGATGAGTCACCACACCCAATTAGAAGCACATGTCTACACCTGCTCACATTAGCAAACAAGCATTGGTAACACAAGCATTGATAAAACCAATTGTGTAACACAGCACAATATGTTTACTTAGAAACATGAAGGTTTAACCAAGAACAGAGATATGATTTAACCCTAATCCCCAGGGATGCTGACAGATAACGCAGGAATCACCTTGGGGATTCCTGACAACACACTTTTTAAGTCAATCGACTTCAACCAGTACTCATAGCCTTCTATAGCCAATCGGGAGACAAAGGAATCAGAATAAATTAATTTTGTATCTGTCAATAAAACATGTTGACTTTCCATTTCTGGCAACTTAAAATAATATGACTCAGCATTTTTTACATTATGCCCAAAAAATATGCACATTTTTCAATATACGTTTTAGAAATGCCTACTATTGGAGTCGGGCAGTGTTCCCACTGTGTATATTTAAAAATAGTCTTTGGGGTACTTGCTCTGTGAATGAAATAATGTCCATAATAATTATAACAGAACATATCTCCATAATTTCTTTTAAACTGGTACACATCTTCATATTCAAATACTGTATAACACTTTAGATGAGACATCATAGCATCAACAGTTTTCACATACCAATCATGAGAAACCTGTCTGAGGGTAATTTCATATGTCATAGAGAGTTTGAATACATATGGTATTTGAATGACCTCAGTAGGCCGATATATGTCGAATAATACTTTGTCCCAAACAATCCCATCAGGAATTGGTATGGCTGTAATATTCACTAGGGACAAATCTCTACGAATTTTGTGTGATGAAAAATGTGGCTTTTGGACCTCATCCACCAATTCAACTGTGGAGAGTTCAGGAAGATAATGACCATGCATAAGGAGAAAGAAAACAATAACAAACCCAATGTGAAGGAGGAAGGAAAGTACAGTCAATGACAGCCATAGATAAATCCTTGGAAGAATGAAGTAATTGATTTTAAGCCAGTTCTGTTGCAGTAGAGTCAGATGAGTCACTAAAGGTGTTGTTTACGTCAACAAAATAGCCAGAATCTGTTTGTGCAAAAAAAACTGTAGCCATGTTTTGAAGCGGGGAACTTGCTGAAGACTCCCTAGGTGGTTCATAGAAAATTACAACATCCGTTTGTGTAGAATTTGTAAGAAATTGCTAATTATTTTCATTACTGACTGTAGAAGTAGTTGTGAGTAGAACCAATGAATGCTCATTTTCCACCCTCCCCAAGCTCCGAGAGGTATCAACGTTGCTGTTGAAGACTTGTAGGTCAACATCCTGATCTGTAGTGGGAAGGATTCGGGCACTACTCAGGAGTCTTCTAGGTCTGCTGTGCACGATCGACCACATGGTGTAACTTGACATTGTCAATGGAGACAAAGCGATTTTCTTTAGAGCCAGGCAGCGGTGGTAGAATCACAGTTCTGGTACCGTGTATTCCCAGGACTGGAACAGGTGCATGATAAGAAGGGCCGAACTCCTTTTTCACAGCAATCTTTTCACACACTAGATCCCCCAAGTTTATGAATCCAGCCGGTAGATGTTACTGGTACATCCCTGATTCTAAAGAAGCAGCATTGGCAGATGCGTTGTCATCACAGAACTGTTGTAAGTTCTGCAAGACAGTGACACGTTCCTTTATGTCAAAGGGTGTATCCGGAGCCTCCATGCCAGGACCATCAAGGTACATTTGAGTTCCAAAGAGGCATTCGTATGATGTACCCCCCACTCAGGGACCTTCTAGGCAGATTGTTAAGTGCTCTCTGAACTCCATATAAGTGTGTAAGCCAACTACGACCTGTGCCTAATACTGTAGCTGTTAAGGATTGCTTTAAATCTTGGTTTTGTCACTCCATGACACTATCTCCCTCAGTATAAAATGGAGACAAGTAATTCAGTTGGACCCCTAATGAAGCTGTGGTGCCCCTGTAAGCCCTTGAGGCAAACGCAGGGCCCCGGTCCAAGTTGAAAGCCGCAACAGCATATGTGCCAATAAAGACTTGCAAATCTTTAATAACAATTAGAGCGTCAGCTGAGCGTTGTGGCCAAACCCACAGAAATCTGGAGCATGAGTCAACAGCGACTAGAGTGTATTTGTATGCACTATCTGGTGTCAGGGGACCACAATGGTCCAGTTACACACATTGTAAAGGTTTGTTGGAAATTAGGTGGGGTGTCTGCAGTGGGCGTTTCAGGGTGGACCCTTTAATTTGCTGGCAGTTGTCACAACAAAGGACATACAGCTTGGTCTGTTTGTAGAGACCTGACCACCAATAACGTGATTGTAATATTGTAATTGTAGTTGCCGCACCAGCATGAGCAGAAGCAACTCCATCATGCGATGCTTTTATTAATTCAGGTTTTGGGTCTTTATTGGGAATTACTCGAACTCCCACACCTGGTATTTTTACTTGTGCATCAAACAAGCCTGCTATCCAGTAGGAATATTTAGCAGGATACACTTTAGGTAAAGGCGTGCCGTCAGCCAAAGTTTTCACGGGTGCCAGTGTTTCATCATCCACTTTTAGTTTAGAACAAGTTACTGCAGCAACATAAGCCAGGGCTACTGCTGATTTGGCTGCTTCATCAGTCAGAGTATTCCCTTCAACGTGTATTCCAACATGCTGATGTCCTAGTGTATGCGCAACATGGACATTAGGCAGCATTTCGTTCAGCTCTGCTACTTTCTCCGACAGTAGTCTGTGTTTAACAGTAATGCCTTTTGAATCCCTGAACCCATTTTGGCACCAGTAATGCTGATATTCATTGAAGGACTGAACACAATAGTACGAATCACAGACAATCAAGATCATCTGCTCAGGATCCGTATGTTCCAGTGCCATCACCAGAGCCTTAAGCTCTGCAAGTTGTGCAGTGCAATCTCCTAGTGTCTGTGTGTATTTTGTGGCTGGAACTTTCCATCCTTCATGTAACCACTCACGACTGCGCAAGCAGCGGAGTATTGATGTTTGTTTCCTATTGCTGGTTGAGCTGAACCATCAGTATACAATATTCTATGATATTGTTTAATAGGCAATGTATTTGCTGCAACTGGGTATTCAAGTTCATATTGTAAGAATTCTTGGGTCTGTAATTTGGAATCAAAAACATAATCGACAACAGTGGCTGTCAGAGACGTTGCCCATTGGATCCAACGTAGATGAAATGCTTTAGAGTTTGTAATGCTTGCTTTGGTAACAGCCTCAAGTGCTGAATTGGGGACACAACAATAATGTGTTTCCCTGGGCAAGAAGTCTCGCTTCAACCCCTTCTGTGCTGAGGACGTAATGGTTACGTCCACCGGCACAGTGCTCCTGTGCTGAGGACCTAACCATTACGTCCTCGACCTGGAGCTTGGAGGGAGCGCTTCCCCTTCCACCCCGACCCCCACAGTGACGTCTGATAACGTCAGCGCACATTCACCTGCTGACCTCATCAGAGGCCACTTCCCCATCAGCGCGATCGGAAGAGAAATGCAAAGCATTTCTCTTCTGATCATGTGATGGGGGCCTAAGAGGCTTCAAAGGGAAGGAAAGTAATTTCCTTTGCTTTGAAGTCTCTCAGAGCATTTCAGAAGCCATATCGTTAAGCGGTCCTGCTTCTGAAATGCCCACTAGACACCAGGGATTATTTTTGAAAAATGAAATTGGCATAAAGGGAGCGACCCCTTGGGCAAGGGTCGCTCCCCGGGGGGACAGAAACCTCTAGGCGCCAGGGATCTTTTTTTTTGTGTTATGCTTTTTGTGTTGTTGTTTTTTAGAGGTGGGGAGCGACCCCTTAGGCAAAGGTCACTCCCCTAGGGGGCAAATTATATTTAGGCCATTTCTGCCCCCCATAGGGGCAGCTCAGCCTATTTTTGCTTTGCCAATCTGTCCCCAAGGGGGGCAGAAACCACCAGGGATTTTGTTTTTTGCGCCAATTTCACGCAAGGGGAGCGACCCCTTAGGCAAGGGTCGTTCCTCGGGGAGGGGGGCAAATTTATTTTAGGCCAATCTGCCCCGTTGGGGGGGGGCAGAAACCTCTAACCACCAGGGATCTTTTTTTTTGTGTTTTGCTTTTTGTGTTGTTGTTTTTTTGAGGTGGGGAGTGACCCCTTAGGCAAGGTTCACTCCCTAAGGGGCAAATTATATTTAGGCCATTTCTGCCCCCCTTGAGGGCAGATCGGTCTATTTTTATGAGGCCAATCTGCCCCCCAGGGGAGCAGAAACCACTAGACACCAGGGAGTTTTTTTTTAAGGTGAATTCATGCAAGGGGAGCGACCCCTTAGGCAACCATCGCTCCCCTGGGGGGGGGATTTATTTTAGGCCATTTCTGCCCCCCCGGGGCAGATTGGCCTATTGTTATTAAGCCGATCTGCTCCCGGGGGCAGAAACCTCTAGGCGCCAGGGATCATTTTTTATTTGTTTTGTTTTTTTAGAGATGGGGAGGAGGCAAATTTATTTTAGGCCATTTCTGCTCCCCTTGGGGGCAGATCAGCATATTTCTATTAGGCTAATCTGCCCCCGGTGGGGCAGAAACCTCTTAGGCACTAGGGATTGGTGTGTGTGTATGTGTGTGTTTTCTTTAGGGGGGCAACCCCTTGGGTAAGGGTCGCTTCCCATGGGGACACATTACTGTTGGGCATATCTGCCCCCCCTTGGGGGCAGATTGGCCTAGGGCAGAAAGCCCACCAGAGACCATGGAAGTTTTTTATTTCCAAAATAA
Organism: Pleurodeles waltl; assembly: GCF_031143425.1. Classification (NCBI taxonomy): domain Eukaryota; kingdom Metazoa; phylum Chordata; class Amphibia; order Caudata; family Salamandridae; genus Pleurodeles; species Pleurodeles waltl. The sequence goes on from NC_090438.1 coordinate 716,412,180, forward strand.
ATGGGGCCAAAGTTGTCCTGCCCACCAATGGGCAGATGGGGAAATTACCCCTAATCCTACACGCCGGGGGGGCAAAAAGTCTACTAGATGCCAGGGAATTTAAAAAAAAAATAGTGGGGTGGTGGCTACCAACCAATATGGGCCTGGTTATGCCCCCACCCCAACTGAAGGGGGTAACAGTCTTTCAGCTCTCCGCATATGTATATATATATATATATATATATATATATATATATATATATATATATATAGATATATATGTATATATATATATATATATATATATATATATATATATATATATATATACAGATAGATAGATAGATAGATAGATAGATAGATAGATATGATTTAAAAATCCTAAAAATGGCAAAAGGATTTTTCAAAGTTTGGAGATTTATCAAATCTTGGATTGCACCACACAGCCAAACTGTTTGATGCATATTTTGATGGGTGGTATGAAATTTTGTTCACCGCTAATGACACTCATAACTAGCAACATATTTTAAGACAATTCAATTAGATATAATGTATTTTACAGTTTGTAAAGTAAAAGGCCCAGTTTGGTCTTTATGATAAACATTGGTGGATTATGACTGACAGCGTTACACTTCATTCAAACATGCAAGCTGTTATTAAACTGGAAAGCATCAGGATGGTTGGCTGAAATTTACTTTATATGCAGAGTTTTGTGTTTATTTATGATTCTTTGTCTAGATACACTAAACTCTACTACTAGCATCTCCTCTAATTTTTCTGGGGAAGAAGACATTTTCATTCAAAAGATTATGGTACATCGCTCCTAAAATTTAACAGGTGTGCATAAGATTGCCTTAATATAATCATAATCGGTAGGCTGCTCCGTACAAATTACAAGAAATCAATTACCCAACCCAAAATGCCTCTTCTCCTGCCTTTTGGTGGAATTTCGCCTAACTATTTAGCTCAAATAATTTTCTGGTTGAAAGCAAAATGGACACTTAGCTGGTCCGCTTGTGGGCTTTATCGAGTTCATTTGAGTAATTTTGCTTATGCAGAGACAATACTGTTGAACTCTGAACAGATGTACAAATCCCAATGAATCATATCTGATGTGAATCTGAACATATTAATAAAAAATTACATAATCAGATCATATAAACCCAATTCCATTTCACTCATCTTGCAAAGCAAAATAGGACCTGCAACATTGTTATGGTGCTGTCATACAAAACCAAATGAAAGCAATTTCAGTCACCTTTAATTAATGTTCCCTAGATTTTGGTTGCCACGAAAATTTACATTCCAAAATGGGTTACAAGCTTTGCTATGATGTGCTTAAGAAAACTTTGAATTTAAAACACCGCCTACTCTCAGTCAGGCTTATAAAGGATTTGGAAGCTATAATTGAGAAACTGTTGTTTGGTTGTGAAATCAGATTAAAATCGAACTCGAAAAGTTTCTAGCTAAATATCTATAATTTTACTATCATAAAGTCTGTTTTCCAAATTCTAAAATGAGAATGCTAAGAAGAAATGAGCACATACCCCTTAAGTTATTATTTTCTCGATGTAAATATCTTTATTTCATAAAATATTAAGCTTCTATGATAAACGACAGATGGTGATGGCATACGATATTAACTTTCAAATAGAGAATCACTGCCATAGTTTCACTCTCATCAATATTTTATAGCTTGACATTAGTTAACAGTAGCCATTACTTTTGTAATGAAATACAGTTAATGGAGAAGAAGTAATTACGTAGAGTTAAGAAGGAAGACGGGTTCAAAAACTCAGAATCAGATTTTAAAGTTAAACATTTTGATCATATAAATTATTCCTTTTAGAAATATCCCGGGGACTAGGAATTTGCAGTGGTCATTACGTAAGCCTTTCTCACAACAGTGAAGAGAAAAACCAAAGCAGTGCGTATCTGAATTTGTTAAGTGACGTTTACGGGTGTGTATATATAGCTGTCATGAATGTACATACACCCTGTTGTCACTTCAGCTATCTAAAGAGAATTTAGCTAACTGACTGTGCGCTGTACAAATGTAACAATGATTTAAAACTGTTGTTTAATTTTGAAGGCTCAATTCTAGACAACCCTCCTCATAATGGACGGCTTTGGCTGAATTATCCATTATTGCTCCCACTGTTTACAATTAAACTATCGATCAACGCGAGCCCGGATGCTCGATGCGGCGCTGGTTCTGCCCGTCCAGCGCTGTATTAGATGCGCAGCTTTGACAGACAAGCCCGCGAGCCGCCTCGAGCTAATCCCCAAAGTGGCAACCACAAGCGCAACGGTGGTGATTATGCTCCATTTCATATTCATCCTGCCTTAAGAGCACGGGGTGGCATAAATTGCAATTTTGACTGTATTTCTGCGCATTGATGCTGGAGGTAGACTGGCTGGCATCTCTGCAGAGACTCAGCCTCTGCTTTTAGGCACCTTTTGGACACTGCAGAATGCATCTTTCTGGGAATTCCACAATAAAATGACTGTTATTTATCATTACAAACCTCTTTATCATTTAGTCAATAAAAGGTCCTTCTCTCCCTTTTTTTCACCGCCAGCCAACAGTCAGAAATCTGTATTAGTCTCTCTTGGCCTGGAGGCAGGAGATGTCAAAAGCTAAATCATGATCAGCCCTGGCTCTCTGGCTAAATTGTGTGTGGAGGCCTGAGGCAAAAAGGTGCACATGCTCATTATTTGGAGCAGAATTACTTGTTTTCTGCCTTCTTCTCAATTTTCCCCTTTCTTCCTTCTTTCTTTTTTTTTTTTACATATTCAGACATGCTACCGCACTAATATGCATCTGAAATATGAGATGAGAAGCCTGGTTGAACTAAGCATACCCATTCTATTTGTTAATAAATAATTTCGGGTGGGCTCTAACAAAATAAGACTGAGTTCACCTTTTGAACTTTCCCCAATGCAGAGAGAAAAGGAGAAAAAGAAAGCCATTATTTACAAGTTAAGGCCAAGAGTATAAAATAAAATACTCTGCTCATCAGATTAGGCCGCGCACACGTCAGAGGGGCAATTGACAGACTATTCCAGGCCTGAATGAGGAGTTGCTGGACCTCCTGCAGAAATCACCTACCTGAATAATAATAGGGTTAAATGTATTCAGACTGTCAAGGAAAATCTATCGCCCTCACATTTTAGGCAGTGCCTTATTGGTAGCTAATTTCAACAGGAAACGCTGCCCGTGATAGTCTATCATAGCGGCTGACTAAATGTAGAAGGAAATCCTTCACGTGCTTTAACAATACATGTACAATATGTCTGGTGGAAGTAGAGAGGTTGGCATGAGATATAGAGGAAAACTCAGCACTACTTTAGATATTTGATGGAGTGTCAGCCAAAGTGGGGTGTGAGGTTGCTCCGACCGATCTCATTCAGCTGTTATAAAAACGCTAAAATAGATTCTTTTACACTGTTAGTATGTATCCGTGTACCTCAGAGCACTGGAATTATGTGGCAACGTAGGACCAAATTATGAGGAAGGTTAACTAAATTATATGGCAACAAAAAGCAAAAGTCTGTGACAAAATGTGGCCCATTCTGTGGCAGTATTATTTCGCTATTTTGTAATTTTAACACCTAGAAATACTGAATGGTCTGATGATACCAATTCTGATTTCTAGCCGACTACCTGGATCAACAACTAAAATGTGACAACTTAACCTATGAAAAGGTTCTGCCGTTGTAAGGCACCAGTTAGCCGGTTTTTAATAACTTTTGTGCTAGAAACACGATTTTTTTGTTTAGTAAAATATGCCATTTTTTAATTAGATGTTGCATTATGAGGCATGTGTAATAGATTCATAGTTATGAGGAAACATCGCAGCCGCTGACTCCACTGGGCCTTCCAGCAGGTAATGGAATGGGATATGTGCATTAATTCCAATGTATCTATTAATGTATTCGTTTATTTAGTCACCGAGTTTTCATTAATTTATTCATCAGTTCATTTGTGTATTGCATCATTTATAATTTATAAACTTGAACCTAGCAAGCGGTATTGGCACTTTAAAGCTCTGCAAGAAAAAAGACACTATGCTACTTAATATGATGTGCAGAGTATTTTCTTTTATTTTCTTGTCCTCAACTTGTAAATAATGTTTTTGTTTTTTCAATGTGACCTTGTGTAAAGTAACTGGTGCTCCTGTAAAGGTCTCCAAAATGCCATCAGGCCGAGATCACGCTATATAAAACTGATTTAAAAAAGAGAGATGCAACCAAGAAAGAGGAAACGAGCAGAAAACATGAGTAACACCACTCATTCTATTGGAGCGTGGCAAAGATAGCGGCCAAGTAAGACCATGGACGTCATTTAGAGGTCGCCAGGGGTCGCAACTGCGACCCCTGGCTTGCCCTTTGCAAACCCTGGCACTGCTTTTGCGACCCCTGACCTCAGTGGCGGAAAATTCAATACCAGGAACACAGTGACAGCTCATCCTAATGGACATCAGCTCGGGCTCCATACTATTTTTTTTCTGTCAAATTTTGATTCCATTAATATATTATTCACTATTAGTGTAATAAAAGTGGAGTACAGTTAGCTGACTATTCCCTTCCATGGCAGCTGAGGTAAGTAAAAAAAGACTTTTAAGTGTATGTTGTGTCCGCGAATGTGGGTGAGAGTGTTTATGTGAGAGCAAGTGTATATAAGTGTGAATTTAAATGTATGTGTAAATATGTGTGTGTGAGTTAAAGTGGTGATCAAAGGGTATGTGATGTCACTTCCGCTACCCATGGCATTTGGGTGAAGTGACGTCCATGAGTAAGACTTGTAAGCTGAAAGCTTTATGGTGGCCTTCCCAGTTCCATCAACGATCCTCAGAAAGATAGCTTCATCTGAGCCCGATGAGAGCCAAGGAGATCTCCTGCAGGGTAGCTACCGTATTTTGACCAAAAATAGCAGCTGGACCGTTCCTCTTTGTCCGTGTTGAAGGAGAAGTTGTGTGGGAGGCATTACTTTTCCTCACTCGAGGCCCTAGGGCTAGAAATTGCTGATCAGTGCGGTTAGAAGAATGTGCTGAGTGAGATGTTTTGCGGATTCCTCCAGGTTCTTTTGGCAGGGGGAGAGGTCCAGGAGTAAGAGTGGTATCACAGGAGAGAGACCTGGCACCATTCTGGCAGTGAAGACACCGCAAGTATCGCTGGGGGAGTGTTGAGTGGAGGCAAGGTGAAGCAACACAGCTATTGAGCTGCAGCTTCTCTCATGTCATTTTGGGAGTGTTGCCACACTGACTACCTAAACCTGGATCAGCGCAGCACAGTCCTTGGCAGGAACTAGTACAAAAGGGGTGACCATACAGCCAGTGATGGCATTGTCTTGGATTATGGACTGGACTACGCATAGATAGAAAATGGACAGTAAGGTTCAAAGCATGCGATGCTGAAAAGGATGTAGTCCTTTGCCTTGCATGCATGAAAGATATTTAGTAGATGGTGTTTGGGTCTCGAGCAGTGGCGTGCAGTAATTTTAGGAGGGAGGGAGGGGGCGGGAAACACACTCACACTCATTCATTCACACACACACGCACATCCATTCACAACACTTATCTACATTCAAACATACATGCACGCACCAAATACTCATTTAAAAAAACACACACACTTACCTTTAGCCTCGGAGGTCCCAGGAGGGTTGGGACTGCTGCCTTCCCTCATTGGCTGACATAAGGTCAGCCAATGAGGGAAGGCAACAGTCCCAACTTTGTCACAGAGTGGGATGGGGTCAGTGAGACATTTGACCCCACCTCACTCTGTGACGAGGTGTCACTGATTGACACTCGCCCTGGGCGCTTCAGGGCTTAAACCTGAAGAGCCCCAGTCGGAGTCAATGAGTGATGCTTCCCCTCGTCATCGCGGGGGAGAGTACCTCAAGGCAGCTTTGCTGAGCCAAGGAGGTCACACCCAAAGGAGCTGTGACCTCTTCAGCCCAGCAAAGTTTAGTTCAGGCAGCCAGGAGTCTGCCCAAATCACGCATGTCTTTCTTCTGGCTTCCTGAGCTGAATATGAAGAGTGTCTGTCAGGCTGACCTTTGCTCAGCTTGACAGCTGCTCTTCATGAGGGGTAAAAGGTGGGGGGGCGTGGCCCCACTGCCCTAAAGGACGGGATGGGCCTGGTCTCAAGGTAGAATGGGAGTAGCTCCTCAAGGCTGATGGTGTTAAAAGGCATGTGCAAGCAGCAGCAAAACCATGGTGAAGACTGCATATTGTATGCAATGTGAGATAAAGCAACCTGGATAGTTCGTCTGCTGGCCCCATAAGGCTCCAAGAGGTGCAGTGTGCAGTCTGCTCAATTGTTAATCCCAAATCAGCATGGTTGTTGCCTGCTAAATTCACCACAGATATGTTATACCCCCACAGTAGGCTGACCCTAAGTGTCACATTGAATCAACTCTATACAGGTACATCAGAAAGGTTGATAACATCCTACAGGCAATGTTAGACCCGAAATTGACACTCAAAAGCAAAATAGATTCAGTGGCAATGGACGTGGGATTATTGAGAGCATAACACTGGAAACTTGTGAACAGAGTGGAAAACAAAGAGTCAGCTTTCTCGTCCATAGGGCCAACCGTGCAGGAAATACAATCACAAATTAAGGACTTGCCGAAGAATGTCAGGGTGTGAAAGCGAATGGCTAAGGATTCTGAGGGGCACTCTGTGTGCAGTATTGCTCATATTAGTGGTGTGCGTGAGCAGGACGAAGGCTGAAATGTGGAATTATTTAATGAGAACTGGCGTTCACAAGAGGTGCGCCAAGGAATGAGCCAACATTATTTTTCATTGGAGAGTGGGCATGTACTGCCAGGCCATCTGCTTTCTTCTGGAGAGCTGCCAAGACCGATAGTGGTCAGGTTGTCTAACTTCTGGTACCGGGACTTGCTATTTCAAGTGGCCCAGTCAAAGGGGCCTTGACCTATTAATGGTAACTCCGTGAACATGTATTCCGAGGAATCAACCTTTCATAAGGTTATTCAGTGCTCAATTAGTAAACAAATAAGTGTCAGGAAGCCACTGCAGTTTGCGCCCCCTATGGCCCCTGCCACCGCTGCCAAAGACAGTACTAGTACAACTACTAACCATCACGCTCCTACGAGTGGGGCAAATCAGACTATTCTAAACTTCTAAAGCAATAAGAATGGCTTGGACAGCAGGTTGTGGTAATTTTGAATCTATATTGAATTAATATACAAGTGTTGTTGTTCTCATCTCTACATTAAACAAACACCACCTCCATGTGACAGACTGTCATAAGTGCTGGTGTTGAGCAATGGAAACTACCAGCTCAAATTTAAGCTCTGAGCTAATTGGTTTATTGTTTTGATAGTGACGGCGCAATTGTGCCTTCAATTCAGTGTGGGAGTTGGGGGCTTTGCTCTTGCTAATGGTGATTTTGAAAGGGAGCAATGGTAGGATCGGTCAGGGGTGTGACACAGTTTAGGAGATGGCTATGGCATATAACATATTAACGTGGAAACTCTAGGGGATGGTCATATCAGGGAAGAAACACAAATTGTCATGTATCTGAAATGAAGATGCATCCATCATACCTCTTAACAGGAGACACAGTTTACATGGCTGGGACTTACAAAAGTAGCTAAGAGATGGAGGGGTCAGGTATAGGACACTTCATAATCTGCAGTTGTATGTGGAACCTATAATGATCATAGAGATTTAGACCCTGAATGATAACCATACTGCTTTTATGGTCACAATAGCTCTGGTGCTACTGCAGGATTACCAAGGTACTCGCAATAGGAGGGATTTTAATTGCCTATATGAAACGCCTGCAGAACGCATCTAGGCAGCCATTGCCCAGTACTATAAGTATTAGGGTAATACAACATTTACAGGCATGGTTGGAAAAAATGAAGCTAAATGAAGTATGGAGGCTGATGCACCTTAAAACTAGGGAATATTCATTCTATTCACCAGTTCATCAGTTACTTACCATAATAGATTTATTACTGAGCAATAGAGGTACATGGCTGATGTTGGATACTGAGTACTTGCGGGGGCACTTTATCTGACCATAGCCCACTGGAAATGGGTATAACTTGGGGAAAGAGCATCGCTCGCATGCTAACATGGAGGCTATGAACTGGGGCACTCCTGCATGCTCTATTGATGAGATTAGTATGTACATTAATTATTATTCTACAGAAAATAAAGGGAAGGGTGTGCAATGGACCATACGGTTGAATGGGATGCCTTTAAGGTGGGCCTGTGTAAATGTTGTATAAAGACCACATAGAGCATCAGACCCTCATAGAATAGAGAGAGATCATCTGTAGAACAGGATATCAGATGGGCTGGAAATCGAACAGCCACATATCCACTTTCTGTGGGGTGCCTTTGGGAGCTAAGGAAGAAGAATGCCACGTTGCTTGAGAGTATGGGCAACATAGACTACAAGGAGTATGTGACAAGTCAGCACACAGTGGGAAGGGTGGTTGCCTGGCTTCTGAGGTCAGAGGTTTTGCGAATCCCAATAGGTGCCATCAGAGGCCAAAGTAATGCAATAGTGAACTCAAAGTGAGCCATAATTTATGTTTTTACTAACTACTACAGAACCTTGTATACAGCAGTGGATTGATGGTACAGGATTCTATTGATTACATTTTTGCCCCTCAGATTGACCCCCTGAAAATGCATGCCGTCAAGGAGCCTTTACAGCTAGACATGGTTTGGGCCACTATTGACCAACTCGTGAGAAACAAGCTGCCATGGATAGATAGCTTTCCCATGGCATTCTACTCCACCTACAGGGCTACTACTGCAAATAAGTACTGGTTGATGTACCAAGGAGCTATGCAACTCAGGACACTACTGATGTTTATGAGGGAGGCACTGATAGTCGTATTATCCAAGCAAGTTTGGGATCTTTCAGATGTGTTTTCTTAAAAGTCACTCTCTTTATTGAATCAGGACTGTAAGATCTGACTCTAATCCACTGTGCAGAGAAGTCCCGTTGGAATCTTGCAAAACCGAATCTGAGGAAACACCCACAGGAGAGACCCTAAATAGCCCTCAGAGGGGGGATTGGTCACCTAACCAAGTATGGACCTATCAGGAGGGGTCTCTGACGTCACCTGCTGGCACTGGCCACTCAGATGCTCCCAGAGTTCCCTTACCATCCTGAAAAACAAGACAGCAGAACTCAGGGACACTCTGGAGGACCTCTGGGCACCCCCCTCTGGTGGTGATGGACAGGGGAGTGGGCACTCCCCTTTCCTTTGTCCAGTTTCATGCCAGAGCAGGGTCAGTGTGTCCCTGACCCGGTGTAGACTGGATTATGAAAGGAGGGCACCATCTGTGCCCTTCAAAGCACTTCCAGAGGCTCTGGGAGGAAACTCCTCCCATGTCTGTAACACCTATTTCCAAAGGGAGAGGGTGTAACACCCCTTTCCTTAAGAAAATGCAGCTGGGGCTCAGGTGAAAACCTCAGAAGGCTGGTAGGGCAGTGCTGGGGGTCCGTGGTGGAGCCCACCAGGGTGCATGGAATTGGCCCCCCAATACCAGAATCAGATTGGGCGTACAATTTCTCAATCCTATTCACTTTACATGACCATATTTTGTGTTACCATTGTGAAGCTACATATATGTATTGACCTATATGTAGTGCACACTTATAATGCTGTCCCCGCATTCACGAAGTTCTGGAAATTGGTCCTGGACAACATTGGGGTACCTCTGCTAGTGCAGGGGTGACCTCACATAGAGCAACTTTGCACCTAGCCTTCAGGAACTGAAGGTTAGTCATATAGGTGACTTATATGTTACCTGGTGCAGTGAAAATGGCTGTGAAATAGTGCTTGCACTATTTCACTCAGGCTGCAATGGCAGTCCTGAAGAAGTGTTTGTATGAGCTCTTTATGGGTGGCAAAAGAAATGCTGCAGCCCATGAGGGTCTCCTAGGACCCAAATGCCCTGGGTGCCTAGGTACCATATACTAGGGACTTATAATCGGGGCCCAGGTTGCCAATTTGGAGTGGGATACTGGGTTACCAGTAGGTAAGTACCAAATTGGAAGCAGAGAGAGCATTAGCACTGGAGTTCTGGTTAGCAGGACTCCAGTGACACAGTCAAGCATACAGACAAAACAGTAAAACATACTGACATGTAGGCCACAAACTATGAGCACTGGCGGCCTGGCTAGCAGGATCCTAGTGAGACAGTGAAAAGACACTGACAAACACTGACAAAAAGGCCACAAATCGAGGTAACCATGCTAGAAAGAGGCTACTTTCTCACAACTACTAACAATCATTCTCCAACAAGTGGGATAATTCAGACTATCCCAGGCTTCTAAAGCAATATGAATGGCTTGGACAGCAGCTTGTGGTCATTTTTAATGTATATTGAATTAATATACAAGCTTTGTTGTTCTCATCTATAAATTAAACAAACAGCACCTCCATATGGCAGACTGCCATAAGTGCTGGTGTTGAGCAATGGAAACCACCGGCTCGAATCAAGCTCTGAGATTATTGGTTTATTGTTTTGATAGTGACGGCCCAATTGTGCCTTCAATTCGGTGTGGCAGTAGGGGGCTTTGCTCTTTCTAATGGTGACCTTGAAAGGGAGAAACTGTAGGATAGGTCAGGGGTGTGACACAGTTTAGGAGATAGCTACAACATATATTAACATGGAATGTCCAGGGGATGGCCACACCAGGGAAGAAACACAAATTGTCATGTGCCTGAAATGCAGATGCATCAATCATACCACTCCACAGGAGACACAGTTTACATTGCGGAGACTTACAAAAGTAGCTAATAGATAGCGGGGTCAGGTGTATGACACTTCATAATCTGCACTTGTATCGGGAACCCATGTTGATCATAGAGATTTATACCCTGAATATTAACCGTATGGCTTTTATGCACACAGTAACTCTGGTGCTACTGCAGGATTACCAGGGTGCTCGCAATGGGATGGATTTTAATTGCTTAAATGACACTCTTGCAGAACACATCTAGCCACTTGTTGCCCAGTACTATAAGTATTAATGTAATGCAACATTTTCAGTTATGGTTGGAAAAAATGAAGCTATATGAAGTGTGAAGGCTGATGCACCCTAAAAACTAGGGAATATTAATTCTATTCATCAGTTACTTACCATATTAGATTTATTATTGAGTAATAAAGGTACATGGCTAATGTTGGATACTGAGTACTTGGGGGCACTTTATCTGAACATAGCCCACTGGAAATGGGTATAATTTGGGGGAAGAGCAGGGCTCGCATGCTAACATGGAGGCTATGAACTGGGGCACCCCTGGATGCTCTTTAATGAGATTAGTGTGTACATTTCTCATTATTTTACAGAAAATAAAGAGTGTGCAATGGACCATACAGTTCAATGGGATGTCTTTAAGGTGGGCCTGTGTGAATGTTATATAAAGACCACATGGAGCATCAGGCCCTCAATGAATAGAGAGAGATCATCTCTGGAACAGGATATCAGATGAGTTGGAAATCGAACAGCCACATACCCACTTTGTGTGGGGAGCCTTTGGGAGATAAGGAAGAAGAATGGTACATTGCTTGAGAGAATGGGCAACATAGACTACAAGGAGTATGTGACAAGTCAGCACACAGTGGGGAGGGTGGTAGCCTGGCTCCTGAGGTCAGAGGTCTTGCGAGTCCCAATAGGTGCCATCAGAGGCCAAAGTAATGCAATAGTGAACTCAAAGTGAGCCATAAATTATGTTTTTACTAACTACTATGGGACCTTGTATACAGCAGTGGAGTGAGGGTTATAGGATTATATTGATTTAATTCCTGTACCTCAGATTGACCCCCTGAAATTGCAGACCGTCAAGGAGCCTTTTCAGCTAGACATGGTTTGTGCCACTATTGACCAACTTGTGAGAAACAAGCTGCCATGGATAGATGGTTTTCCAATGGCATTCTATTCCACCTACAGGGCTACTACTGCAAATAAGTAGTGGTTGATGTACCAAGCAGCTATGAAGCTTATGATACTACTGATGTTTATGAGGGAGGCACTGATGGTAGTATTATCCAAGCAAGTTTGGAATCCTTCAGATGTGTTTTTGTTGGAAAATGGGTTATTGCTAAGGGCAGGTAAGTACCTACACTTAGCAATAGGCCACTAACCTCCACTTAGGTCCAGTTAGGTCTCAGTAAATTAAACCTACCTCAACCCTTGGTAGCTTGGCGACGCGCAACAAGGCTTAACTTAAGAGACAAAGCATAAAGCATTCAAATATTAAAAAAAACAGTAATTAAATAAAACACAGGAAACAGTTTAAAAATCCAAAATCAATTTATAAAAATAGATTATATTTTTATCTTTAAAATGGCACCAAAACAAATAAAATCGGATAAGGGGAACCGGAGATATGAAATTTTTAAAGAATTAAAAGAAGGAATGCTTTCTAGCGCATAGAAGCAACTAGAGCTCAAAGGGTTTAAAAGGTCACACTGGAAAGGAAGAAAGTCCAGAGTTCAGGCCACCCATGAAGTAACACTGTCACACTTACTTTAAGAAGTGTTTGATTCATGAAAGTGGTCCACAACACCAGCCAAAGGTTCAGAGGCTATGGTGTGCCTCTTGGGGTCTGGGACTACAACTCCCACAATGCACCTCTTCAACTTATGGAGTTGCTCCAAACGTCTCCAAACTTCTGGATCGTCTTCAAGAGGTCCTTTTTGTGTCCTTGAGGTGTCCACAACTTGATCCGAGGTTCCAGAAGCTCTGAGTTGCTCCTTGGGAGTTGGGACTACAATTCCCAAAATGCATCTGGTCAGAATCCGCAAATGGCCACTGGACACTGGTCAGCTGGGCTCTGTTTGGCAGCCCTCCCCCTTCCTGCTTCACCATCTGCTGAGGGGAGACCTCCTCCTCCAGGCACATCTCTTTGTGTGGAGCCAGGCCACTTCACACCTCATCAAGGCAGCCTGACCAATCAGAGCACAGCAGCAAAAACACTGCAGGGCTGAAGTTGGCAACTTTTCAGGTAAAGTTTAAAACTCTTTACCTGAACAAGTTATATTAAATCCCACAACTGGAAGTTGTGGGATTTATACTATAACAATTCATTTGATACCAAAACTTCTGGTATCTGTTACTTAAGGGGACTGTAAAAATTTAAATAAAGTCTCCCCATTCTAGCCTATAGAGGCCATTCACTACAATGAAGGAAAAACAAATTTGGCTGTTTTAACTCACCAGGGCTTATAAAACTATTTTGATAAGGTCCCTGCTTATAGTTACATGGCAGCCAGCCCTAGGGGCACATAGGGCACACCTTAGGGGTGATTTATATGTAAAAATAAGGTAGTTTAAGACTTTGGGACTACGTTTAATTCCAAAGTCGAATTTGCATATAACTTTAATTTAAAAGCAGCCAGCAAGGCAGGCCTGCCTTTAAAATGACACTGGGCACCTCAACAGTGCACCTCTGGATGCACTACCTATGCTGGGGTCCCTAAACCTACATGCCCTACCATATACTAGAGACTTATAGGTAGGTTGACTTAGCCAATTATAATTAGCCTAATTTGCATACTGGATTTTACACAGAGCACAGGCCATGGGACTGGTTAGCAGTACCCAGGGCACCATCAGAGTCAGGAAAACACCAGCAAAAAGTGGAAAATGGGGGCAAAAAGTTAGGGGACCTCTGCAATCAGCCCTGTTCTCTCACAGTTTTCTTAAAAGCCACTCTCTTTATTGAATCAGGACTAAAAGATCTGACTTTAATCCACTGTGAACAAATTGTAACATCTTTCTGAATGTAAGATGGTTGTTGGGGTTAATGGAAGAGGATAGGGTTAGAGGGGATTTGCGTGTCACAGTGTCATTGTTCAAAGAAAAGTCCTTCAACACCTTGAGATGGCCTTATGTGACAGTGGTTCTTGAAAAGATGGGGTTGAGTCCAGAGTTTTGTGACTAAACACAGATGGTGTATTTGGAACTGCTGGCTAGGACTTGAACCATGCAGGTCATATCAGAACGATTCAGCATAAATAGAAGCACTAGGCAGGGGTGTCACCTCATTCTTATTATCTTTGCTGTGCTAATTGAGCAGTTGGAATGCATGCTGTGACAAGGGGGCCCAGATTGTGATATAAGAGCAATTTGCAATTGGCACATAATATTGTTATATGCAGATGGTGTTATTGTATATCTCTGCAGTCCTCAGGAGTCCCTATCAGCGCTTATGGCATAAGAGCTGTAGCCAAGATGTTGGCATTTTCAAGGCTGTTCTATCTGTTTTTGGCACTACCGGTGGTCCAAAGAAGTCCTCATTTCCAGACCTGCATGCTATTCTGTCTGATCAGATGTGGGGTACGAAAAAGAAGAGAGTCACATTATACAAGGCACATCTCCGATATTATGATGGATCCTCTATATTGAACTAAAGACCAAGATAACAGTTTAAGGGGATGTAGTGATACTATCAATTGGGGCTGATATGAATGAATATAGGGGTGTGGGCTTTGCGCCTCACCCTGTACATAACAAATTCTGTTAGGTGATAGATATATGTAACCTGCGTCTTCTGGTTTTATGTTTTGAAAATGTCCTGTATTAATCTTGCTCATAATAGAATACAGTGCTGAGACTGGCTCTGTGTACCTGGATAATATGCATGTCATGACATGTCAATATCTCTTGTTAATGGAGTGGGTGCAGTTGGCACTGATTATATGTTTGGGTGTTTATTTATTGTGAGCATGAATAGATCTCTGTAATAATAATAATTAATATAGAACTGGTAAATCCCCATCTGCTGGCTGAGGACTCAAGGACTTATTTACAAGCCCTTTCCACCACCAGTGTGTCACTTTTTATATGGGTAAAAGTAATGACCCGGTGGTTCAAGGGGCTTGTAAATAAGACCCTCAGTATATTAATTTTTCACTGCTTTCAACTCATGTGAAGGAATTTGAATTCTGGGCTTTTCTTACTTAATAGATTGGTGAATAGAGGAGGGTTTAATTGGGCAATACTAGTACTTGTTACTTACAGCATGTTAAAACTTGTATGAAGTGGTATACCAGCAAACTAGGCATAATTAGCTAGGTGATAATTATGGATTACTGCCATTTCTCTGGCAAACAACCTAGCCCATTAGTTGTCCAAGGCAAACATAAAACTATGCACAGGTATTCTATTTATGAAAATGCCAATAAAAGTGGACTCCTTTAATTTAGAGAGCACACTAAAGTCGGAAGTGGCATGCAGCACTTTGTAGGGCTGGGGTAGCGCATGCAGGGGAGTGAGGGGAGGGGAGATTCATAAAAAAAAAAAAGAAATAAAACACTTATCTGCATTGCCGCTGCCACCCCGCTCCTCTGCTGCAGCTGCAAGCACAGGCTCCCAGTCTGCCCTCTGGCCAATACAAATGCTGCTGACAGCAGTGTTTGGATTGGCTGGAGCTCCCAGCTAGGGCACTCCCAGGCAGATTGGGAGCCTGTGCCTGCTATCTCTAGCCTGACAACACAGTGCTGGGTTTCAGAGAGCACAGTGCACATGTGTGTGTAGCTGACCGGCCAGACATACATGCGCACTGAGGGGGGAGTGCTAAGCACTCCCCCTCCGTCCTCGTCATAGCCAGTGTCCCTGCCTCTTTAACTACAAAATGATAATAAATATAGTTTATTGTCATTTTTTAGTAAAAGGTTTGCAGCTGGCGGGGGGGGGGTCAAACCTCCTCCGCCATAGCGAAGGAGCTGCGCCTGCCTAAAGTGCATAATACAAACATTCCAATCCTTGCATATACCCCTCTTTGCACAGGGATCATAACCATGAGCCCTGGTGAGTTCGCTGCAGAAAGTAATTACATGGTAAATTTCAGCAGATCAATCTGCCGTAATTTACATAGTAAGGAGATTCCCAGTAATTACATTACTCATGTTTTATGTTAGTCGTTTCCTAAATAGAAACTCTCATGGACTTCGTGGTTAATAACTCTTGTTTATTTCAGATCATATAATGCAGGAAACAGGTCTGCTCAGCCCCTCTGCCTCAGCCACTCGCACTCAAATCCACAGCACTGGAACCTTGTCCATGTCCTGACCACCGGGCATTCCATGTCACCTGCCAACATCTAATGAATACAACATGTATATAATCACAATATCATGCTATGCTCTATTTGCATTTGAACATGCAGAACAGGAGGTATTTACCAGACCCTGTGAATACCTCAGCCAAGATGTCAGTATTTACAGCACCTGGTAACCCCCACCGAATTCCACATACTGTACCCCATTACAGAGTGAAAACTCAAGATACGAAATACTAACAGGGCCGGGTAAATATCTCACCCTATCTCACCCTGCTCTGTTGGTATTTACCACCCCTGGTACACAGCCCAACCTCATCTGGGTACTTGTAATTGGCCCTAGTTATCAAACTGGCATCAAGTAAAACATTTCTAAGGATTAGAAAATGTAACAAAGCTTCTCATTTCTGCCATGATGATGCATTAGGCTTGCTTGCCTTCGGTGACTCTCTGCTGCCTCCTTGACAATGTTTGCATTGGTTAGGTGAAAAGAAGGTACACCATGTGGATACTGTCTATATATGAAATGAAATGAGAGCATTTTTGTGGAAATGTACTTTTCATTGAATATCCATCTAAAATACTGCGGGGCATATTTATACTCCGTTTGCGCCGAATTAGCGTCGTTTTTTTCGACGCAAATTCGGCGCAAAACTAACGCCATATTTATACTTTGGCGCTAGACGCGTCTAGCGCCAAAGTATGAGTAAAGAGCGTCATTTTTTAGCGTGAACGCCTTCCTTGCGTTAATGAGATGCAAGGTAGGCGTTCCCGTCCAAAAAAATGACTGCGCCGCAAATGCGTCGTATTTATACTCCCGGGCAAAAATCACGCCCGGGAGTTGGCGGGGCAGAAAACCCCGCATTTGCGCCACTTTTTAACGCCTGGGTCAGGGCAGGCGTTAAGGGACCTGTGGGCTCAAAATGAGCCCACAGCTGCCCTCCCATGCCCCCAGGGACCCCCCCTGCCACCCTTGCCCACCCCAGGAGGACACCCAAGGATGGAGGGACCCATCCCAGGGACATTCAGGTAAGTTCAGGTAAGTATACATTTTTTTTTTTTTTTTTTTGGCATAGGGGGGCCTGATTTGTGCCCCCCTACATGCCACAATGCCCAATGACCATGCCCAGGGGACATAAGTCCCCTGGGTATGGCCATTGGGCAAGGGGGCATGACTCCTGTCTTTACTAAGACAGGAGTCATGTAAATGGCGTCTGGGCGTAGTTTAAAATGGCGCAAATCGGGTTAAGACATTTTTTTTGCGTCAACCTGACTTGCGCCATTTTTAAGACGCCCTAACGCCATTTTTCCCTACGCCGGCGCTGCCTGGTGTACGTGTTTTTTTTCCACGCACACCAGGCAGTGCCGGTCTGCTTGCGCCGGCTAACGCCATTCAATAAATACGGCGCCCGCATGGCGCTTCAGAATGGCGTTAGCCGGCGCAAAAATTTTTGACGCTAAACTGCGTTAGCGCAGTTTAGCGTCAAAAAGTATAAATACGGGCCTGCATTCTTTAAGCAAAGATTTTGAAAAGTCCTTGTTTTTGACATCACGTAAAGCAGAGTGTTCAAACAGCCTTTATGGCCCCACGTATAAGTAAGTGTTCAATAGATAAAAGTGAGATGGTGCAACAATGGATGAGATATAATATAAACCAATGCAAAGTTAAAAGAACAGTTTGCATCTTGCCTAATAAAAAAATATACTGATATTAAGTATAAGATTAAAAAACTCTGGGCCTTATTTATACTTTTTGGTCAAAACTGCACTAAGGCAGTTTTGCCCCAAAAAGTTTTGCACCGGCTTGCACCATTTTTTAGCACCAGCTGGGCACCATATTTATGGAATGGTGCAAGCCGGTGCAAAGGGTAGGCTAGCTTAAAAAAAAATGACGTTAGGCAGTTTTGAGTCAAAATAAATGATTCTGACCAGATTAACATCATTTTTTGACGCTAAGGGGCATATTTATACTCTGTTTGCAATGAATTAGCGTAATTTTTTTTTTTACTCTAATTCAGTGCAAAACTAACTCCATATTTATACTTTGGTGCTAGACCCGTCTAGCACCAAATTTATGGAGTTAAAGTCATTTTTTGGAAGTAGAAACCTACCTTGCCTTAATGAGATGCAAGGTAGGCGTTCCCGTGCAAATAAATGACTCTAT
Organism: Pleurodeles waltl; assembly: GCF_031143425.1. Classification (NCBI taxonomy): domain Eukaryota; kingdom Metazoa; phylum Chordata; class Amphibia; order Caudata; family Salamandridae; genus Pleurodeles; species Pleurodeles waltl. Next base: position 716,430,401 of record NC_090438.1, read on the forward strand.
GGCCTTAACACCATATTTATACTCCCATGTAAAAATGGTGCAAGGGAGGAAAGAGGGGTCAAAAAATGGGGCAAAGCTTGCTTTGCCCCATTTTTTAAGACCTGGGTCAGGGCAGGTGTTAGGGGACCTGTGGCCCTATTTCCATGGTGGAACACCATGGAATAAGCCCAGAGGTGCCCTCCCTAGGCCCTAGGGGCACCCCCACCCACACTAGAGGGACTGCGAGGATGGGGGACCCCATCCCAGGTAAGTACAGGTAAGTGCATTTTATTTTTTAAAGTGCCATAGGGGGCCCTGAAATGGGCCCCCATACATGGCACCGGGTGCAATGGCCATGCCCAGGGGAGCCCTGTCCTCTGTGCTGGCCACTGGGGTGGTGGGCATGACTCCTGCCTTTTCTAATACAGGAGTCATGTGGCATGGTAGGTTTAGCACCATAAAATGACGCTAATCTGGTTAGAGTCATTTTTTTTAACTCTAACCTGCCTAAAGCCATTGTTTGGTGCTAAACCCTCTTCTTCCATGCTGCCAGCCCCACCCGACTAAAGTCATTTTTTAAAACTCTAGCCTACCCTTTGCACCGGCTTGCACCATTCCATAAATATGGTGCCCGGCTGGTGCACAGAAATGGTGCAAGCCGGTGCTAAACTTTTTGGTGCAAAACTGAGTTAGTGCAGTTTTGCAGCAAAAAGTATAAATAAGGGCCAATATTTTGTAAGTTTGCGCCACTTTTGTGTCATAAAATGACGTTAATGCGGTGCAAAAAAAGTTTAAATCAGGGCCTTGGTGCTAGATGGGTCTAGCACCAAAGTATAAATATGGAGTTAGTTTTGCACCAAATTAGAGTAAAAAAAAATGACACTAATTCGGTGCAAACAGAGTATAAATATGCCGCAGAGTATAAATATGCCCCTAAATATGGCGTTAAGGCCATAGAGTCATTTTTTGCACGGGAACGCCTACCATGCATCTCATTAAGGCAAAGTAGGTCTCCACTTTCAAAAAATGACTTTAACTCCATAAATTTGGTGCTAGAGGGGTCTAGCACCAAAGTATAAATATGGAGTTAGTTTTGCACCGAATTAGAGTAAAAAAAAATGACACTAATTCAGTGCAAACAGAGTATAAATATGCCCCTCTGTCTGAAATGGCTGAATGTGACGTATAAGTTTAAGAAATGCTAGTTGTCACAATGGTATATTCAAAATGCGATAGTGATGATTCAACCACTATTAATCATTTAGCTAGGTTCTACCTCAGTATATTTTCTGCATCAGTTATCATTACTTATCTTGTTGAAAAAAGGATGTGGGATCATTGTCAATCAAGCGATTTAAAAGTGGCCGTAGTGAAATTATAAAATTTACAAGTGCTTAGATGGATTAACTAATTGGGACCAGTCCTAAATGAGCATGGCAAAATAATCAAGGCACAAAAACACATACTCTAAAGACATGTCAACAGGTTCAACTAACTTAATAAATCTAGACTGTTCCCATGCCCTTCAAGGTATCATGCAACACTCTGCACAGCCACAGACCCTAAACTAAAATCAGCGATTCTCCTATGTAGACCCAGGGAAAAATATGTATGACTTTTCACTGTTCAAAAGTCATCTGTATTAGCCTTTCCATGATACTCACAATTAAATAGATTGTATAGAAAGCACTTACAGCCTTAAATATTTATTTTTCAATTACCAAATGAGAGGTCAACAGCTTTTCACAAAGCTGTTCATTCCAAATCACCATACAATTTTGGGATGTAATACAATCATAAGCATTTCACCATTCAAAAGTAAGTCCTACAGGATTTGACAATCACTTTTCATTTTGTTTACAGGTTGCCATTCCCTGGTCACAAAAAAAGTCCATATTTATGAAGGTTTTGTGTCACCTGTGAATCATGCGAGGGGATGCAAGTACAACACAAAACCTAAATGCGATTTCTCAAGCCACATAATGCCACCCTGTAGCAGGGAGGCTATCCATTGGTGGATGGTAGGTGTTCCCATGCATCCACCCATGGATTCTGAGAAGGATTTCAGTGTTTTCTTTCTCCCTCTTCCCATTTGGGACACCTGTCAGGACTCCTCGTACAATCAGCAGCACCAAGTGGTGTCTCAGGAGGACAGCGGAACAGTTATCGCCCCTGCAGACAACCTGCATTTCAAGTGAGTGGCTGTGCCACAAAAGGAGGCATTGGCTGCAGAGTTTTAGATGCCATGCACAAGCAGCAAATCTTAATTCAGATATCTTGGGCAACTTTGGAGAGCAGGATTGTGGTGTCTTGCTTTTGGTGGAGGGCTTCAGCCATCAGGAATATATTCTAGGAATCTCCAGATCGTCATATTTTGGTGGGAGGAAACTCACAGGCTCCTGGCAGTCTCTTCAAATACTGCTTTCTCTTCCACAGCAGTGACTTAGCTGCAGTGTCCTGGGCTTGATCTCCTGCCCAGCCCCAGTAGTCTCCTTACCCAGAGTGTTCCTCAATAGTACCCACAAAGTCCTCAAGGGTAGATCATTCTCTTTGTCTCCATTTAACTACCACCCAGGCCACGCACCACTTGCAGAACGACTGTACCTAACAAAATATTGCAACCGCTTGTACAATGGCTATAGACAACACAAGAGTGTTCAGTGCCCATGCTTAGTGAAACAGAACAGGATTGGTCCTGCAGCACTCCAGGGAAACCTCCTCCAACCTCCAGTGTATCTGGGAAGGAATGAAGGAGCTAGTTTGACCATCCCTAGAAAAAAAAAAAAAATGTTTAGTGACAGTGCACCCGTTAGCCATGTACAAATGTAATTCAGCTAAGCTAGTACCTCCAACGTACATCTGGACCTCTTCTCAATATTCTAAGACTGAGCAGGAACTTAAGAAGAGAGGTTGAGTTTTGTTTGATTGACCTAGACCCCATCTCTCTTTATGGTGCTGCATTATCTCTATCTTGATATTACTAACAGCAACCAGACCATTACTGTCCTTATCCTGTACGACGTTCTTCATAGGATTAAAAGGTCAGGTTACATGTCCGCCTGAGCCAATCTTTGCCCACTCCTGCATTTCTGTTACCCCATCAAAGGGACCCACCGCTGAGAAGCAAAGACTCACATCTGGGCCCTTCTTCTTTTCTAGTCCTGGGGCATATTGTTTTGGGTACACTAGTACGTTCAAGAGTTCAATTACAAGAAGGTGCTGTAGCTTGCAACATTCATTCATATTTGGTTATATTCATTACATTCTTGAATATCAATTTTGCAATACCAAATGCTTAATAAATGTCTCATTTATTATAACCAATGCTTGCTGATTATGCACATTGTATCCCACCTGCTAAACCCGTACCACTGTAACTGCCAGAACATGTGATCTTCACAATGTGATCTATATTGAACATGTGCCACAATCCGGGGGATAATTGCTCATTTCCTTAACAAGCAACCAACTGCCTTTCCACCTGCACCAACTGTAACTGCCAAAATGTGTGCTCTTCACAACGTAATCTATATTGAAAATGTGCCACGATCAAGAGGATAATTGCTCATTTCCTTAACAAGCAATCAACTGCCAAAAGGCACATGTGCACAGTTGATTATTTAAGGATTCTTGTGAGTCTGAGGGCTTGCTTTGCTTCGTACCTATTGCTCCGCTCACCTCTCTGCAGTCAACGCAAGGTCCTTGTCCTCCAGCAAGGCTCCAGTCAAGTTCAGTCCAGTTCGAGCATTTCTCATCCTTCAGACAGCCTTCAGTCAAATTCTGGTGACCCTCGTCCTCTGGTCGGCTTCCTGCACAGTCCCAACTCTCCTCTTTAATCTTCTGCCAATGATCTCAACAGCGGGCTTCTTGACTAATGTTCTAACCATGCACCTAGACACCTGGCCATAAGAGTAACCCACATTCTATAACTTCAAAAACAACAAAGTCTGTCAGTGATTATAGACAGGTGCTACAGGTAACATCCTTGATCTAGCCCTAGCAGCCAAGCTGGGAGTGTCATGTGTTACCAAGGCAGTACTGGAACCAGTTAGGGCAATGGTAGCTCAGCCTTATCCTCTGCCTTATTTGGTTTCACACTAATCCGTTAACCATAGTATGTGACAATGGTCATACAGAAGATACAGCCCTTGAATTAATTGATATCCCACCTTTGGCGTTATTTTTGGTATTCCCTGGCTGGAACAACATAATCCTAAAATTGATTGGGTTTCTTGAACACTCACCTTGGACTCCCCTTTCTGCATGCTATCAAGAAGGCCCCTGTCCTGTAACACCCCTACATTGTGCTGCAACTAATGACCCTTCTCCCACTATTCTACCAGAAGAATATCAGGACTTCCAAGACGTGTTTGACCCAATCAAAGCATCCAATTTGTCACCCCATTGGGTTTGTGATTGTCGGATAGGCCTATTTCCTGGAGCAGTCCTTCCTTGCAGTAGAATGTATGCATTAACAGAACCTGAGAATCAATATCTGTGTAAGAATTTGGATTAGTTTTTGGATTTGTGGTTTATAAAACATTCTACATTTCCATTTCATCAACTCTATTGTTTGTGGCAAAAACTCCAGAGATTTGTGGGATTGTATTGATTTCAGAATGGTCAATAAAGCAACCATAAAAAAGCATTACCCCCTTGCCTCTGATACCGGTCCTGTTGGACCAAGTCCAGGTGTCCACGATTTACCCCATGCTAGACTTGTGCAGCGCATATCACCTGATAAACGTCAAGGAAGGAGATGAATGGAAGGCCACCTTTCGGACAAAGTTTGGTTGGTTCAAATACACTGTGATATCCTTTGAGCTTTGCATCACCCTGGCAGCATTCCAGTACTTTATCAATGATGTATTACATGAGTTCCCAGGTATCTGCACTGCCATCTGTATAGATGACATTGTGATATTTTCCAAAAATAAGCAGGAACACACTCAGCAGGTTAGGGTCATTTCACAAGCTCTATATGAACACTCCCTGTATACCACATTAGAAAAATGTACCTTTAACACTGACTCAGTAAAGATCCTTGGATATCACTTATAACCCTGCACTATAACCAAAAAAGTAAACACTATTTTATGACCAACCCCTACAGCTGTTAAGGATGTCCAAGATTCTTGGTTTCGACAATTTGTATAGGCACTTCATCCTTCAATTGTCAGCCATAGTGATCCCTATACCCACCCTATTAAATATTAAAGAAGGGGCAACCAATGATCTAGTCCCAAGCAGCAGAACAGGCCTTCACAACTCTCAAAATAAGTTTCACTTCTGCTCCCATTTTACTTCACCCAGATACTGATCAGCCATTTTATGCTTAAGCTGATGTTTCTCAATTCGCTCTGGGAAGTGAGTGATTGCAAAAAGATCCACAAACAGAGCATCTCCATCCTGTAGCCTTTTATTCTAAGTAACTTCTTCCAGCTGAACAAAATTATACCATTGCTAGAAGATAACTGTTAGCTATTAAAACAGCATTTACTGAGCATTAACATCATTTGCTGGGAGCAAAACACTTTGTCACCATCTACATCGACCATAAGATTTTGCAGTTCTTTAGTTCAGTTAAGGCTTTGACCCCAAGACAAATGTGCTAGCTCCACATCTTCAACAATTCTGATTTTATTATCACATACAGATCAGGGACCAAACAACTTCAGTCAGATATCATGTCAGGTATACGTCATCCAGAGTATGCTAGTTCTTGTGACCCTCCCAGTATAATTCCTGCAGACAAAGTGCTAGCTCTAACCACAATAATTACCTTCATGGATTATGTCAAGAAGGCATTCTATGACCCCCCAAAACAGTGGCTCAGAAAACCATATAATACAATTAAGCAGAGCTATTACTTAAATGCAGGGAAATTCTACATTCCACAGCAGGAATTGCAACATCAAGTACTAGTCTGAAATGATGATTCCACTCTGGCTGCACACCCAGGTATACAAAAGACCTTACAAAACTGTTCACAGAAATTTTGGTGGAAAACCATGTGCCAAGATGTTTATGGCCATGTAAATTAATGCCCAAAGTGTGCTCGGAAGAAGCCCTCATGCCTCACTCCCGCTGGTCTTCTCCAACCCTTGCCAGTTCCCACTAAACAATGGCACACAGTCATCATGAGTTTTCTTACAGACTTACCAGAATCTAACAAACATACTACCATGTTAGTTGTAGTAGACCTCTTGTTGAAAATGGCACATTTAATACCACTCAAGAAAATACCAACGGCAGATGAGCTTACAACTCTGTTCCTACACCATGTAGGCAAACTCCACAAAAATTATCTCAGATCATGGCAGTCAGTTCACATCAAGATTCTGGAAGGCTTTTTGTTCTTCACTTGGCATAGAAATAGCCCTAACCACTGCTTACCACCCTCAAGAGGATGGTCAAACGAAGAAAGTTAACCAGACATTATAAAAAATACTTAGATACCTCCTCTCCTCACTAATGGACTTAGGACCATGTCCTACCATTGGCAGAATTTGCATATAACAACTCAGTCCACTTAGGGTTAGGGTGCTCACCGTTTTATTTTGTCACCTTCACCCATCCTTGTAATCTCCTGGTAATCCTTCTAGACTTAACCCCTTCAGTCCCCTCCATCAATGAATGATTAAAGGTTTTACAAGGCATCAAATGGAAAGGGAAAAACAAGCTAGCTAAACATAAGGCCCAAATGAAGTTGCAAGCTGATAAACACAGAGGCCCTGAACCCACGTACCAAATTGGAGATTTAGTATGGCTTTCTACTTGTAATATTACTGTAGCATGTCCCAGAAAACTGAAACCACATCATCTAGGATCATTCAAGATTACACAAGTATTTGGGCCAGTTGTGATGAAGCTGCAACTACCTTCCCAATATATGATACACCCAGTATTTCATGTATCTCTGTTACAACTCTACCATCCAAACACCAGACCTGATTTATGACCCCCTCCAGTCGTTGTCAATGGGCATCAGAAATACAAGATATGTTGCATTTTAGACGCTAAGCAAATCCATGGTGAATTGCATAATCTGATAGGTTGGAAAGCATATGATCCTTCTGAACGTTTTTGGTAATCTGCATCTTTTGTTCATGCCCCTCATTTGGAGTGACAATTTAATCTGTTAAATCCTAAAAAACCACACCCACCGCGTCAGCCTTTCAAGAGCTCAATTATGGTAAGGTGCTGTGGTTTGCAGCATTCAGACTTATTTGGGTATATTCATTACATCTTTGAATATCAAGTTTGCAATAACCATTGTTTGTTAAATGTTTCATACCAATGCTTGTTGATTACGCACATTGTATGCGCCTGATAAACTTGTGCCAACTGTAACTGCCAAAACATGTGATCTTCACAATGTTGTCTGTATTGAACATGTGCCACAATCAGGAGGATAATTGCTTCTTCCTTAACAAGCAACCAACTGCCTTTCGACGTGCTCCAACTGTAACTGCCAAAACATTTACTCTTCACAATGTAATCTGTATTGAACACGTGCCTTGATCAGGGAGGATAATTGCTAATTTCCTTAAAAAGCAATCAACTGCCAAAAGGCACATGTGCACATTTGAATACTTAATAATGCATGTGAGTCTGTGGGCTTTCTTTGCTTTGTACCTATTGCTCCGCTCACCTGTCTTCAGCCAAGTCAATTTCCTTGTCCTCCAGCATGCCTCCAGTCAAGTTCCAGTGTTCCTCACTGTCTGACCAGCTTCTAGTTGAGTTCCAGCATTTCTCCTCCTCCGTACAGCCTCTAGTCGAGTCTGGTGATGCTCGTCCTCTTGTCGACCTCCTGCGGAGTCCCAGCTCTCCTCTTCCATCTTCTGCCGACATTCCCATATTTCCTGTAAAAGAGAGAAAATGAGAAAGGGGATAAAACCCAGTTTGGGTTCTTCTGAAATTTTCAAGCAAGCAACTTCACTTCAAGGTAAAGAAAGATTAATCGCTTAATATGTGCTGTACAAAAAGCAATAAAACAAAACAGAGCTCTATATTTTAAATAATTTCTGACAACAAGAACAAGTGTGATTTATTGTTTAGGTGGGAATTCAAGATACTGCTTAACAGACATTAAAGAAAGATGTAGTTCCTGTAAGGAGTGCTCCCTTAAGAATTAGGAGATTGGAAATAGAGCAAGTTTATCAAAGTTATCATTGGCAAAAGATTACACTAGAACACAAAGAAGTCCTTTAAACAAGTTGATTGTTTTTGATTTTGGACACTGCTTCAGAGACTCTGTGAAAGTATTGTAATAAGATTAAGAGACGTGTTCAGCCTTATAGAAACATATGTTAAGAACGCACTATGTGACAACAATAACTGACATTATGCAATGTTGACCACAATAGTTTATGTAAGTTCAATGTATTAATGAAGACATTATTTTTTCAGCCCAGAATCCTAAAAACCAAGAACCCAGGATTTTGAGAAATCAGAAGTCCTGACACCCAACACGACATGCAGTCCAGGGTCTAGCAGTCAGATTCTGCAATCCACGAAACAGAAGCTGGTATTTTCTCTTTTTCTCTTCCCAAACCCGCGTCCTTTGAGGACTAGCATGAGGGCAATGTACTCTTCATCGCTGTCATGTTAGACCTCACCGGGATTTGGAAATTGCAATCTCCCCATCGGAATGCCTGGAATTCAGGTGAGTGGCTCACAAAGAACAGGTATCCCTTCACTGGATTAGCAAGTCATTGCTGATTAATGGTGAAGAGATAGCATCCCAGCCCTTTTTCTTCATAAGGAGATTCCTAATCTTTCTGGAATAGGATTTTTATCTCCTTGGGCTTTTGTAGGAGAGGATGTTACTAAATTATCCTGACAGCCCAAGGACACATTTCATTAAGGGGTACCTCAGCCAAACCTAAACAATGTTAGGAAATTCAGATTTTCATATACCTCATGTTTGAATTCAGCTGTGACCCCTTGTATCATCTTCCAATCTAGACTTAAAAACACAATTTACATGAAGTGCCAAAAATTCTAAATATTACACATTCATAACTTTACCCAAGACAATTGGTGCAATTCCTCTTGGTATGCAAATAAATCCTAAAAATATCTGGGAGGCATCTATCACAATAGTACGTGTGCATAGATGTCAGGGTAAGTCAGAAAACAGTCTTCTTTGCTCAGTCTATACATATGTACACAAGTTGAGCGTGTATCACATACAACTGACTGAATGCCCTTTAACCAAGCTGCACATAGCAGATTTCCTATGTACAAAAAATGAAGGTTGCAGCTCAGTTTCCAGAGAGCATTATAGTGGGTGGGACTCCAGTAAGGGGTCCTGCCTTCCAGCAGAGTTGCAAAACTCAGAGGTTTAATTTCCTTACAAATATATTAAATTAGCACATAATAAAGAATAATTATTTTAAGTGCTGCGTGTTGGTGGATCCCGCATGTGGCTCCTTAATTACACCCTGCATTAGATTCTATGGTGGGTGTCATCTTCTTAACATTTCCCATAACTCTATGAACCTAGCCCAAAGGAGGTGTGGTAAATTATCTATATGTTGGTCTTTTTTCTGCAAAGGCCAAGGCTATGCACTTTCTTCTAGAGGCTAACAATAAATCAGGTGCAACTGATAAACAGAGAGAGCTCATGAAAAAGCAGGAGTGTAGGTTGTGATCACTTTCAATATTCACTTACCTGTGCTCCTTGTGAAGAGCGGAAGGAAGCCATCTCTGTCCTCTTCTAAACAGAGGTGCAGGAGAAAGCACAACTTGTCATATATCCTGGATAGACAATCAAAACGGTTTGGCACTAACTTCTTACCTATGAGCCACAGGAACAATTTTACAATGTTATATTCGTCATTGAGACTCCTCTGATTGAGAAATGTTTGTTCATCTTTTCAATGAAATCAAGAGTGCAAAAAAGGCAATAAAATTGCAATACACAAAGAAATCATAAGTGAATGGTGCAGCTAAATATTTAGAAAGGTTAGCACAATTTCAAAATAATAGGTGCATGATGAAAAGCAAATGATACAACTTAGAAATCTATTAAAATATGTTGTGAAAATTGGTAGTTTCTTGTTACCGAATTGTACTGATGTCAACTGATTAATACATTTGAGCTGATTAAATAGTAAGGGCCTCATTACGAGGGTGACTGTCACAAGACTGCCAGCCTCACGGTGGCAGACAGACCGCGTGGCTGTGGCAGTCTGACCACCACATTACAAGTTAGGTGGGCGGCCCTGCCTAAAGACTGCCGTCCCCACCAGGATCACAGATCCCGATGGGGTGACGATGATCTTGATTGTAGTCAGCCAGCATGGCGCTGAACTCAGTGCTGCCTGGCTGATTAAAACCATGTTCTCTGCCAGTCTTTTTATGGGGGGGACCCCACCATGAAAAGGCTAACGGAGAACAAATGCAGGGGACCCCCCCAACCCAGCTCCATCGATGCACATTTTAAAGGCTTTTGATTTCAGAAACTGACCTTCATCAATTTTCTCAATAACTAAACTTTTCCTGTGCCAAAAGGAGTTATAGGGGCATGTGACTGACCCACTAAGATAGAGGAGATGATTCAGGAAAACTCTGAGTGGTGCCTGCATATACAGCCAAAGAAGCAAATAATTCAAATAGCTCTGTGATCCGTGAGGTGTAGGAGAATGCCGCTCACTCCCCAAAAATGTGGTGATATGGCCCACATGATCAGCGTTGATCCCACCTAGAAACCTGGAGTTCAGATGTTGATGATGTGGGGCTGTTGGTTGCCATGAGAAGTCAGAGAGTCATGGCTGGCTATGGTGGCAAAGAGTCATTGATATAAGGGTCTAAGATGCCCTGTGGGTGAGCGTTGTCTGAGAAACACACATGGTACATGAGGATCATCTCTATGTCTCTAGAACAGAGGAAAACAAAGTATCCTTCAATGGGACAACCAGGACTAATTTAAAAATATTGTAGTTCATATTAATGAGTCCTCTGAATCACAAGAATACAGAATTAAAAGGAAGATGCATGACAGGAGGCAGTTGGAGCTTAGCGAAGTGCACTCTCTAAGAAGGGCAAGCGTAGAAAGATGATGAGGTAAACATTTTTTTACTGGGAGCTGTTAAGCAAAATACATTACTCTTTTGTGGATGGGTGTTTGTATCTGCATGCCCCTTTCTAAAACCCATCCTTACCTCTTGATAAACCCCTCCTTCCTCCTCATGAAACATTCCCATTTTGTAGCAAATATTCCCCGTTCTCCCACTACCTCCCAGTCCCTCCCAAATTCACTATGAAGTAATAAACTTTCAAGTGTGTATAGTTCCATGTTGGAAATACAGGGCAGGCAGAGGTGGAGATATACACCTGTAGAGTGCCTAGCAATTTACTAAAACAGAAAGGCAAAAGTCTGGTTGTGCTGCAGACATGACAGTAAGGGCCATGAGGGCTTTGATCCTTTGCTCTATGACATGTCACCATTACAGGTTGTATAAAAAATGACAGCAAGAAAGGAAGACATCTAACTCACTAAAGAGGACATTTACAACTTCCAAGACCAGTGAAAAGAATTGTAAGCCTATATTCATCAAGACATGGTGGAACAGTACAAAAGCCTGTCACACACGAGTGTGGCGCATGGATATGGATCAAATAGAACAACATGTGCAATAATTGGAAAAAAAGGCCACAAAGGTCTTGGCAGTGGGAGAAGAAATACATGACAGGTTCCAAGATGGTGAACAATCACTTGGACACTGTACGCATATTTTGGAATGCTCTAAACTACACTTTGCTAATACTTTGGACTTGAAAGAGAGTGAAGAGGGCATGATTGAGAGGATGCACTGAGTGCAGTTCAGAAGAAACAAGGCAAATACCTGAGAGACATAGTTGTCTAAATCACAAAGTTAAATTTACACATGAATAAATCTATATGTGTAAATTCACTCTTACACTTTATGGTAAATGTACTACTTTTGCATATTCACCATTTCCAAGTGGATGTTTATTACAAAGTGTAGATTTAGATGTCTCCACCCCCTGAAACCAGGGGCTGAGGCCAAATTTATGAGTGTTCAGTTACTACTAGTAACTTTCCACGTGTAGGTGAAGATCTACTGCACCTTGATGGAGATCTCCACCACTGTGGTTGGGATCTCTCTATGGTAAGGAAGAGGGAGCTTTTAAAAAGGGTGGTAAACATATTTTTATGTTAAATATTAATGTAACTAATAGTTTATAGTATATATAGTTATTTCAAATGTAGACCAAAATATGATAATCACTACAGTACAATTGACCCAATTTTGGATAAATGATTCAATTAGCTTTAAATATAATACAGTAAAAAAAATGTTTATTTTAAGATTTATGTTAAAAGAATCTCACATAAAGTAAAATATGTATTTATTATGCAGAAAATGTACTAAAAGTTATGAATATAATTAATTTTAATTAGTTAATTTTCCTAAAGAAGTTACATTTGTTTTTACATTTAAAAAGTTGTTAAATATTTTGTTATAAAATAATGTTTATTTTTGTATCTAATTCATAACATTAAATTAAATGTACATGTTTATTTTTAAAAATACAAAATACATTATTTCATGTTACCCTGTATTTCCCATGGGTTCTCTAATAAATCCTTGCCTCAATTTTCTTCTATAGGAGGGTGTTGCAATACCAATAGTAATTTTTGAAATGTAGTTTGTAAATAACAATGGGCCTACTCTTTTGTGGGTGGGAGTCTACATTTGCATGTCCCTCCCTAAATCCCTCTTTACTCAACCCTTCCCATTTTTTCCCACCACCACGGTCCCTCATACATTTACTATCTACTATTTAGTAGTAATTTTACATGTGTTTTGCAATCTGTCCATGGGAATGATAAGAGAGGTGGATGAGGTGATTTACAGCCATAGGTTTATGAATAGCATTTTGTAGTAAGCAAAGAGTAGTACTGTAGTAGTACTTAATATGCTGCAAAATGCAATTTCTTAATCAGGCCCACAGTAGCTAATGTATCCTTGCCAGCTAAAAGGATTACTTATCAAGGAACCAGGGTGTAAAAGTCAGTTAGACTTCCAAGAAGACCACACTTTGCAAAATTGTTAAGAGCAATAGGAGAAGGCTTTGCTATGCAAGGGGTACATTTCTGGTGTATTAGTTCCTCCAGAATCCAAACTCACAAAGCTGGCCAAAATCACCTTATTACAGATGTGTCAAATGGAATGTTACTCCTCAGCCTTGAAGAGGGACAAAATGTTTCTTATATACTTGTGACCAGGACAGTGCAGGTCAGCTGGTCAAGGAACAATGGCAGACACAGAGTCTACATCTGGGACAAGGGGAAGACTGGGGGAGTGCAGTAAAGATTGAGATCAAATAAAAAAGTACCCCTAATGAGTTTTAACACATCCATGTGTTCTGAGGTTGTTATGCATTACCATATATACTAGGTCTTAACATAAGTATGTTCACTTATCTTGAGTCTGTACTAGGTCTTAAATAAGTGGGTTCATTCACCCCAGGGTTTTGGTTGGCTGTGCTGTTGCAAAGCTACGACAGACCACCAGTGAACTATAAACTATGAATGTTGTTTGTGTCATGATGAAGGCTCCTCAGGATCAATGCAGTTCTCAAAAGGTCCACCTCTCAACAGCCCCAATGTTGATTACCATTGAGGCACAAAAGCTTAGAGTGCCCAAGTGCGGAATAGGGAGTGGAGGTGGGAGCAGCAGGGAAGAAGACCTGAAACAAAGAGCTGTATCTGGTTAAATTCACTTCACGTCTTCTCTTCTGCATAAAATCATTAAGCTACCCAGCTATGTGTGATGTTCACTTAAAGAAAGGAGTTTCACATCTACCCTCACATCTTTGCTAGACCTCACTTCTTCCAGTGTGTTATGTGAGGATTTCAGCGTTTCTACTCTGAAATGGTGCCAGCTGTAATAGAAAAATGTTTCTATATTATACTATTCTGAGGCGTACTCTAAGCAGCATGCATCACAACATTCGCATCTCAGCACAGTCATATGTGAGGGTGTTTAATTAATTTAAATCTATTGTAATTAATGCAAAGAGTGAATGCAAAGGCTTTATTAATAAAAGCAGTATTTAAACTTAGAGTTTTACAGAAGGCTTATATGTCGAGACGGGGCCACTCACCCGAAAGGCAGAATATCTGCAGGGGCGATGGTATGCCCCTGACCTCCTGGAACACCTCTCGGCACTTCCTGGTGGACACAGAAACCCCGGCAGGTGTTCCAAAAGGAAAGGGGGAGTGGAAGAGAAAGAGACAAAACACTGCCACGTCTTGCCGGTCAAGCCAGGCACCCTGTATCTCCGGGGGGCAGGTCGTTGTTGACAGAGTGATAGTAGAGTGAGTGCACTCAACTTCCTTGAAACTGAATCTCTCTTTCTGATATGGGCACGGGAGCGGTAGAAGAACACCGGGATGGTCCAGCACTTTTCTTTGAGAATAATAACTGTTGGCACAATTACTAACACTGCATTACCAAAAACCCAAACTGAGTAACATAACAATAAGTACTGCAACACTAGGGCTGGCTTCACAGAGATTCACTGTTGCACACTAAAATTAGCACTGTGGTTGCACTTATCATGCACAAGAAAGACAAACAAGGGCATTAATTATACAACATATAACTTTCCTGCATGCATAGGGTAAACTAAAAGGAACAAAAACAATCCAAGAAATACAAATGTCCACTCTGGGTTCAAACAGTTGGGGTGGCACAGTTTGGTTTGGTTTGTTTTTACTCTGTGTGTGAAAAACCCTTCAAAAAGCAAATTCCTCAAACCTGAAACACAGGCATGAATGCCACAATTTAAATCCAAGAGTTATGCTATTAGATAAAGAAAAGTCACGTAAATGCTCTTTTAAAATTGCACTGTCACTTTTTGTATTTCTTGAGCTCAAACAGATTTCCTGAAGCACATTTAGGTAAGTAACTACAATAATAATTTAGAATGTTCAGAAATGCACTTGTCTCTTCAAGATAAGCACTCTGCCAAAATACAAGGTCTGAAATACACCAGCTGTTCTAGGAAAGCGTGGCGCTCAAAGAACAAACTCCCTGGAGAATACTAGTCACTTAGCTGCAGTCTCTTCCGGAGTGCTGGAGGAATGCCTGGTGTCAGCTGGTACAGGAGTGAAGAAAAGAATTGCCTCAAAAGTCCTGAATACAAGGATGACAGCAGGGACTGGACTGCCAAATCAGATGCCGAGATCAGGAAGCAAAGCAAAGCCAAGCAGGGAGGCATGCTTCACTCTGCTATTTATAGGCAATCAGAAAAGCAGTTGAGTTTCCACATGTGGATGAGTCACCACACCCAATTAGAAGCACATGTCTACCCCACACCCAATTAGAAGCACATGTCTACACCTGCTCACATTAGCAAACAAGCATTGGTAAAACAAGCATTGATAAAAACCAATTGTGTAACACAGCACATTATGTTTACTTAGAAACATGACAGTTTAACCAAGAACAGAGATATGATTTAACCCTAATCCCTTGGAATGCTGACAGATAACGCAGGAGGCACCTTGCGGATTCATGACAGTCCTCCGACCAAGGACCCTCTCAAAGGGCGGGGCTTGGAAGGGTGCAGGAGATGGAATTTTTTAGTAAGATGTGGAGCATAAACTGTGGACGCGGGTTCAAAGGAATTGTCCTTAGGCCCATAGCCTTTCCAAGCCAATAAATATTGTAGAACAGCACTGACGCGCCTGGAGTCAAGAATTTTGGCCACTTCAAATTCCCATTGCCCGTGTACTTTTACCGGGGGAGGTGGTGGGGCACGGGTATCAGGGGAATAGGGATGGAGTAACGACACATGAAACACGGGGTGTACTTTAAAATCATCTTGCAATGTCAATTTTACTACCACAGGATTGATTATTTTGGCAATAGGAATGGGGCCTTGAAACCAAGGGTTTAATTTTCTGGATCCTACAACTTGGAGATTTTGATGAGAGCCTATCTGATAAGAGGGAGTATGTCTCTTTCTTTTGTCCGCTTGTTCTTTTACTTGAGCTTGGTAGAGTTTGAAATGGTGTTGTACTTGTTTTTCACTCTCCTGTAACTCTTTATGGTGTGTCTCTACTGATGGGACTCTTGTGGATGTTTGGGACCCAGTTATAGGTAGCATTCTTGGGTGAAGACCAAACAAACAGTAAAATGGGGATACTCCTGTAGCCATGTGGACACTGTTGTTATATAGAAATTCAACAAGAGGTAAAGCCTTATTCAGCTCAGTAGAACATGTGTCAATGTAACATCTCAGGATTTGCTCCAGCGATTGGTTGGCACGCTCCGTCTGCCCATCCGTTTGTGGATGATATGCAGAGGACAAGCAAACGTCCACACCGACAGAGGAGCAGAAGCTACGCCAAAACCGTGATATAAATTGGGGGCCACGATCGGAAACAATTGTGGTGAGCACCCCATGAAGCCGTACAATGTGTTGGACAAACAAATCAAAGTGCTTGGAAGCTATAGGGAGGCATTTTAATGGAACAAAATGAGCCATTTTAGTTAGGTAATCTACAACCACCCATATGACAATGTATCCATTGGAAGCTGGGAGATCTGAAATAAAATCCATATTTATGGTATGCCATGGGGCTGCCAGAATAGGCATGGGAAGTAACAATCCTGTGGCTGGAGTATGTGGGGTTTTAGCCCAAACACCGGTGGAACAAGTCTGGACGTAACTTTTGACATCCTACACAAGTGTGGGCCACCAAAACCATCTTTGACAGAGATCTAACATCTTTTTCCCACCCGGGTGACCTGCGAGGACAGAATCATGTCCTCAATGTAACACTGTATCCCGTAATTCTTTGGTAGGGACGTACAACTGATCAGCATGGTATAGTAAACCCTCTTTTTCATACACATCAGTTGAACAGGGAACCTTGTGTTGGGCTACCCGTATTTTCTCAAGGAACTCTTGGGAAGTGCACACAGCCGCGATTTTTGTCCGGGGGTATAATGCTTAGAACCTGTTCAAGCGCAACATCAGAGGAGAAACCCATCCTAGACAACATGTCTACCTTTTTTTGTGTAGCACCGGGCCTATAGGTGATTACAAAGTCAAACTCGTTAAAGAATAGAAGCCAGCGTAATTGCAAGGTGTCAGGTCCCTGGTTGCTTGAAAAAACGGTAAATTACAGTTGTCTGTGTAAATAGTTACGGTGTGTCTAGCTCCTAGTAGGTGGTGACGCCATTCTTGGAAGGCAAGATGGCCAGAAGTTCCCGCTCCGCCACTGTGTAATTTTGCTCTGCGGTTAGCAATTTCTTTGAGAAGAAAGCTACTGGATGGAAATGCCCAGACTCAGGATCTCGTTGGGACAAGACACCACCCACTGCCATTTGGGAAGCTTTTGCTTCCACGAAAAATGGCTGAGCCAGGTCGGGATGATGGAGAATGGGTGCTTCAGTGAATGTGTTTTTAAGATGTTGGAAGGCTTTCTCAGCTTCTGCGTCCCAGAGGATCTTAACCCCTTTTCATAGGAGACGAGGTATGAGAGATACCACAGTAGAAAAGTGGAGTAGAACTCTCCGATAAAAATTTGCGAAGCCCAGAAACTGTTGCACTTCCTTGATGGATCTTGGGGCTACCCAATCCAGGATGGACTGTACCTTGGACATATCCATAGAAATTCCATCGGGAGTGATCGCATATCCCAGGAATTCTACAGTTGTAGATTGAAAACACATTTTTCCAGCTTGGCGAAGAGATGATGCTCACGAAGCCGTTGTAAAACCGCTCTTACATGCCCTATATGTTCCTCACTGGAAGACGAATAGATCAAATTGTTGTCTATGTATACCACTACACAGATATCCAGAAACTCCTGCAGCACTTCATTGATGTAGAATTGAAACGCTGCAGGAGCGTTACACAACCCGAAGGGCATCACTGTGTACTCGAAGAGTCCAAATTTAGTTTGGAACGCTGTCTTCCACTCATCCCCCTTCATCACTCGGATCAAGGGGTTGGCGTCCCGGAGGTCGAGTTTAGTATAAATGGTCGACTGACGTGCCTGATCTTAAAGTACTGGGATCAACGGAAGAGGATACCGATTTGTTTATGGTCACTTTGTTTACTGTGTGATAATCTATACAGGCGATCAGCTCTCGATTCTACTTGGACACAAAGAACAAAGATGACGATACTGGTGAGGTTGAATGACAAATGAAACCCTTAGCCAATAGATCATCCAGGTAGTCTCGCAGGTATTGATTCTCAGGCTCAGAAGGAGCGTACACCCCACTACATGGTAGCGTTGCCCCTGGAATCAAGTCTGTATGACAATTGTATGACAATTGTATGACCTATGTGGTGGCAGCTGGGTGGCCTTCTGTTCACTAAAGACATCATAGAAGTCTTTATATGGTGCAAAAATATGGTGCAAGAATGGCCAGTGTGTCGTCCGGGTTGATAGCCGTACTATGAGGACCCACAACGCAAGAGTGTCACTAGTAATGGTTTGTCTTGGTAACAGGAGTGCCAGCAATGTTTAGAGTCTAATGTCACTGTCCTTGCTACCCAGTCAATTTTGTGATTGTGTAACTGAAGCCAGGGTATCCACAAAATGGCTCCAAATACTGGGGTATCCATGAGGTCAAACTGAATTTGTTCTGTATGGTTGTTTGCACAAAGCATGGACAAGGGTGTTGTTTGATAAACTATAAGCCCGGAGGACAATTCTGAGCCATCCACGGCTCTGACTGGTTCAGGGCCGTCTTTTCTGACAGTCATAATATTTAGGGTTTTAGCCAAACCCAAGTCTAAAAAGTTTCCGGTAGCCCCAGTGTCAAGCAATATGGGAATGACCTTACGAACCTGAGGGGACAACACTAAGAGTTAGATGTCGAGGTTCTGGACTCGTGGTATTAGCCAGAAGATGTGAGGCCATATTGAAAGAAGCGCTCGATTAAATGGTCTAAGAAGTTATCGAGCCAGTTAGTTTTCCGCCTGGTCAGGAAGAGAGAATTCAGGCCCTGTTACCACTCCGATGGCTTTCTTTGGAGCAGTAGGCTTGTTAGGACATTCCCGAGCAAGGATCAAGGATGTGTATAAACACAGTTTCAATTTGTTCCAACATTCTTTCTCTTCCTTAGATAGTGAGCCTCGCACACTGCCAATTTGCACGGGCTTAGGTGTATCATGAGTGGGAATGGTGGACTCCTTTTCCTCAGTTTTGAGCACCACTAAGCATGTGTCACCCCAGAATTTTTCTCCCTTACGTTCACTTCAGCGGTGATCCAATCGTACCACCAGGTCAATGAACTCGGAACACTCCGTAGGAGGTTCCACAATATGGGCTAGAACATACTTGAGATCGTCCAGAAGGCCACGATAGAAGAGAAGACTAACAGAGCACAGTTTTCAGAAGCAGTTGCAGTGGTTGCAGATTTGGAGGTGTGAGTATCAATGAGTTATGCACCGAAATCGATTACTGAAAATTCATTATTGTGGCTCGTTTATTGGATTAATTATTGAGGCTTATGACTTGCTGATGTTTTTGCCCTTTGTCAAAGAAGATAAAGAGTTATATGACTCAGAATTAGTCCAAGATCACACACTAAATAGTTACTGATCTATAGTCCATTTATGGTATTCTTGTCTGCCAAAGACTTGTAGTGCAGGTCATGAGACGTTGTTGACTGCACTTTTGAGATAGGAACAATAAAAATGGTTGGGAATGAACTAATATTGGTCAATGTTAGTGGAACCTGATGTTTAAAGGTGACATTGTATTGATTCAGGTGATTTCCCACTGGTCGAGATTTCATTGGTGTGTGCCAAACTCTTTCTTTTTTAGATTGAAAAGTAGGAAGGTTTAAAAACCTGAAACAATTCCTGTAGTTGAGTTACTCTTTTTTTTTTCTTCAGAAGAGGCAGATGAAGACTGTTATATTATGCTGTTTTATTTCAGAAGGGTTGAGGGTTTGTGTGCATATGAAGCAAATGTAAAGAAGGGTAACCCCCTGCAAAGAGCAAGTTGTTTTGTTGTATTGTGCACACTGGTATTAGTCGCTTGGCGTGAAACTCAATGCTGAGATTGGTCAAGCTGAGAGAAGAGATGCGCAGTGATTGGTTGTTTGCATGATAGAGCCATGCCTAGATTGGAAGATGGGCTGACTGGAATGTGATGTACACAGAACAGAAACAAAACATTGAAGACTTGTATTTTTTGCAGTTAATCTTTGGTAATTTGAATTTACCTACACAATTTGAAGCACTGAGTGCATGGGAGAAAATGGCTCATAACAGTGATAAAGAAAGATACTGTCAACCCCAGGACAGTGCGCGCTCTACGGGCGACTAGAATGCAAAAACTCAACACTCTCAAGATAATGTAATTTATGCATTGTGGTGATATGTTATTGTTTAACCTTTTGCATTGCAGAATTTAATCCTGAAGAATCATTCTTAATTTCCTAGTGTTTAACTCTTGTTGTTCATTGTACGCTACCATTTCTTGGCAGATACATGGTGGCCTTCGAATCGGCAAGATGCGCAATTTTTTCCTTGTGCTTAATTCGTGTTGTTTATTGTACGCTACCATTCCTTGGCAGTTTCATGGTGGCACTTGAATCGGCAAGATGCGCAATTCCTTCCTCGTGTTTCATTCATGTTATTCATTGTGCGCTACCATTCCTTGACAGTTACATGGGGGTTTTCGAGTCGGCAAGACGCGCAATTCTTTCCTCGTGCTTAATTCATGTTATTCATTGTGCGCTACCATTCTAAGGCATTTACTTGGAAGTATTCGAGTTGACAAGACGCATGATTGATTCCTTGAATCTAGGTTGTGTTATTCATGGCACACAATCCTTCTATGGGGGTTTTAATACCTATGTGGAAATCTGCAATGTGCGCAATTCATGTTTCAACATTTTGAGAGAACAAAGAAGGTCAAAGTTCTAGATGAAACGTCCAGTGTTCCTGATATGTATTCTTAACATAAGAATTATATGATAGTTCAGAACTTATTCATATTGTTTCCTGATACTCATGCTAAAGAAAGTATTTGAATCTGAAAGTTATATTTAACCCCTCTTGTTTTCTTCCACAGGTATTCAGTCATCAAAAAAAGTCTAGTCATTATAAGATTTATTCTTAAGGTTGTTCATGTATTCAGAATGATGATGCTTAGAGTCATAGCATAGTACTGATTTCATGAGAGATTATTTTGATGCTTGTGCATTTTAACCTTCTCCTTCCCAGCTGTTGCCTTCCTAATTCCCTTTTCCCCACTTGGACTCTCTTAGACTCTGTGACAAATCTAATCAGAGTATTGGATCTGTCTTGTGGTGGAAGTGTTGGGAACATGCACAGACCCCAAGGATCTGGTGACTCTGACAGATACCCGAGATGAACAAAGAGGGCATTGGGAACTTATACAGATGGAATTCGGGATGCTCAACAACAAAGATGGACAAGGAATGTAGCAGAGGGTGCTAGATTACAAAGGAGAAAAACAAGCAGTCAGAAAAACATGAAAAACCTAAAAGGAAAAATATTTAAGGGGAGAAATAAACAAAAGATGACACAAAATCAGACACTGATACTGATTTGGGAAATTATATTTTAGATCAATTATTATCTGCAAGTCTACCACCTTATGTGTGTCCTGGAGCGAATATTAATGCAACTACAACTGCTAGTGTGACAGTGGCTACCACTCTTGTTGATTCAAATGCATACAAAATTGAAAGGCCATTAACAATGAACCAGATCTTTGAAGCACAACCAGTTGTATCTCAGTGCGATATTGCTCAACCTGCAATAGCACAGCCTGTTGTGACTCACCCTGTTGCTCAATCCGTTTTAAAACAATGTGCCCGTTCCAGTTGAAACTGTACAGGCAGTAATATCCACAAAAGTAATTGCTTCAATTGTTATTGTACCAGCACATTTAGCTAAGGTTGTAACTGCACAGCCAGTAGCAGTGTACACATCTATTGTCCCCAGTGCAAATTCAGGGGGAGCTGTTAAATGAACGAAAGTGACAGGATTTATCCCAATGTCACAAAATTCACAGATTGTTATATGGACATCACCAGAGGCTATTCCGCCATTAGGGGGAGAAAGCAGATTTGTTGTAACGATACAAACAGAACAGGGTGAAACAATTTTGGATGAAGGTGGGATATTACCCTTGGGGAATGAGGAAGCGGTCAAGAAGATTGCTGAAGCTGAGAGTTCAGAAAGTCTGGGTGGGAGCCAAAATACAGGAGAAGAGAGCCACTAAATGTCCGAGATTAAACATAGAATTGGAAGAAATAATTAGAGGGTGCTTGGATCTAGAACATGTGAATCAATACCAAGAAAAATAATTGATTTAAATGTGCAAAGAAATTACAAAGCGAGCTGCCATTGTACGTGATAAATTGACAGAACTAGCAAATAAATATAAAGTCAACATTTAAAAAAGCATTGCATTACAGAAAAGTTTCAGGGTACAATTGGATAAAGCTAGTACTCGTAAATGCCCTTTGTGAATTCCCAATGTCATAAACTTAAACTTTTGGTCTAAGTTTAGACCAAAGGTTTCAGTTAACCTTTGTGAATCGGGCCCAAAGTGTCTCCTAGCAATGTGCGGTACTGTCATAATGAAGTCTAATATTTGGGACACAATAATGAAAATGAACAAGAAAGGTGCCATGCGAAAGGGTCGAAGCCATTCCAAGGATGGGTCCTCCAAAAATTTAAAGAGAAGTCGGAATGCTTTTGGGAATGGTTAGCTACTGTAGTGAATGAAGACCCAACTTTTCCTTGGTGACTAAACCTTTACTGAGGCTGACACACACAGATGTGCCTGATCCAATTCCATGAGACAACAAATCCATGAAAGCTCTCCTAGGGCTGAGAGAAAGTCTCTAATGTGCCCCTGCACTGGGAATATCTGATTATACCAAGAGATCCATTTGGCTTTGCAGTGAGAGGGAGGGCTGTATTCTCTCAGTGTTTACCCAATTACATGGAGATGCAAAGAGGCCTGTGACCTATTTTGTTGATTACCCTTGATCCTGTCACCGCAGGATTGCATTGATGTCTAAAACCATTGGCTACTGCGAGTGTGAGCCTTGATAGGTGTGAAAGCATTGTGGTGGGACATCCTTTAACTGTTACGGGCCCTTACTCATTTGAGGTTTTACTTACCAGAACCAAAACCCAATACATGGCTAGCTCGAGGCTAACCAAGTATGACTATGAATAACAGATCTGACAATGCCTCAACTCAATATTTTCCAAAGGAAGTGCCTTGGAGAATACATAGTTGAAGAGGCATTGTCAGATTTGAATCCAAGTAATTTACTCCTGTGCCCGAGAATAATGTATCTAATGAATTTGAGCATGACTGGCTTAATGTCATTGATTTATGCACCAAGCCAATACCTGACATAAATGATGAGCCCTGTAATAAGTCCTGATTTTGTTTTGTTTTTTGATGGCTCGTGCTTAAGAACTATCTGTATGATACAATCGATCGTAGGTGCTTCATGGCTTCAAGGAGTTTCCTCAGCATAAGTTGCAGAATTGATTGCTCTGACCAGCACTTGCAACTTGACAGACCAAACGAGAGTCACTAATTTTACAAATAGTCAGTATGGCTTTAGTGTGGTCCACAACTTTGGCCAGTTATGGTCAGAAAGAGTTTTTATGACCTCATCTAGCTCGTCCATAAGGAATGGTGAGCATGTGAGAAGGCTTCTTGAAGCTTTGCAACCTCCAACTTAAATAGCTGTGTGAAATATTCAGCACACAGGAGTGACAATTGTTAGATCACAGTTGGCAACTGGTTGGCAGATGAAGTGGCACCCCATTCCACAATTGTGGCCTGTATGTTTAATGGAACACTCCCGGATGAATATCAAGAAGACACTGGGGGTCATTACAACCCTGGTGGACGGTGTTAAAGTAAAGCTGCGGTAAGACCGCCAACAGGCTGGCGGTCTTTTTTTTAGTATTATGACCGCCATGGTCATCCGCTGCTTCACCGTTCCGCCCGCCAGGGCTGAGGCGACTGCTGGGCTGGAGACCTGGGTCTCCAGCCCGGCGGCCGTCACAATACCGCCGCCGGTATTTCGACCCGGCTTACCGCCGCGGATTTCCAGCGGTAGGAACCGCCATGAAATCCATGGCGGTAAGCCCTATCAGTGCCAGGGAATTCCTTCCCTGGCACTGATAGGGGTCTCCCCTACCCCCCACCCCCACCCTGACTCCCTCCCCTACACCCCCCACCACCCCTGCCACCCCCCAAAGGTGGCAGGGCCTCCCTCCCCACCCCGACCCCCAACATCACATAACTCACACACACACAACACGCACGCAGGCACCACCAACACACATACACGCACACACACCAACATACATGTGTACATCCACACACTCAGTCAGACATGCACACCCATATACAGACATACACGCACTCATTCCAAACACACGCAACACACCCGCAAGCATACACGCACTCACACCCCCCCTCTACATACACAGACGCACACCCCCATGCACCCACACAACACACAACACCCCCCCACACCCCTCCCCTTACGGACGATCGACTTACCTTGTCCGTCGATCCTCCGGGAGGGCACGGGAGCCATGGGGGCTGCTCCGCCGACACCACACCGCCAACAGAACACTGCCGTGCCGAATCACAGGACGTGATTCGCTGGGCGGTGTTCGGTTGGCGTGGCGGTGGAGGTGGAGCAACCTCCACTTCCCCGCCGCCCGCCAGTATGGCTGTTGGCGGCTCTCTGTCGTAAACAGGACGAAGAGCAGCCAACAGTCATAATACGCCGAGCGGCAAACCGCCACTACTGGCGGTCTTCCGCACGGCGGTCCCTCGGTGGTCTTGTTAAAAGACCGCCGAGGTTGTAATGACCACCACTGTCTTTTCAGTGTTGTTGTATATAGGTAAAATCTGGGACTAATAGAAAGAGTTACAGGGAAATGTTATGGAAGCAGAACAGCATGGTTGGATCAACCAGAATGTGGAAAGGATGTCAGTGACATTTGGGTTTCAACAGATGGAAGACCAGTGTTCCCAGACAGTTTACTATCCCCTTTGACACACCACTTCCATAATCCTACACACTTAGATAAGGGCACAATGGTCTGGTCATTTAGAGAAAATTGTTTCAATCCTAGATTGAGGGCTCAAGCAGAAGAATTGTGCCATCATTGTGTGACATGTCAACAGATGAATCTAGAAAAACAAACATCAGTTACACTGAGTCATGTGGGGATATTAGGTGGTCACTTCAACATGATACAGATTGACTTTATCAAGATGCCTGCTTGTAAGGGGCTGACATACATCCTGGTTATAGTGTGCATTTTCTCTTGGAAGCCTACTCAACAAGGAGAAATGAGTCTCCCTGTAGCTAAACTGCTGTTAAGGGAACTGGTACTGAGGTACAGAATACTGGTTTCTCTGGAATCGGATCAAGAAACTCACTTAAACAGTGAGATCATCCAGATTTTGTGTTCAAGTGGAACAGAAGCTGCATTGCAGATTTCGTCCTGAAGGCTTTGGTATAGCAGAGCAATTCAATTGCACTATCAAGTCCTGATTGGCAAAGGTATGCGCCTGATATTGGTATTCATGAGTCTCCAAAATAAACCTGAAACAAGGACAGGTTTATCACCGCATGAGATCATCATGGGGCATATCTGCAAATGCACTTGTGAACATAACAGATGATATGGTACTCGGTTACTGCAAAGGACTGGATGATGTGGTGCATTCTGTCTCTCGACAGGTTGAAGTTGTCACTTCAAATCCTCATCAAAAGCAGAACCACGACCTCAGTCGTAGTGACTGAGGGCTGATCAAGAAACATGTCAGAAATTCCTGTCTGGAGCCATGTTTGAAAGACAGGTGATTTTGATGATAAATATGGCTGTCAAATGTGCTGGAAAGCCAGAACCAAGAACATTAGTGACTG
The DNA here is from genome assembly GCF_031143425.1 of Pleurodeles waltl. Taxonomy (NCBI): domain Eukaryota; kingdom Metazoa; phylum Chordata; class Amphibia; order Caudata; family Salamandridae; genus Pleurodeles; species Pleurodeles waltl. Next base: position 716,456,362 of record NC_090438.1, read on the forward strand.
TACCACTGCAAACTAGATAAGTCACATAAGTGAAAGAGGGCAAGACAGCAAAGAGAAGAAAGGGGAGAAGAACAGCAGACAGGTGAAGAATTCCAGTTATTGGATATCTCATAGAGTAGTATTAGAGTTCTTGCTATAGAAGAAGGTGAAGCAAAAGCACAAACTGAAGTGACAGTTGAGTTGCCTGTACAGCAACAAGAAGATCCAGGAGAAGGACCAAGCACTAAATCAAGAACAAAAAGAGTTGCCCACAATGCTAAAAGGCCAAAATCCTAAAGTCAAAATAAATCGTGCAGTGTTTCAATTGATTTGATACTGCTGACAATTGCAACAGAAATAGATTAAAGCGGTATAAGTGACACAGAAGGAGATCACCAAACACCAAGAAGCTCCAAAAGAGTCAAAGTACCTTGTTGAACATATTCAGCACCTGAATGGACTTATTACATGAGCCATGTGCTAGACATCCCAATGTCAGATCTGCTTGACTGAAATAAAGAACTGCCCAAACCTCCTTGCAAAATGTTAAATGCAAAAGTCAGTTGTGAAAACTGATACATTGTCAAAAAGAATTAAGAAGATTTCCTAGGTCTGAGGCAGTAGAAGAAGACTACTAGAAGCACACAGGGAATTAGCAATTGGTGCTATGACTTTTTCTCCAGGATAAAGGATAAGCTCACCAGTTGGAGAAAAGAAGCTGCTGGAACTGGAGGTGTGATATCTAGTGAACCTGCACCAACATCATCAGATAAGGAAATATTGGTACTGTGATACCAGATGTTGTATCTGGATTAAGAGTCATGGATACTTCAGAGGCAGTACAGCCACCAGCAGGTTAGTTTAATCTTTCTAACCCTTAAAATGTAAAACACAACTAAAGTTATTAAAACTCTTTGAAATGTGTTTTTGTTACATTTTTAACAATTATTTTATACAGAAATATTGTACATGCCGTCTTTCAGAATGCAGATAGAAATGCATTCTGGGATATGGATGTTCAGTTTACAAATAAATCATGCAACACACCACAGTTATCAAAAGTTTTATGGTGTGTGAGGAGTATGTTTGTTAAAAATGTTAGGAAGCTAAAGCTCTGGCAAAATCTGGCAAAGGGTGTTTGGTCAGGAAGGTTTTGAGACATTCTCATTTTGTTAGTGTTGCATTGTTTCAGGCAGATTTTTTTCATGGACTGCGTGCTCCATACTTTTGCAATGGGAATTGTGTCATATGTATGGTTTCATGACTAATCTCTTTGCTTTTGTGTTTTCTAAGTACCCTCACCATTACATCTTCATTTTAACATTTCAGAGTTGTGACGTTAGCAGATATATGATGCTGTTGGGAGATACGAAGTGGACATGGATTGTTCTTGGTAATGTATGTCACAGACTTTGGGTGTACAAAATTTGTGCCAAGACTGCTTGCACAGAGATGGGATGGAAGTTAAAGAGACTCCATTGGACTTGTTCCTTGTCATGTGGTGGTCATAAAGCATTACGTGTGTTATCATGTGCTCAGACAATATGTAGTTGTAGGCCCAATTCATGTTAGTTTCACTTCACACTGGCTAACTACTCATTTTGGATTAACTGTATGGAGTTGTTGATGTACTTCATCATTGTAGGCCAAAATACTTGTGGCACATCACTGGCATTTGTTTGTGACATACCGCAAGATACAGAAGCACTAGATTGTATTGACCCTGTAATCAGAAACGGTTCTGTGATCTGTCTAAATCTTGCTTCATATGATATAGGATTACTTTTGTGAGGGAGGCAATATGGCTCCAGCTGATGACATCAACCAATTTCATTTTTGCCTATTCTACAAAGCAATGTCTGACATATCCCCTCCTTCCATGTTCTGTTCTGGAGGTATGTACCTGTAACTGTGATCACTTACACAGTATAATTCAGTCATGTATGATTTGTTATGCTTCTGACATCTTGCCAGCCTATGATTGGAACAGTGTAATATAAATGTTATAAGACAAGACACTTGTATGTATGTATTGGTGTGCCATGGTTGTGATCCTGAGGTAAACATTGGCCCTCATTATGACATTGCCAGCAAATGCCGCCTACCTCCACGGCGACGGCCGCCAACATACCGTCGCCGTGGCTACCAGCCGCCCACCCGCATTATGACCCTTGATGGAATTCCGCTAGAAGTCTGGCGGAATACCGCCGACGGTCATGGCAGAGAACAGCGGTAAGGTGGCGCTGCTGTCAACAGCGGTGCCACGCCAGCAAAACACCGCCTACTGTATCATGAGCCATGATAGGGCCTGGCGGTGTTTTGCTGGTGGACGCTTCTGCTGACATCAGCTTCGCGTCTCGTCTCCTGCCGGAGGACCCCCTGCAAGCAGGTAAGTCGGGTTCTCTGACAGGAGAGAGGGATGGGGGGTGGTGTGTGTGTGTGAGGGTGTTTGTGTGTGTGGGGGTGTGTGTCTGTTTTTGTATGCGTGCATGCGGGTGTGAGTCACGTTGAATGCATTCGTGAATGACTGAATGTGAGTGTACGTGTATGTTGTGAATGCGTATGTGCGACAATGTATGTTGGTGTGTGTTGCAGTGTGTGGGTGTGTATAAGTGTATGCGTGGGTGGATGTGGGTATACCTGTGTGTATGTTTGTGTATGTGTGCGCGTGTGGGAGTGTAAGTGTGGGGGGGCAGGAGAGGGAGGGGAGGGTGTGGGAAGACTCTGGGGAGGGGGGCGGATGAGACCCCTATCAGTGCCTGGCACTGATAGTGCCTAGTGCCATGGTTTTCGTGGCAGTACGCTTGCCCCTAAAACCATGGTGGTAGGCTGGGTCATAATCCCGAGGGTGGGATTGTGATGGCCGCCGGGCTGGAGACCAAAGTCTCCAGCCCAGCGGCAGTTACCACCCTGGCGGCCACAGTGGTACATTGGCGGTTTGGCTTGAGCCAAACTTCCAGTGTCATAATTTGGGAAAAGGTACCACCAGCCTGTTAGCAGTACCTTTCTCCAAATTACCGCCGACTGCCAGGGTCGTAATGAGGGACATTGTGTACATGCAACACATCCATGCTTACAAAAGCAGCTTGTTTTGTCATTGTATAGTTCTCATGGGATCACATCTCTACATTGCTAAATGTGAAATATACTACAGCAGACAATGATTATGTGACGTGTGGATTTATTGAAGTGGTAAAGGTGAAGACATACTTAGTGCAAAAACAAACATATAGTAGTCAGTCATGGTGAATGGAACCATAAATGTAGATGCAAAATTATCTGAAATCCTAAGTCCTCCCATCAGAAATTAAAGCGTGTCAATAATTAAACATAAGAGTGAATGTGTGACATACAAAGGAGGAAATTAAGGTTGAGTTTTGCTGCTAGTGGTGGGTGTCTTGCCATCCTCACCACTTGGATTTTAACATGGACGTCCCCACTTGCAAGGGCATGTGGGCGGTTCAGCCACTGCAGAGGCAGAGGTGTCTGAAGGTGTTTCTTCCTCTGACAGGGCCTCCTTTCCTGTGGCTGCTGCAGATGTAGATGGGTTTGATGTAGTTGCATTACAGTAAGAGGTAGATGGTGGTAAAAAAGCCCTGCACAACGTTGTATGGATGTCCATCAGCCCCCCCTGTTAGGGAGCCCATATTGGAGCTATGGGCCTCGAGCTGTTGGTACATGTCCCTCTGCAGCTTCTTAATTTCCCTGAGTTTTGTAAGTACCTGGTCCAGCATGCCTTGTAACTCCTGATAGACACCCAAGACTTGGTTGATGGTGTCCTAGTCATAAGTGGCCCCAGTGGCCTCACTCTGCTGGTCTGCAGCATTCCTCCCACGAACCCTACCCCCACAAGCCTTTGCCCTTGGCCTGTGTGTCCGCTCCATCAGGGCTAGTGATATGTACTTCAGGATCAGGGGGGCACAGAATTTGAATAACTGCTAGGTACACAGGTTGGGGGAAATGTTGTTAGCTGAGATGTTGTTGCAGCTGGGGTGGGAGGTTGGTGTGGGCACAGTGAGACTCACTGTTGCCGTCTGCCCAGGCTCACCAGATGTGCCAGGTCATCATCAACATCCTCATGTCTCTGAGTGTTGTTATCAATGAGGGCTTCATCTGGGGATGGGTCTGTAGTCTGTTCGGTGGACAATCTCTGCCCAGGTGCTGTACCAGATCGACCTGTTGTGAAATCTGTTGTGTGGAATCAACAACCACATGTTTTGTGTCACAGTAACTAGAGACTTAGGAAAAACCTAATAGATAGGGTTTCCTATTGTGATATATTTCCATGGTATTGAAGTTGTAGACAAGACATTTGTAGAGGTTTCAAAAATGTATTAAAATAGAGCAGCTCATTAGATGTGCTGATAAGTTGCATTTTAGATGAAGGAATGAACACGACATCTAACAACCAGCTAAAAAACACAGTGGCGAGGTGCCTTTCCAAGACCTAGTTGTGTATGGTACAGGAGAACACATAACTTGGGTGTATATGTAGCATTAGTCATCATGTGTGCAATGCAGAGTCAGTGAGTTACCTGCCACTTCCAATTGGCCGTAGCAGTTTAATGCCTTACAAATAATTGATGTACACATTTGGTAAAGTGTTATTCGTGCCATCAATAGTTTCAGTGTGAGGAGATCAGGCCAACAGCAAACTAGGCAGACAAACACGTCTCTGAGTAGAGCATGATATGTAGATTGCTCAGTCCTGAGAAGTAAACATCATTTGTGACATGGCAAACACATGAAAATGTGCAAGAGCACAATAACCTCTTGATTTGAGTTACAGAAGCAGGGCCTCATGGTAGTTGTAGTCATGTCACTTTCTAACTCCCAACAGTAGACACATGGTAGACTCCATGATTAGTGAACATCATTTGTGACATGACAAACATGTAAAAAATGGGCAAGAGCACAACCTCTTGTTTTGAGTTACTGAAACCTAGCCTCATGGTAGTTGTAGTGATGTCACTTTCTGTTTCCCAACAGTAGACAAATGGTAAACTCCATGATAATTGAACATCAGTTGTGACATAGAAAACAAGTAAAAATGGTCAAGAACACAATAACCTCTTGTTTTGAGTTACAGAAACAGGGCTTCATGGTAGGTGTAGTCATGTTACTCTCTCTATTTCCCAACACTTGACAAACGGTTAGTCTTACATACTTGTTTCCAAACTGCAGTTATATTGGATCATACATATACATATTGACACATACCATGGGTCCTGTGATGATACTTTAATAGTGACACACTGACAGGCCTAATTTCAACATATGCCATTTAGTGGAGATTGATACATGTGATGTCATATACCACTATACACTTTGACAATCTAACGTCTCTGATACTTTGGGTATTGCATGTTAGGAAAGAAGATGGACAACACAATGGCAAAAGCTGAGATGAGAGCAGATATTGAAGTTTTGTGACAGTTAGTGTGGTATAACTTACCAGACTCCGTTCCCCCAGCTATTCCTGTCAAGCCTTCAAAACGCAGGATGGCCAGGCCAAAAGTTGCAATGGGGTACTGGGAGGACCACCACCAGTCTTTTCGGCCTCCATGTGTTGTTTGGAGGTCAGGGAGCACACCTCTCCCCTCAGGTCATTCCACCTCTTCCGAATATCCTCCTTTCTGTACGATGTGGTGCCTACAGCATTCACTCTGTCAACTGTCCTTTGCCACATTTCCAGTTTCCTACTGGTAGGAGTATGTTGGGCTTGGGCTCCAAATAATTGTGGGTGTAATCTTATGATTTCATCCACCATGACTGTCAACTCAGCCGCAGAAAAGCATGGACTCTTAGAACATGACACAACTGGAAATTAAAGTGGGAGACAAGGACTAAAAAACAAGACAGGTGATATTGTTGATAAAAAGAAAAGAAGTGTGTAGAAAGTGTTAAATGGGATACGAAAAAAGAACTGCCATATCTTTAAAAAATAGAACAATTATATGTGGTCTCTGTCTTGCTGTACTGCAGTGGAGAGGCAAAGGATCATGGCCTGGGATGGGCTGTGTTTTATAGTGTGACTTGCAGGTGTGTCCACTTGGCAATGGATATCGGCAGTGTTGTATTTTAATCCATCCAATGGGCACTGTACTGTTGCTTTGCTGAAAACGTACAGTGACAACCTACCACAGTCAGGTAACAGCCGCAAGCTAGTACAACTGTGTTTTCATAATTGACTTGGCGGTTAGCAGCGTCCACGATAGTGATGGAGCATGCACTGCCAATATTTCAACCTGCTGGGCCACTGGTAGAAAGCACTCCACCAACACAGTCGATGGTTCAGGCTGCATACATCATAACTCGGCAAACGGGAGACCGCCGGTGTAGCAGTCTTCTTGGGATCGCTGTTGCAGTGGTATGGTGGTCCTACTGTCAAAGTTTGAATAGTAATTATAAACACTTTAGTGGCCAACGTATCCAAAAAATGGGTTAAGTTGGAGTAGGTATAGTAAATGTAACCCATTAAGTGTCCAGCGCCTTCTCCAAAATGGTTTAGATTGGAGTGGGAGTACTAAATGTAACCCCTATAGTGACCAACACCTTCCCCAAAATTGTTTAAATTCAAGTGAGAATAATACATATAATCTGATTTTGTCCAACGCTTCCCCAAAATAGTTTAGATTGGAGTGGAAATAGTAAATGTGTGGTTGAGGTTGGAGTGAGAATGGTACATATGACCTCATTAGTGTGGAACACCTTCCCCAAAATAGCTTAGTTTGGAGTGGGAATTGTACATATAACCCCGTTAGTGTCCAACACCCTCCTCAAAGTGATTTAGATTGGAGTGGGAATAGTGAATTTACACCCTTTAGCATCTCACCCCTTCCCCTAAAATGGTTTAGATTGGAATGGGAACAGTAAATGTAACACCTTTATTGTTCAGTTTCTTCCCTAAAATGGTTTAGATTGGAGTGGGAATGGTCCATTACTTTTCACAAAATGGTTTAGACTGGAGTGGGAATAGTAAATGTAATCCCTTAAGTCTACAGTGTCTTCACCTGAATGGTTTAGATTGGACTTGGTATTGTATTTCTCACATACAAAAAATAGATGTACATTATACATTTTGTGTAATTTTTATTTCTAGTTTTTTAACATATAGGTAATGTAATGTTTATGCAGACATTTTTAAATACATATATATTTCTAAACATAAAAAAACACTTTCTTTGTTACATTTAAACAACATTATAGTGCATTATTAATATTTTAAAAAAAGTATATACTTTTTTGAACATATTTATTTGTCCTCATATCACCTCAAATGAGCATATGCCCAAGCTGTTGTAGCCTTAAATACTCACAGATGTTTTTGTCAAGAGCCAGTACTTTCTATACAGTACCAAGGACAGTTGTACTGATGTCAACAATGGAGGTATAATCATTAGACATTCTTTTCTTAAGCACTCTTTCAAACGTGCCCCAGATGAAAAGATTTCCAGAATGACCCTTATTGCTCTCAGATTTCTTGTCCTCTTCAAATATATTTAAATTACTGATCTACATCAATCCAACCATGTAGGAGGCCCAACTGGGACCTCCTCCTACATATCTCCCTCCTTGCCAGGAGGAACAAAAAAACTGTAATTTGTCTAGTTCATAAAGATTTCAGCCCCTCTAAGTTGGTTCCCCCAGCATCCCAAAAAGTATCAGAGTTGGGCTTACCTCCACTGCCCATCCCAGAATGCCTAACATCATCTTAACCACTTGTTGCCAGAAACAAATGAATTCCAGCAACTGACAAACATGTGAATATCATCTGCATCTTGACTCTCACATCTCTTACACCTGCATTCCTATCTTCGCTGATCTTTGTGAGCTTCAGGGGAGTCCAGTAAATTCTGTGAAGAGTGAACATGTGTTTTTTTTCTGATAGGCGCACTAGGATACTTATACTTGCCAAAGGCCCCCCAGCTTCTCCTGGGGCAAGTAATCTTCCCACACATGGTATGCTGTGTTCATACTTCCCTCCACTGCCGTTAGGCAATGTCAATACCACTTAGCCACATGCTTCTTCTTCGTCTGGGTGTTTTGCAGCTCCATTTCTCTGATGTTAGGCTCGCAAATGTTTCACTCTTTGGTCTCGAACCAATGTGGAGAGTTGGTGGTATTTAAATCTGGGCATACCAGCACTGTCCAGTCATCTCACAACAATAACCTGTCACCCTCCATTAGTGCCCCATCTCATGATCCCAACATTCCTCAATGGGCCCACTTATAAACCTTTAAACAGTCTGGGGTCCCTAGGGAATCCTAAATCAGTGACATCTTGTTATAATATGGTATTGCTAGCAGGCCCTAAAATGGAACCATAATCTGGCGGCAGACCTCACACACTTCAATCTTACTTTTTTAAAGAACTTGGGAGCCCCAAATTTATGAAGAAAAACCTCATTTGTGTAGCTTTCTGGCATTGCTTTATATAGTACCCCTACACATCTCATGTGGGTGAGAGAACAACATCCTCCAGTTCTTCATTTGGAATGCTCGACAGTACAGCTGAATACCTAATCTTTTCACAAGCTTTTTACAGGATAATCAGATGCCTTTAGAAGCCCAAATAAACAAGGTTATTCTCTCTGGTAGCTTTTCCAAGGTTTTCTTCCCAAAGGTTAGTGGAATATAATCAAATCGGCACATAAGCATAGGCAAAATTGTCATCTTGACGTAGATTGATAAAGGTAAAGTCTGCAATTTTCTCATCAACTTATCTACTTCCTTTCTCACCATTTCCAGATTTCTTCTGCAAGTCTATCGGGATCTTCACTTTACTTATGCCCAGGCACCTTATGGTCTCCTTAGTGACACCCGCTTCTCATTCTAGGTTGTATAAAATATCCTCCATCTTTGACCTGTTAACCTTGTACCCCAAAAAACTCCCTAAACGGCCAGCTGCTCTATATGTGGGAGAGCTTGGTTAACGTCGGAAGTAAATATTATTAGGTTGTCTACGTAAAGTGTAACTTTCCTATTTATTTCCCCACAGAAGAACAAGAACTTGCCTGTCTTCAACCTTATACTTTATGTCATTGGTTCTAGATACATGGCAAAAAATTGCAGGGATCGAACAACAACCCACGGTAGTCCCTCTCATGATTTTATATATTGGAGACAATGACCCATTCACCAGTACCCTTTCCATAGGGGAACCACAGGCCTTTTGTACGACCTCACAAACTATGTTTCTGAATCCCAGATGCTCAAATACCAATGTCCGGTATTCCCAGGTGACATGGTCAAAGGCCTTGGCTGCAATGAAGTTGAAACTGGTCAGAGGAATGGGTGTGCAGTTGTTATGTCAATGATGCCAATCAGAGTATGTTTTCATTCCCTCAGATATCTTCCTGGTAAAAAAACGTTCTGGTCCTGGTGTATCACACTGCCCGCTATTTTGTTCCGTCAGCTAGATAGGATAGTCATGAAAACCTTGTAATCACTGTTTAGCAAAGAAATAGTTTGATATGACTGACACTGACAGGGGTTTTTACCTGGCTTCAGTATCAAAGAAATGGTTGCCTCGCTCCAAGATGGTGGTATTGGAGAACCCTACAACAGTACTCAATTGAACAGGTTTTGCCAGAAAGGGATTACGTTCTCAGCTAGAGTGATACCGATTTTGTTTGGGATCCCATCTGGACCAGCTGCCTCACCTCTCTTTAAATTCTTAATAGCCACCAGTACCTCCGACATACTAATTTCCTGATTTTAAAAAGTCTGCTGCGCTTGAGAAAGTGAGAATAGCCCCTTAGTTTTCAACCAGTCCCTTACTTGTGCTGAATCTAAAGTAGTTGCTTCTGAGTATAACCTTTGAAAGAAATTCACAAATGCTCCTTCAATCCCTGAATTATCCTCCAGTAATGTTTTCATTCCTTCATCTTGTATTGCCCTGTACTAACTCCTGCTTCTGTCCTTTTTAGCCAGCCATGGCAGTAATTTCCCACATCTTCTCCATACTTAAAGTTTATCACTCTACTGGCTTCCCATCGTTATTGTTCATTACTTTCTATTCTTGCTCTAAGTTCATCTTGATGCTGATATAGCTCTGTTCCACTTTCTTGTTATCACTTTGTTCCATTACTGCTGATTTCAACACCCCCTCCTGCTTCACTAGTTACTTCTCTAGCTAGATCATCTCCTCTCTTGTTTTTATTCTTAGAAACCACTAAGCTTGCAAGTATCCCCCTTCAATAGGTTTTATATGCATTTCACACTAACTCAATCTTTGCTGTTCATTTATTACATTTAAAAAAACTCACAGTTCATGTCTGAATCTCCAAAAACTCATCAGGGTGGAGTAGGAGTTTCCTATCCAGTGTCCATCTTCTTAGCTTCTTCTGACTCAATAGGACAATGTGCATACGTATAGTCAAATTGTGGAATAGGGAGTTGGTCTAACTTTTGAACTTTCCTCATCTTCCCACTTTCCACAAGGAAATAGTCTAGTCTTGAGTAATAACCATACTTTTTGCTTACAAATATATAGACTTTTTGAACATTGGTGTACAGTTTTACATCTTTATTTTATTTTTTCAAGTATGGTACATTTATTTTTATACATACACAGAATTGTTAAACATTTTATTTTTTACAGTAAACAAGGTGTACGTCTTTTTAAAGTATTTCTTTAATAATATTATATTGCACATTTTATAGTAATACTTATTTGATACTTTATATAAGTGTTTAATTTTTATATAACTTTTATTGGCATGCTTTACATTTTTCAAATTATTTTTACATTTTTCACCATTTTTTACACACTTCCATTTTAAAGCGCAGTTGATTTTTATAGGGAGATATTGTTTTTTTAGTTTCATTTATCAGCCTTTTTAAAAAAAAATGCTAACTTAACTTTTGTATTGTTTTTGTGTTTGTTTTCTTGGGGGTTAGTCTCAGGAAGGGGCTGCTGATCATCAGATAAGGTAAGACTTTTTTTTAAGGTTTTCAATGGGGTTTTAGGAATTGAGTTATGTTTAGAATTATAGTTATGATATTGCTTCCTAGTTTTTGGAAATGTAGTTTTTAGTTTGTGCTATTTTGCTTACTAGTGTTCCTAGTTAGGCCTAGTTAGAGTTTGGAAGTACTGTATCATTATTTTACATGATGTTATGTTTTTTGCATAGTTTTAATATAATGTTTGTATTACTTTAGAAGGTAAGTTTTTTGTGAGTGGGTATTTTTTAAAGATTTACAGATCCAAGGTTATCAAATGGCTGTTTCAATGTTGCATTTTTGTTAAAAGACTTCATTGTGGTTTCTAGTTACCCAATATATTACAATTTTTGATCTTCTTTGATGTTTTGGGTTTCCCAGAGCATTTGTTTTTTTTATACTTTTTAAAAGTTTTTTAATGGTTCCTCATAACTTTTGATTGCTTTGTTGTATTAAAATCAGACCTGTTTCATTTTGTATTTGGGATGGGTGTTTGGAATTAGATTTCTTTTTGGTGGATTATATTTTTGAACACATGGTAATCGATGAAGAGCTGCAACTAAAGAACATTAAGTTGTATTTATTTATGTAATTCTTTTTGGGTGGGAAATGTCATATTTTATTATGTATGTGTATTTGATGTGATTGTTAGTTGTTATAATATATGTTGTGTTGTACACAATAGTTTCAGTTTGATTTTATTTGAGCCTTGTGGTTGGTGGCTTTGTTTTTTAACTACTTATTATACATATTATTTTTATGAATCAGTATTTTTTGCTATTTTAATTGGATGTTTTTTTAATTAATATACAAAAAGAATTTGATTAATATTTAGATAAAATGTTGTAGTTATGATGATTTGAATTTTGATGTAGGTGTATTGGTTACTGTGCAGATAGATTAAGTTTTTTCATAAAATACTTTTTCTTATTTATTCTAAGTAGTGTACTCCCTTGTTGTTAATAAAGAGTTTTACCTTACATTGTAGCATGTTGTATATTCTACTGGTTTGTTTTCTAATTTTGGGTTTAATTTAGGTTACTGATTGAACCATTCTGAGTTCTTGGTAGGGTTGTTCTTTTTTAGGGCTTCAATGAATTTGTAGACTGTATGTTGGTTTCTGCCTTGTGTAGATTGGAAGGCACTGTGCCATCTTTCTCCTGCATGGATGGTTTTGGTCTCTAGAGTCAAGGTGCTTTTGTAGAAATTCCCCTGTGGTATTTGATATTTGGGTTGGTGTCTGTGTCTAGAGAGGTGCCAATCCATGTGTCTTCAAAGTAGTCCAGTAGGGGACTTAGCTTCTGTCTGTTTTGTTGTCAAAATGGACTTTCTATAAGTAACTTGCAGTGGTTAGCTGTCTCTGTTACAGGGAGATGAGCTAGATGAGCCAGTGCAATATTTTATTTGAATTTCAAATACAAATTGGCTGTTTGTTGCATATTTTACACAGTGCAGATTGCTGGCGGTGTCTCAAAATGCTTTGGTTAAAATGGTACTAACAACCTTGTTTGGTTGTGTGTGGATATAGTTTAAGAATAGTTTTGATTATGGCTTGTTCAAAATAAATTATTATTTTATGTGGGGAGCACTTGTATGTTTTAATTTTAATGTGGCTTAATAGTTCACAGTAAGTGCTACTTTGTTTATTAGGTATCACATTGTCTATGAATGGTATATTTGTGTTTTGATATTCACCATGTTTGGTGGATATCTGAGTGAATGGTTTGGGGCACATTCTGAATGGCCCACCCATCATCCATGTTTGACATTGGCTTTGACATTTCTAAAAGTTATCTGTTGTAGCAAAGAATATAGGCCCTCATTACAACCCTGGTGGTCGGTGTTAAAGTGGCGTTAATACGTCAACAGGCCGGCAGTAAAAAAAACTGGAATTTTGACCATGGCGGTTACCGCCATCCAAGACTGCCACTTTAATACACCGACCGCCAGGGTGGTAACAGCCACTGGGCTGGAGACTTCGGTCTCCAGCCCAGCAGCTGTCACAATCCCTCCCTCTGGATTACGACCCGGCCTACCACCATGGTTTTCGTGTCAAAATTATGGCGGTAGGCACTATCAGTGCCAGGGAATCACTTTCCTGGCACTGATAGGGATCTCCCCTGGCACCCTCCACCTCCTCAGAGTCCTCCCCTACCCTCTCCTGCCCCCGCACATATACACACCCACATGCACAATCATATACACACATGCACACACGCATACCCACCGCCACACGCGCATGCACACATACATACCCACACACCGCAACACATACCAACTTACCCTGTCACACACATGCATTCACAGCACACAAATCTCACAGTCACTCATTTATGCATGCATCCTACACGACTCACACCTGCATGCACGCATCCCAAACATACACCGCCCCCCCCACATACACACAACACCTCCCACCCCCCACCAGGGGGTCCTCCGGCTAGAGACGGTCCACGGCGCTGCTGTCAGCAGCACCGTCCGCCAGCAAAACACCGCCAGGCCATATCATTGCTCATGATACGGTTGGCGGTGTATTGCTGGCGTGGCGGTGCTGCTGTCAGGAGCGCCACCTTACCACCATCCGCCGCCATGACCGTCGGTGGTGTTCCGCCAGCATTCTGGCGGAATACCGTCGGCGGTCATGATACGCATAGATGGCTGGTAGCCGTGGTGGCGGTATGTTGGCGCCCGTCGCTGTGACGGTAGGCAGTCAATACCGCTAATGTTGTAATGAGGGCCTTAATGTGTTTCTCATTGTTAAGGTTATCATATAAGAGGAATGGTTCTTCACTATGTGTGTTAGTTAAGTGTTTGCAAATTTGGAAATCTTGGTATCTTTAAGGATCAGGAGGTGTATCACTGGTGGCTTTTGAAGTTCATGCTATTAAGCGCTTTAGGGAGTATATATTTTAGGATTTTAGTTGTGGACTGTTTGAAACTAGTGCTTGCCCCTCTAAAATCTTATAGTACATGCCTTACTTTTGTGACATTTGGGTGGGTGGTTGTGTTCTATTAATAACTGCATCAATATCAACATCATGTTTTGTAGTCACCATCCCATTGCAGGCATCAAGGTAATATGTTGTCCAATTCCAATTCATAGTTTCTATGCATGTACTTTCTTGGCTGTAAGAGAGAGTAATTGTTTCTGTTTCTGTGATGTGTTGTATCTTGGTCTTTCTGACATTATGGGGGTCATTACAACCCTGGCGGACGGTGTTAAAGCGGCGGTAAGACCGCCAACAGGCTGGCGGTCTTTTTTTGAGTATTATGACCATGGCGGTTACCGCCATGGTCATCCGCCGATTCACCGTTCCGCCCGCCAGGGCGGAGACGACCGCTGGGCTGGAGACTTGGAATGGTGAGGGCTGCACTTATTTTAATTTGGGACTCTGCCATGTAGAAAAATCCACAAGACCCAGACACATCTGAAAACTAAACATCTGGTTGATTCCAGGGTGGTGTGCTTCACATGCACCCGCACCATTTTCTTACCCACAATGCCCTGCAAACCTCCAACTTTGCTGAAAATCACAAATTTTCCGCACATTTTTGTGATGGAACCTTCCGGAATCTGCCCATTTTGGAAATACAAAGGTTTTCTTGATACCTATTTTACGCTCTTTATATTTCAGCAAATGAATTGCTGTATACCCGGTATAGAATGAAAACCCATTGCAAGGTGCAGCTCATTTATTGACTCTGGATACCTAGGGTTCTTGATGAACCTACAATTTACTATATATACCCGCAACCAGAAAAGTGCAGCAGATGTAATGGTATATTGCTTTCAAAAATCTGACATTGCAGGAAAAAGTTACAGAGTAAAACATAGAGAAAAATGGCTGTCTTTTACCTCAATTTCATTTTTTTTTATTTCAGTTGTTATTTTCTGTAGGAAACCCTTGTAGGATCTACACAAATTACCCATTGCTGAATTCAGAATGTTGTCTACTTTTCAGAAATGGTTAGGTTTCTGGGATCCAGCATTGGTTTCACACCCATTTCTGTCACTGACTGGAAGGAGGCTGAAAGCATAAGAAATCATAAAAATTGGGTATGGCCCAGTAAAATACCAAACTTGTGTTGAAAAATTGGGTTTTCTGATTCAAGTCTGCCTGTTGCTGAGAAGCTGGTGATTTTAACACCACAAACCCTTTGTTGATGCCATTTTCAAGGAAAAAAAACACAAGCCTTCTTCTGCAGCCCTTGTTTCCCATTTATTTAAATAAATGAAATCTTCACTGTATTTTGGCTAATTTCTTGGTCTCCTTCAGGGGAACCCACAAAGTCTGGGTACCTTCTAGAATTCCTAGGGTGTTGGAAAAAAGGGTGCAAATTTGGTGTCAGTAGATTATGTGGACAAAATGTTATGAGGGCCTAAGCGCGAACTTCCCCAAATAGCCAAAAAAAGGCTTGGCACAGGAGGGGAGTTACTCTCTGTGCTAAGTTCAGATGTGCATTTATTTCAGTTAGTGAAATAATGTGCTATGTGCTACCTACAGTTCAGATGCATTAAGGCCAAATATTACTGAACTGTTTCCCTATATGTCACTGTCCACTGAAGATGACCAGAAGATGATCAACTGAAGAAGACTTCGCTGTCTGCTGTCTGCTGGATCCATTAAGGAGAGGTATAACAAAGATATGTGCATTTGTCTTTCTTGCAGGTTTATAATGTTTTCATGTTTTTTCCTCTTCTAGAAACCCAACCGCTATTTTTGCTAGCGACATAGATAGATGTTTTCCAAATTAGTTTTTATCTTCTTTTTCTATTTGCATGAAGTCCAACATGCTTAATCTAATTAGGGTAATAGAATGTCACATTCTGAATTTGGCAGCGCACAATAGCTGATTATGAATAACACATCTGTGTTAACTCAATGCATTCAATCTCAACTGTGCATCTGATATTGTTGATAGTCTGTATTTTGATTCTTGAGTGTCTAATAATTTATATTTTGTCAAAGCTGAGATTCTTTAAAAGGTTTAGTCAACTTGTGATATTCATGTATCTTTATAATTTGGTTTTGCGCTCGGTTTACGTCATCTTTGCATTGTTAATTCAAAGGCAGTAAATGTTTGAACTTTACTAAACTGGAGTGGTGATTCATGGCCACATAGGTTATGGTACATAGAAATTATTGATTCTAATGTTGATTAATGATGGTATTGTTTGGTTTTGTTTATTGATTACTTTGTTTTGTTCGGAGCCAAACACTCACACCTACCTGAGACCAAAGGTTAATTTGACCTCATGAGGGTAGATGGTTGTCTACCCCTACGTGTCCCCTTATAAATTAATTATCAAAAATAATATAAGGTAGGACGTGCCAACAGGTGCACTCTTAGAGACTGAAAATCATGCTAGGGGATGCCAAATCTTGATCGCACTCGCCAACTTACTGCTTTTGAGCCACGCACAAGAATAAACTCTAACATGTAGTGGTTGGTGGAATTTGACTGGAACTCCGAGTTACAAGAATAAAGCATAGTGGCCAAAATTTTGTCAATTCCGCTGGCAGAGCGGAATATATCACCCACCCCTATTTGTAATGTGGGTTAAGTCACTCTTTTTCTGTTGGCAAAAAAAGTTGCGTTATTTTTAGTTTAAACATTTGTGTGTGTAAATCTGAATCTAACTAATACATCCCTGTAACCTTTGTTTTTTTCAGTGATTTTCTAGGTTTTTTTTTAAACATAAAGTCATATTTAATTACCATACTTTAATCCAACAACCGCTGTGCATGGCTTTCAGATGGGGGCCTGGTAGGAAGAAATATAATATATAATTTGTAAAATATGCCAAAAGGAGTTCAGCAGGGCAGCTGGAACCAGCAATATTCCACGAGGACCACTGGGATGTGGCAACTCTATGCACTCTGAATGCTTCACTCGGGCGCAGAGCTTGATAACTTCTCAGGAGCATCAACATCTTTCGAACCTTGTGACAGTGTACCTGCCCAGATATTCACCTTGCAAGCAAAAAACAACCTGGCATATGTGAAGAAAGCCCTTTTTTGCTGTGTATGCAAGGAGATTATATTTTTTTCTGAGACAAGCAGAGGTGCAAGGGACAGATTTGTCCATGATCATAAATGTCCACCAAGGCAGTAGTTTTTTTTAAAACATTTTTTTCCTACAGTTTTATCTTCTTTGTTTTGAAATATATGTTGTTTTTTCACTCCCAGGTTCTTGTTTTTTTTAAAAATACCCAAAAAGTTGAAATTGTCAAAAAACACAAACAAAACATGGTGTTGAAATTGTTACTCTTTTCAGAGCTACCATGTACTTTCCTTATGTATGTTGTTTTTACTATGTACCCTTTTTTCCCTTCATGATGACTCTAACAAGACACTCAGTAGAGTAATGATGTTCTCATACATAGCGCGGTTGACTCTTGCCGGCCTCTCGTGAGAGCCAGACACACAGTCCTCCGTGCCCACTGCGAGGGGACAGTGTTTGCTGTGTAACACTCACAATCCTCTCACAATAGCATTCTTTTATAATGGAATTTGCATTGTCAAGGAATTTATGCTGTTGTAATAGGTGTTATTTATATGCACCTGATTTTTGCTCTTTTTAATATGATCCTGCAAGAGTCTCGAAGGATCGTAACTTTTTTGTGGAAAATAGAAATTAACAGTCTACTCCTCACAGTACTTATCTCTTACACACTTCCTCTCAACAACAATAACCACAAAATGCATCCCTACTAATGTAGTGTATTTAGAAGTCATTTACCCCTTTTTAATATTCACAATCCCATGAGAGTCCTGCAAGATCGTAAAAATTAGTTTAAAATAATATACTTTTATTTTCTTCGCAGTTGTTATCCCTTAGAAATCTCCTCTCTAAATCTAGGGGTACATCACACCTTTCTTCTGCCCCCCCATATTGCTTTTTATTTTATTTCCACAACACCTCAAATTTTTCACAGTAAACAGTAATGGCCGGCATTTCATTTCTTTTTTTTTAATAAGTGAAGTTTATTTAGTTTTAAGTACTGAATAGGAGTATCCTCCGATTCAACATTTTCAGCATTGCTATAATGGCTCTTAACCATGACAGTGCATAGAATAATCATTTCACCCCAACAAAAGCATCACAATGGTAGTCTGTGGAAGGCCCACCAGTTCCACCATATTTCGTTGTGTTTCTGTGGACAGTCATATGCCTCATGTATCAGTTTCACTGGACGAGCACACCAGTCGACTCCTCTGTACCACAATTGCAATGAAGGGGGCAAGGGGTGCTTCCACAACTGAGCAACAAATCTTTTGGCTACCATAGATGCTGTCCCTATAAAGTTCCTCTCTAAGTGAGGACCCCCCCAGCTCCTCCAAAACACCCAACAGCACCACCTTGGGGTCCAGGTCAATAGAGCATCCCATGACCACAGAGAGCTCATGACCAGCCCCATCCCAGAAGGAGAGTAGCCCAGGGCAACTCTATGCCACATGGTAGAAGTCCACATCGGATAGGGCGCCTCGAGCACAGGTCTGGAGGGAGGATGGGACTATTTGCGATATACGACTGGGGGAGAGGTATGTCACATGCAAGCAGTTGATGTGTACCATATGCAGAGGGGGCGATATCTCCAGTTCCTGAGGGGCTAGACAGGCCTCTCTCCAGTTCTCATCATCCAGTGCACCCATACAATCCTCCCATCTCTGTTTCAGGGCAGGTAAGCCATCAGTGGCATTAAGGAGCTATAGATCAAGGAGATCACTCCTTTGAACAAGCAGCCCATAAGGCTTTTGGCCTTGAGTGGACTAAATTCAGAAAGCTGAGTTTTTGAGGGAAGTTAACCTTCAAAATTTGATGCAACTGAAGAAAACTGTAGAACCGCATATGCGATAGGGTGTATTGGTCCTGCAATTTCTGAAAGGACAACAAGCCCCCCCTCCCCCACTGAAATATGTCTCCCAGGTATGTCATCTCGATGTGCTCCCAATGGACCAAGCCCTCGAGGCTAGACACCTGTTGAAGCCAAGTACCCTGCCAGAGAGCCATTAGGGCCGCCAACTGACAGTTCCATCCAGTGGATAAACCTCAACACCACTCTCCAGCACAGCACAGCTATGCGGGTGCAAGATGGAATGGTTAGGGTCATTCGACCACTATAGAGCAGATCAAGGCAACCATCAAAGCCAATGAGATGGAGTTCTAGGAGGTATGCAGGATCATCCCACCCCACTGTAAACCATTTGTTTGTGGGCACTTAGGTCCAGATTTAAGGGAAAATTACTGTGTGCGTTGCTGCACCAAATTTAGCAGTGTTGCACACCGTCATTTTCTCAATGCAGGGATGCACTGTATCAAATAGAATATGGCGGACCCCTGTGTTTCCTGAATTTGCTGCTGTGCACCAAGGCAGCAACTCTTGCACCATTGTGCAAGGATGGCTGCGTTGAGAGGGAGATTGTTGTGCACAAAAACAATCTTAAATGGCAATTTGCAGAATGCAGCACACATAAAAAAAGAGCATAAAATATGGAGAAATGAAAACGTTTCTCCGCGTTACGCCCTGCTAACGCCACCCCAGGGGTGACATTAGATTTTGGCGCTTCTTCAGGTTTATGAAAACTTGTAAATCTGGGACAGCGTCAAAATGCAAAGTTGAGGATGCGTCATATCACAGGAACTCCCAGCGGAGACTTCTTGGCCAGGGCCAGTGAGCTCTTTCAATAATAAAACAGTTGCACAGTTTATCCACTGGGACCCATGATCTATACCAGGTTTCAAGGAGGGGAGGCTCTCAGATATTGTCCACTTGGAGCCACCATTCCCAAGTAGAGTCTGTTAATGGGGCACGCATCCTCAGTGGAGTGTGTGGCAATGGATGACTTCTCAGGCTGCATATCAGGGACGTTGTGGCCATCATTGTCCTCACAGTCCTCTTCACACCCTGCAACAGCCATAGGACTTCTGGGATCTCACCCCAGAAGGGGCCATGAGGGAGCCATAGTGTGCAGCAGTTAAGGGGCAGCAAGGAGAGGGGTGCAATAGGTGCTGTCATGCAGAATGTCGGTGGGCTCATTTCAGGCGATGGGAGCTGTATTAGGGCTCAACTGACATCTTGGCCTACTGAGCCACACCCCCATCATTTCATTTCTAATATTCCAATAGCCAGCCAATTAAAGTGCTTGTAACTTGCGGCAGGCGTTAACTCCCATGAGAGCATAAAGTCTGATGGGAAAAAGGGGCCTGTTGACCAATCGGGATCCCCTGAGCTGAACTGTCCAAATATACAATTATATTTGACCCCTAATTTCTCAAACTCTACTGAATGGATTTATACCAAATCACAAAAAGTACAATCTGATGATGAAAGTCTAGCTTCCTGACAAATTTGGTGTAATTCCCTTCAGCAGTTTTTGTTGTAGCCGTGTCTAAAAAGTCTATGGAAAATGCATGGGGATTTTAAATTTCAGGGTCCCCCTTCTTTCTTGGCCCTCACTTGACAGATAACCCCAAAACCTTCCAGCAAGTATCTGAGGTGGGTGATTTATTTTTGAAAAGCATCATGAAGATTCATCATACTGGGCCAAAGTTACCCAAAAAATGTGTATGTTTTTGTGTTAATTTGGGTGTATTATTTTATTTTTGTTAATTTATTTGAGATGTTTTAAGTGTGTTTTAGTGACATGAAATTATTATCATGTTGTTAGAGTATTTATATATTTTTTTACTCTATTTCTATTTTTGTAAATATAATTCTGTTATTTTAATGTTTTGTAATGCAATGTCTTTATTTTTGGTGATTGTAATGTAATCAATATTTTGCATTGCGATATTTAGGACAATTTATATGTTTATGTAAAGGTAACACAATTTTTGTTTCTGATATTTTGTTAGTAATATAATTAAAAATAAATGTTTTTAAATGCAATATTTTGGTTATCAATATTTGTGTTTTTATTATTTAAGTATAGGATGGCGATATTATTGTGAAAAATATTTATTTCTGATATTCTTAATCAATCATCTACATTATATCATTGATCCAAAATAAGCAGGTTATCAAGGTGCAAAGTAATCAGATATATTTTACCGTTGAACCACATGGCTTCTTAGAATACCGTAGTAGACACTTAGGATATAAATGTGGCAAATATCCTGTCTGCCTCTGCACTGTAATAAGGCAGACAGGGTAGCCACCATGCCATTGATGGAGTACCCATCTGACATACTCTAACTCTGTAATTTAGTATTTGAAAAAGAAGTCAAAAGCTTCTAGTGGGGCAAGTTTCAAGGCTGTGGCTGTGGACGGTTCCTTAAAGTCAGTTAATCATCACTGAGTTAATACCTAAGATGTTGGGTTTTGAAGCCAAAAACTCGGAGTAAGACAAAGCTGGATTTCATGTATGCCAAGGGTGTTCTGCTGGTCAGATATATTTAATGGGCCACGCCAGTCCATAGATTTATTTTCACACCTAATCATTTTTCTAAATGTATAGAGTGCCAATAGCTAAGGAGCCCTACCTAGTGGGCTTACAAAACAGAACTTAGGACTTATTAACACATGAAAATAGGTTTTCCTACAAAGCAGAGGTAATTTTGCCTGTCATGCTTTACTGAAGTGCCCTTAAACTGCAGTCCAGTCAGAGAACAGTTGTCCTCCTGGCAACCATATATTTGTTGTCATATATGAGGGTAGTGTAAATACACCCTGCAGGCCAATTATGACATTTAACCAACATGCCACTGGTGCATTTTCTGTGCCACCTACCCTGGCCTTACAGTAAAGATAAAAGGACTGTTTGGATGAAACCAGATTTACCAATCACATGCTAAATGACAGATGTCATATGTTAAGGACAGAGCAAATGCACTGTTTGACTGAATAGCAATGTCACAGTGCACTGAGCCCTACTATCATCAAACATACAGTGCATAAACATGTGGGGTGACCATGCTACACCCTCAAAAAATGTTGGCATTGCCCCACAGCTTTAAAATTTATCAAGTCGCCATTGCATATAAGAGAAATACATTGACCTGTTTGTCATAATAGTTCTGGATGTGCATCAAAAGCATAACATAGTCCTGATAAAGCACTTTGGGCCAGATTTACAAGAAAGTGGTGCATCAGCTGTGATGCGCCACTTTTCTTGCACCCCCTTGTGCACCATGGCGCACATTAGGACAATATCTCACAATTTATGATGCTATTCTGGTACTTTGCAGGATTAGCGCCAAAATTGTGGCACTAATCCTGCAAAGTAAAGGGAGACCCATTGAAAGTAATGGGCATGTCATTTTAATGCCTGCTCTGAGCATTAAAAGTGACCCTAAAAATGGCAGAATGAAATGTAAATTTCACCGCGCCATTTTTACAGGCCTCCTTCATGGGGGAACACCCCCCTTGCATACATTATGCCTGGCGCATGCATTATATGGCGCAAGGGGTTGCAAAGTGGAACTATGCAAGCATTGCACCACTTTGTAAATATGGAGAATGGCCTCCTTAACGCCATATTACCATAAAATTAATTACACTAGTGTGGCGTTAAGAGGCGCTAGGGGCTTGTAAACATGTCCCTCTGTGTCAACTCCCAAATGTGAACTGGCTATGAAACAGTGAGGGAGAATGTTATTTGTGGCTCAGAAAAGAAAAGGGATTTTATTAAAAAAGACATACAAAGGATTAAGGCTCCCAGAACTAACAATGAGTCCAATGGCATAGCAAGGATGACATGGGTCCTGGTGCAAGCAAGGAAAATTGCCACTTTGACTGCTGTTAGTGTAGTAAAATACAACATTTTCAGGGCACAATGGGCCACTCAGGGCTTTGTGTCCTGGTGCCACTGTACCTTTTGCACCAAGTCTAGCTAAGCCCTGGCTGGCTGAGCCACAAAACCAGAGGATTTCCCAAGTTCCTGACAATACCAGCTTACACATATGCATTTATGAAGTAATTTTCACATCACAAAAAACAAGTTAGGAATGTTACAACTCATGCTACAGCAGTAAAATAAACTTTCATGTGAAACTACCAACTTTCCACACTAGTAATTCCACTATGCACTACTAAATTGTGATATCTCTAAAGAGGTCATATTAACTCCCTGCAACTGAAACTAACATAATACTGATGAAGGGACAACTGAGACAAACAATCACCCAAACTAATGCTCATTATGTCTCAGGCCAATCCAGCACTGGTGAAAGGTATAACGGGCTGCTACAATTCTTTTGACTTTTTCTCTAAATGTCACTGCCAGTTGTCATCACAGTAGGTCATTAGTTCAGATGATGAAGTTTGAAAAAATGAGGGCATTCAGACAGACAATCACAATTTTCAGACTGACTGACTAAAGTGTGTGGAAGAGGCATCACTTCCCATCACACGTGATCATGGAGATGATCTGGTATTTGAGGCTTCAGCTCACATAAAAAAATCCACTAATTTGCAGCAAGATGCTTGCACCTCTCAAGTAAGGTCCCTCTTTAGCAGGGCATCACTATAGCAGTTATCTAACAGGCAAAGCAGTCAAGCTGCTTAAGATAGGGTGCAGTGTCTCATCAATGACATGCAACTTATGATGACTATGCCAGGTGCCAAGAAGTCTTACACCATGGCACAATCCACATGTTCTTGATGCACCGGAATGCAAGTCTAGTGCACTATAACCACCCAGCCCACTCAACATCTGAATCACTGTTGCACTGGATGTCATTCAAATACTGTCAAGGTGAGCTGTGAGCCCAGGGGATACATTATGTAGGTATGTGCAAATTTTGTTGGTGCAAACAGTGGCAGCTACATTTACCATTCATCAGCAATTGTGGCATGCCTACAGTCTAGAATCTAGTATCACTCAGGTGCTTGGTAAATGTACTATCAGAAAAGCAAATATATGGATATTAGAATTTTGCATGACCACACTAACATCACTTGGTGACACACACAGATGGAGCATGTACATCAGTGAGGGTAGACAGATTAAATGCATTTTCAATGTGACCCACAGATATACAATTAGTGGCACCACCATGAATTAATGCATGCCATTTGACGACCCCTTACCATCTTTGTCAATATCTCAATGCTCTTTTCCCAATGCCTACTACAGTACCTTAATAAAGGCTCTTGAATCCCCAATTTAAGTGTGTGTGTAACTTTACTAGAGAGGGTCTTTATCATCCACAGGTAGTGCACAAGTCTCTTCTGCCCTGCTGTGCATTTTATTGCATAATTGTATCATGCTATACATATTTAATCTCCCACCTAGGGTTCACTCAAACCTGATCCCTGCTCCCCCAACCCTGTCAGTAGAAAATAGCAGTTGCTCATTTGTGAGACCTTCGAATGACAATTGGCAATTATGTTTAAAAATGAAAAATGGATGATATCACTTGGCCAACTTTGATATCCTGAGACACTTATGTAGGCATAGGAAGGTATCCATACATAACAGAGGATGGTGATCTGCCCTGGTCCATTTACACCCTGCAGAATATGCAATAATACATGCTGTGCACATAGATTCTACAAACACACAAACCATATATGATAGCCTAATTTGATTAGCTGTATGTCATGATTGACACTTACAGCCTGTCTGGCTGTTTTCCACAAAAACAGTTTGCAAGTAATGAAGTATGAGCTGATAATAATGAAAACATTAGAACCCCCCCGTATGGAAACCCTAAATAGTATGATACTTGCTCTAACTTTTGTATATGGTATTGTCATAAGATGAAGGGTAACAGTGGTACGGTATTGTTGATTATAATGATTAAAAAGATTGTTATATGGAAAATAGTGATTTTATTTATTTTTAGCCATGATGAATCTGTGGATGATATGACATAATGACGAAACATCTGTTGGCTAGAAAGGTTTATTGCGTGATAACTGGCTATAAATGTTCAAAGCGGGACAACTGGCAACTGTTAGCATGAAGATTATATTAAAAGATGGATTGTTAATTTAAATACTGTGAATCTCTTGACATTGTATGGTCAAGGGTGCTTTTTCAAGGTTTTGAACTTGTTTGGTTCATTAAGGTTGCCAGGTAGCCACCCTTACTTTTGGAGCGCCGCAGAAGAGACAAGTTGGGTTGGAATTGTATATACAAATTATTTTCATATTATAACTGTGCGCAGCAGTGATACCCAGCCACTGTTGAATTTGATTCCAATGAAAAATATAACTGCAATCTCCAGAATGCATATTGCTGTTGGCCAAATGGGTAGCAGCAGCTGGCGATGTGACACAAACCCTGTGTGTCTCATTGAATCCCAGGGTCCACATTTCACATTGTACATTGATTTTAAATTTAAATTTCCTGGAGAATAGAGAGATGGAGATTAAAAATTCACAGAAAATTGTCCACAGCACATGCTCTAATGAAGACAGTTTAGAAGGTTAATGATCTGGCTTAAACTTTCATAATGGACAATGTCATGCACAGGCACTGTTCTAGATGGAACGTCTGCCCAGAGCTACCACCAGCAGAATTTTAGCCACATTGTGTTAATGTAAATATGCATTGTAGAATTGTCAAAGATCTGATTCCAAAATTTTCTGGTGAGTTGGTTAATGGGAAACCAACATTATCGGAGATGACAATTGTTGCAGAGTTGGTCCTCTCAAAGCAGTTTTAGCTGCTCAGTGAGTCAGAGGAGTGGGGAGGTAAAATGACAAAGCTGGTGACCTGTTAGACTATCAACCAGGACTGAAGTAAGTTCAGTCAAAACACATATGTGGCTGCATTAGTTGTTCTATGACATAGGTGGCACACATTTGGGCTATATCTTACATGCAGTTCTAGAAACGGTATGCTGAGAGCCATCAGAAATTTCACATATAGCAACTTAAAAGTTTAATTGTTGCCACTTATTTGGACAGGTCAACAAGGGCAATAGCACAAAAAGTGACCAAGGGTGCAAAGGGCATTTGTTCTCACTTCTTACCCCCAAGTCACACTTTGCTCGTTTAGAAAGTGTTGCATTTTTTGTGCTGCCACGTCTATATTACAAATCATGTTGGCACTTATTGCACACTCGCATGATGATGACGGGGCATTCCCTCATTTAAACAGGGCTGACTGCACTGATTGTGCTCCATGTATATGGTTGTGTCAGTGGGGTTTTTTATGGTGCTCCTTTGGAAGAGGTAAGAAAGTTCTCAGAGATGCTTTAGTCACTCCCCACATGTGGTTACAGTCCCCTGCAAGGGCATCCCTTCCCTCCCCTTGAAAGAGAGTTCAGGTCCGGCATAGACTTTGCAGTGAAAGTATGTTGTTAAATGTTTTTGTATGTAATACTGTGCACATTAAAATATACCTCAGCATTATATATATTCCACACCTCATGAAAGCTTGTACTATTTATTTATATAGAATTAACGAAGTTTGAAAATACTGCAAATCTGCAGATTTCATGCAAAGTCCGCGAAGTCAGAGAAAACAAATCTTACCTTTCCATTGGTTCATAAGAACCACACCCATCATTTCAAAGAAACCACACCCAACAGTTATTTTGCTGTTATCTCTTGGTGAAGACGGGTGCATTTTGCTATTTGGGATTTGAAATGGCAGAAGGTGAAGATCCTGGTAGGTCTGCAAGCATGGAGGAACAGGATGAAGATGTGAATGGAGGTCATAGAAAGGAAAGTGATGTGTGGAGGTGGTTCACTAGCCCCACTTCTCGGACAAATGCTTGTGCATGATATGTAGAGTGCACTCAGTGTGAAAAAACCTTTCTAGAGGCACTGAGAAAAAGTACAGCTAAGGCACTTCCACTATGTGGAAACATTTTAAAACTTACCATGAGCGAATATATATCCGTTCTATCAGGGAAAGAGCTATTGATCCTTCTGCACCAGGACCATCTACTTCTTCTGGAGCTCCAGCTCTGCAAAATATATCTATTCCACCAGTGTGCAACGAGCTCAAGGAGATGGTCATTCATTCCGGCAAGTGCCAGGAGCTTGTTGTTAAAAAAATGCAGACATAATCACCATGCTTGAAAAAGTTAAAAGCCACTGCTGTTAGTTTGTTTTACTTATTTTTCAGTTCGCAAAACAAGTTTTTTGAATATGCAACAGTTTTGCATATAGTTTTCTTGTTTAAAAAAGTTGTTTTTTAAGCCATTTCTATAAAAAACAAAACTTACTTCCAAAAACATTTGTAAAAGTTTTTCTCCATTAAAACTTCAGAAAAGTTTCTTTTTAAAACCACCATATTTCTTACAGAGAGCTGTGTCCATCTTTCTATTTTTGTAGTTTATGGATGAGTGGGTACCTGGGTGTGTCAGTGAATGCATTAGTGTGCCCCTAGGTGTGTTAGTGAATGCATCAGTGTCTCCGTAGGTCCATTTGTGTATGCATCAGTGTGTGCCTGGGTGTGCATCAATGTGTGCCTCAGTGTGTCAGTATATGCATCAGTGTCTGTGTGGATGTGTTAGTATATGGATCAGCATCTCTGGATGTGGTCATGTCTGCATATGTGTGTCTATGAATGGGTTAGTCTATGCATCATTGTGTGTATTGCTATGTAAGTGTATACATCAGAATGTTCCTGGGTGTGTCAGTGTGTCTCTGGGTATGTCCATTTATGCAACAGTGTGTGCCTGGGTGTGGTAGTGTATGCATCAGTATGTGACTGGGTGTGTCAGTGAATACAGCAGTGTATGCCTGGCTGTGTGAATGTATGTATCAGTGTGTGCCTGGAACTCTAAGTGTATGTATTAGTGTGTGCTTTGATTTGTCAGTGTGTGCATGACTGAGTCCCTTGATGTGTCAGTGCGTTCATCAGAGTGTGTCTGGGTATGGTCATGTATGCATAAGAATGGCCATGAATGGCCATGAATGGGTTAGTATATACATCATTGCGTGCATGGCTGTGTCAGTTTATGCATGAGTGTGTTCCTGGGTGTTTCAGTGTGTGCATCAGTGTATCTCTGGGTGTCACTTTGTAAATCAGTGTCTATGTGTTTGAGTATGCATTAGTGTGTCCCTGGGTGTGTCTGTGCTTGCATCAGTGTGTGATTGGGTGTGTATTGGATGCACCAGTGTATGACTGGGTAAGTCAGTGAATACAGCAATGTATTCCTGTCTGTGTCAGTGTATGCATCAGTGTGTACCTGGATCTGTAATTGTATGCATAGGTGTGTCCATAAATGGGTTAGTGTATGCATCATTGTGTGTTTGGCTGTGTCAGTGTAGGTATCAGTAGGTTAATGGGTAGGCCAGTGTATGTGTCAGTGTGTGCATGGGTGTGCCACTGTATAAATCAGTGTCTACCTAGATGTGTTGGAGTATGCATTACTGTGTCCCTGGGTATGTGTATGTACCCATTAATGTGTGCTTGGGTGTGGTAGTGTATGCATTAGTGTGTGACTGGGTGTTTTGGTGAATGCAACAGTGTATGCCTGGCTTTGTTAGTGTATGCATCAGAGTGTGCCTGGATCTATAAGTGTATGTATAAGAGTGTGCCTGGACCTGTCAGTGTATGCATTGGTGTCTGTCTGGATCTGTCAGTGTATTCATCAGTGTGTTGTTGCATATGTTACACTTCACATCAGTATGTGCATGAATGGGTTTGTGTACGCATTAGTGTGTCCCTAAACATCAGTGTGCGCCTAGGTGTGATAGCATATGCATCAGTGTGTGCCTGTGTGTAGTAGTGTATACATCAGTGTGTGCTTGTCTGTGTCACCATATGCATCAGTGTCTGATGGAATATGTTTGTGTATACATCAATGTGTGCCTGGGTGTGCTACTATATGCATCAGTGTGTATCTGGGTGTGTGAGGTATAATGAGTTACTTATATTATCTTACTAAAAAGCCCACTTAATCTGTATAAAAAGAAAAAAACTAAGAAAAGGTAAAATGTGATATTGATACTGTCAACCTGTAATACAAATGACATAATTAATTTCAAGATAGAAGAATTTTACTTACGCATGTCACATTCGCTTCTCCACTGTTCTCAGCTTCTATATTTTGCACCATAAAGTAAGTGCATATGGCTACTCATCCTTGAACAGTGGAGGGTAAGTCACGTTGACTTTAAAATGTAGCATGTTATTTAAAATTAACATTACAATGTATGAAATACATACATCCGCCATCCCTACTTCTGAGAACAAAGCCTGGGCCAGATATGTGTAGTGCTCTCTGTGTGGAAAATACATTTCTAGAGGCACAGAGAAAAAGTACAGTTATGGTACTTCCACTATGTGAAAACATTTGAAAAAGTACCATGAGCAAACATATCTGCATTGCATGACCAAAAAAGTTGCTGATCCTTCAGTGCCACGTCCATATTTTTCTTTGGGTCCTCCAGCTTTGCTAAATATATCTATTTCACCCTTTTGGAATGAACTCAAGGAGATGATGATCCTTTGTGCCAAGTGCCAAAAAAACATAGATATAATCACTATGCTTGAAAAAGTGAAGACCCACCACTGTTAATTTAATTTACTTATATTTCAGTTCAATATTAACATTACTATGTATGACGCTCACTACAAATATTAACCAAACTCTTTTGGGTCTACCTTGGTAGGCCGTATGATGTCATAAGGTATAGTAATCCATTGAAAAACAGAAGAGTATATCTCTTGTGTTCTTATTTTAACTATTTTCCAGCTGTTTTTGAAATAGAAGTTTAGCACCCTCGCTTTGAATCTTTTGTAGATGTTTGTTCTAGTTCAAAGTTTCTAATCACCATTTATAGTTTACTACTATGACAGGGTTTTCATCCAAGACTAAGAACAATTGAACATTTACAATTCTTTAGAATGTCATCACACTTGTTAGGCCGTACAATGCCTTAACTTGTCATATAGAAATGCCACACTTGTACTATTGCATTTCTTCAATATTAATACTCCTCGGAACTTTGGTTGAAGAAGCAGAAGGTAAGAATTTGGTAGTTTATAGGGTAATCTATGCTTAAATGTAAGTTTACTATCTTTACACTCTGTCCATCCAGTTGTGTTTTTTATATAGATGGTAAAATGTCCAGATGTAACACTAACACCGTCATAGTAAATAATGGCTGCACAGGTATATGAGTTACTAGAAACTGATATTTGTCCTGCTTTAAAATTTGTAATTAGATTTTCCAACTTAGTTCCATCTGCATTGCATCGTTATAGCATTAAGATGATATACTTGCCATTTCTTCTTATGTTCAGAGTTGATAGCAGATCTGTCTTGCATTTTGTGCAGGTAATGCATCTTTAAATAATTTGTCAAAACGGACCGTTATACACACTGGTAAAGTTAAGTAGATAAATTGTTCTGAAACTATAGCTGTTTTTGAGGAAAAGGAGCAATTTTCACAGTTGTGCTGCCATGAGTAACTTAGTCCAAATAGGTCTTCAATAGGTACCATCTCTTCTTCTAAGATACCAAGTACGATCATCAAGAATTCTTGTGCATTTTCTTGAGTGTTTGTGTGAAATGTACAGATCCAGTACACACATCAACAAGATCTTTAATATGAGATGCAGAATATGTTTTACTTCTACCACTAGACAAGTGTTCTAACAATATGAGGAGTGCAGAGCATAATCTTTTATCCTTTTTCTGTTTAATTGCATGAACCAGAACAGGTAAAGAGAACAGTGCACTGAGAGCTACATTGGCATAGCAGTTGACTCCCGATACATTTGAAAACCACTAACCTATAACTACACCACCTTTGTCACCTTTGTTTTTCTCTAATACCTCTTTGGTTTTTGTCTCTTTCTCAGGAACATCAGCATGATCCTTCAAAATCTCTCATTTTGGTAATAATGTAGGGTTTTCAAAGACTGGGTAGTGTCCTAAATGAGGTGCATGCATCTTTCTCAAACTGTTATACTCTATCACACAACTTGAATCCACATTTACTTTACTGTCATTAAACTCTATTTGATACAAACTGGACACTGGACAAAGTTCTAACCCGTGATAAAGCTACATATGACATCCCTTCCTTCAATACTGTTCTACCAATGTTAATAAATAAAAAGTCTATACTTAGGCCTTTAGACTTATGAATACGAAATTTCCTAGCTATCGTGAAGGAAAGTTTCAATTCTATTAAGGACACGGAGGCGAGGATTATGCAGATCTTTCTTCACTTTTAATTAAACAGCAAGTTCAAAGTAAAACAAAACATGAACAAAAAAACTACAAGTTCCATTAGCCCGCCGCCATGGTAACGAGTATCCAATGAGGTGCACTCCTTCACGTTGGTATAAATATCCCGAAATGCGTCACACTTCCTCGACTTCACTGCGGAAGGAATCCTGGTAGAGTCAATTGGTCGTAGTTTCGGAACCTACCAAAAAAGGTATAATTAGATGCAAATCCGATAAAACACAGATACATACCGACTGCAATAAAGTCATGAACCTTAAAATACCTCTAAATAGAATGTGATCACATCTGAATCAAGTACTACATGATGTATTTAGAATATGATCAGAATAACAATAAACAAATGTACAAACTCAAGTATACTACCTTGTTACGCAGGTAGATGTAATCGGGAGGGGACATACCAGCGTAATGTATGTGGGTGGGATAATCCTCGCCTCCGTGTCCTTAATAGAATTGAAACTTTCCTTCACGATAGCTAGGAAATTTCGTATTCTATCACAGGACCGGAGGCGAGGATTATGCAAGTTTAAAGCTTACTCACCACAAGTGCGGCTGCTTCATGAATTGGTCTAAAGTAAAACTTCTTAAAAGTAGACTCTGAAGACCAATCAGCAGCATGCATGATGTCCTCCAATCTGCCCCCCACTTGTATGGCTTTGGAAGCCATAGCTCCCCGAGTAGAATGGGCGCCAAAAACTTGAACATCTACTCCTGCCTCAGAGAGAATCCATCGAATCCATCTGGCAACGGAAGGGGAAGAAACCGCCTTGAACGGTTTCTTTATAGAAATCAATAATTGCTTGACACCTGGAGGTCTACAAGAACTGGTTACTTCCTCATAGACTTTGAGACATCGAACCACACATAGCTTCGGGGAATCAGGAAAAGCGGGATAGGATACCGACCTGGTATTAGACTTTGTCCTCCTTGCAATAGTAAACGTGACTCCCTCTGGAG
This sequence comes from Pleurodeles waltl, assembly GCF_031143425.1. NCBI lineage: Eukaryota > Metazoa > Chordata > Amphibia > Caudata > Salamandridae > Pleurodeles > Pleurodeles waltl. The sequence continues at coordinate 716,488,363 of NC_090438.1, forward strand.
TAAAGACACGAGCGGAAATATCCAATGCTCTGACATCGGACACTCGCTTACAGGAAATGAGGCAGAGAAGCATGGCTAATTTGGCTGACAATTCTTTCAGTGACAAATATTGGTTGTCCCGCCAAGAGGACAAGAGATTGAGAACTAAGTTCACGTCCCAGAGTTCCGAATATCTGGGTTGCGGAGGTCTGGAGAGTCTAATACCCTTAAGAAGTTTACAAATCCAGGGATGCTCCCCGATCGGGAGATTGTTAAGGGGCGGGTGGCCCGCCGAGATGGCCGAACGAAAAGAATTGATAGTGCGATACGCTAAGCCAGATTCCCCTAATTCTGCAAGGAAATTGATGATGTCGGTAATACTGGCCCCCATGGGATCGCAGTGTTTGCCCACACACCAACGAGACCACCTGTTCCATGCAGATCTATATCGTTTGCATGTACCCGGGGCCCAGGCCTGTGCGATGAAGTTATTAGCCTCCTGCGAAAGTCGGTTGTCTTGCCAACGATGCCGGAAATCTTCCAAGCTATGAGGGAAAGATGACCTTGAAGGACCAGAGGGTGATAGGAACCCAACGGATCCAGGAGTATTGAGGGAAAATGCGGGAGGCGAAGAGGACACTCGCACGAGAGTTCCAACAGGGTCGGGAACCACGGCTGTGACCTCCACCAGGGGGTTATCAGAACCACCGCCGCCTCTTGGCGGCGAACCTGAGCCGCAACCCGCGGAATAAGGAGAAACGGGGGAAAAGCATAACCCTGAAGGGTACCCCAATGTTGGAGAAACGCATCTACTGCCGCCGCTCCCGGATCCGGCCGCCAGCTGAAGTATAGGGGAAGTTGAGCATTCCAACGAGACGCAAAGAGATCCACTGAACAGGGACCCCAACGATCCATGATCGGCTGAAAAACCGAGCGATGTAGTCGCCAATCGCTGGGATCCTGGAGAAACCGAGAATTCCAGTCTGCCCATACATTCTGGGTTCCCGGAAGATACTCTGCTGTGACTGAGATTTGGCGTTGAAGGCAAAAATGCCAAAAATTCTTCGCCAGTTCCGCTAGGGCTCTTGATCTTGTTCCCCCTAAGCGATTTATGTATTGTACCGCCGATACGTTGTCCATCCGTAGTAGAACAACACATGAGACTTTGTCTCTCGTGAGAGATTTGATCGCAAAAGATCCCGCCAGGAGTTCCAGGCAGTTGATATGCATGGTTAGTTCCTGCGGGGTCCAGTGTCCCCCGAACGATATGTCTCCGCAACGAGCCCCCCATCCCTGGCGACTGGCGTCTGATTCGATCACCAGATCCGGGGCTGCACCAAAAATGGCCCTGCCATTCCATGCCTCCATGTGGTCCAGCCACCAAAACAACTCCGTCCTTGCCTCTGGAGACAGGGAGATCAACTCGGAGTACGTGACCCCTCGGCGAAGGTGAAACGCTTTCAAGCGTTGCAGGGCTCTGTAGTGTAGGGGACCCGGAAAAATGGCCTGAATCGAAGAGGAAAGCAGGCCGACCACCCTGGCTAATTGACGTAGTGAAATGTGGTCTCGTCGAAGGACTTTCCTCAGTTCCTTCTTTATCTTGGAGATCTTCGGCGTCGGGAGACTGAGAGACGCCGATCGGGAATCCACTAGAAACCCTAGGAAGACTAACGATTGAGTCGGAGTAAGTTGCGACTTCTGTTGGTTGATCACGAAACCAAGGTCCTGGAAAAGCGCAATAGTTGTGTTCAGATTGAACATCAACTGAGACCTGGACTGGTCCATCAAAAGGAGGTCGTCCAGATAAATTATGAGGCGTATGCCTAGCAACCTCAGTTTTTCCACTATTGGTTTGAGAAGTTTTGTGAAGCACCAAGGTGCCGATGACAGGCCGAAGGGGAGTGTGGTGAATTCGAACATCTGGCCGTTCCATATGAATTGCAGGAATCTGCGATGGGGCGGAAAAATAGGGACTGTGAGGTACGCGTCTTTGAGATCCAGACGAACCATCCAGTCTCCTTGTAAGAGGAGGTCGCGGAGCATGTGAATACCCTCCATCTTGAAATGTCTGTAAACCACCCATTCGTTGAATGCCCGAAGGTTGATAACGGGACGAAACCCCTTGTCCTTCTTCTCCACCAAAAAGATGTTGCTTACGAAACCTGTGGGGTGAAGGGAAGTGAAGGAAATGGCTCCTTTGTGGAGAAGGGCCTGAACCTCTAACTCTATGAGCTCTGAGTTTTCCGATAAAGACGGGCGTGGGCACTCCGCCCGTAGCCGGGCCCGCACCTCCTTGTCCAGAGGTTGCCTAATTTTGCTGGCGACATACTCAGCCACCTTGTGGTCTGGGCGCCACTCCGAAGAACGTGGATGGTAGATACCCTCCGGCTCAAACATATCGGAGTCAGAATCAGCGCGATCCGAAGGATCTGGTAGGGTAGCCCCAGGGCGCCAAGGGCGACCTGAGTCGTCATCCAAAGATGATGAGTCCTCATCTGAACCTCCCATGAAGCCTTTGGGGGATTCCAAATCAGGGTTCCATAGGTGGTGAAGCTTGTCACCCATTACCCCGGGCAAACAGCCCTCCCGGGAGGGTAAGCGCGTATGCGCGCGCGCACTCTTGGGATGGGAAAAAAACTCGCCCTCCTCCAGGTGCCCCACGTCGCGCTTGCGCAGTTTCCTGGGAGCCGAAAGGGTAGAGGAATCACCCTCCGCTCCCGTCACACCAAACATGCCCGTACCTCTGGACACCTGTTCAGTAAGTTTAGCTACAGTATCCCTAAGAGGGGCTAAAGCGTGGGAAATAGCCTGTGAAAACAAAGTGTCCACCCCGGGGGGGAGGGTACGGTGAGAGGAACCCTCACCTGGGGACATGTTGGGAAAAGGTTCATTCTCTTGAGAGGAGTGCATAATGAGGAATGGACAGAGTGTACACCCAACAAAAAAATATGATATATAGGGTAAATCCCTACCCACTCTGTCACTGTAAGTGCAAGAAAATAATGTCTTCCCTAATGGGGTAAACCTTACCCAAATGGGTGTCACAGGTAGGGACAAAACTGTACCGAAGGTACAAACGTGTTATTGAGGGCAAAACCCTCAATTTGGAAAGAAAAGAAAACAAACGCGAGGCGCGAGCGCCGAGCGCTGAGAGCTACATGCTCTCCGAAAAAACAGCGTGCGAGCGCCCTCTAGTGGGCCCGACGTGTATTTAAACACGCCGAAGGAAAGAAAATGAAAAAACGCTCGAGCGGAACGTTCGTTCCGGCGAACGAAATAATACAGACAATGCAATGTAGCAGAGACGCGCCAAAGCAATAAACAGAACCCCCGAACCGGAGGCAGAAAGGCACTTATCTGGCTCACAGCAGTGAAGAAAGAGGAAGTGTGACGCATTTCGGGATATTTATACCAACGTGAAGGAGTGCACCTCATTGGATACTCGTTACCATGGCGGCGGGCTCATGGAACTTGTAGTTTTTTTGTTCATGTTTTGTTTTACTTTGAACTTGCTGTTTAATTAAAAGTGAAGAAAGATCTGCATAATCCTCGCCTCCGGTCCTGTGATAGAATTGTTACAGCATATGCTAAACAAATTGGAAAGTGTTTTCTGTGAACATACAGGTCTTTTACATGCAAACAAAGTGCAACAGACCTTGCTATCTGTTTTTGCGCCTTCAACATCATCACATTTAATTGCTAAGAATTGAACTTCATTTCTATTTGGATATAAAATGAAATCAGTTATTTTGCCCATGGTTCCATTAACTAGACCTTCATCCTGCAGTTTTTATAAACACATAGGCCCTCATTCTGACCTTGGCGGTCTTTTCGCAAGACCGCTGAGTTACCGCCGCGGTGAAGACCGCCGACCGCGGCGGTATGCCGCTGTGCGCATTCTGATCGCTGGGAGCGTTCCGCCGGAAAACCGCCAGCAGCCACACTGGCGGTTGGCGGGAAAGTGGAGACTGGTCAACCTCCACCGCCACGCCAGCAGAACACCGCCCACAGAATTACGACCCACATTTCTGTGTGGCGGTCTTCTGTTGGCGGTCTTCTGTTGGCGGTCACCTCCCCATGGCTCCCGTCGCCTCCCGGAGGACCAACGCACAAGGTAAGTTGACCGTCCGTGAGGGGAGGGGGTGGGGGGGTGTTGTGTGATGTGGGCGTGCATGGGGGTGTGCGTGTGAGTGTGTAGAGGGGGTGTGTGAGTGCGTGTATGCGGGCGGGGGTGCTGCTGTGTCTATGGGTAATGTGTGCTGTTCGGCAGGTGCGCATGTCTGCATGTATGTGTGCGGGTATGTGTCCCCGTTGTGTATGTGTGTGTAGGGGGTGTGTATATGTGCATGTTGGGGGTGTGTGCATGTCGGGGTGCATGTATGTGCATGTCGGGGTGGGGGTGGGGAGGGGGTTCGTACCACCTCTGGGGGGTGGCAGGGGGGTGGAGGGTGTGGGGGGAGGACTCGGGTGGGTAGTGGGGGGTGGGGGAGACCCCTATCAGTGCCAGGGAAGGAATTCCCTGGCCCCGATAGTGCTTACCGCCATGGTTCGCACGGCGGTTCCCGCCCGCAAGAAACCGCGGCGGTAGGCAGGGTCATAATACCCTTGGCTGTTTTGGGACGACCGCCGGGCCGGAGTGCGCAAACTCCAGCCCCGCGGTCATGACCGCCGTGGCGGTCGGAGTGGAGAAGTGGCGGTCGGTCGCGGCGGGGACCGCCGCGGTCAGAATGCCATTTTTAATACCGCCGGTCTGTTCGCGGTCCGACCGCCGTCTCTCCGCCGACCGCCAGGGTCAGAATGAGGGCCATAGACACTTTTCTAATTCTGCAGTTTTTGAAACAGACTTTTCGAAAGAATCCAATTTGAACTGCAGTTTTTCATTCAAGACTATTTTTACTCCTTGATGTACTATTTTATCAACTGCTGTAAGATTTAGTATTTGTTCTTTATCCAGCTGCAGCAGTTCTTCATTGAAAGAGATACATTCTTGAAGAGTAGGCATTAGACAAACAGTGGATTTTTCTTGAATACATTCAAACATCAGATGCGCCGCAGTTTATAATATATTTGTTTCTGCTCATCATCCAGTTGTGCTACTAGCTGTTTGAAGTCATCATTTTCTTTTCTTGGTTGTTGCATTGCTGCCTCCAACACATTCATTGCTCTAGCAGCTGCATTATCAATAATTTGCTGACCAAGAGGATCTTGACTGAGAGGTGCAGAACTCTGACTGCTTTGTGAGCTGTATTTTGCTATATCAGCAGCAATTGTCTCCTTTTGTTCAATTTCTTCTTTCAACATTTTTAGATAGTTCGGAAATATTGGACACTCAATGCTGTCTTTTATAAGATTGAAAGAGTCTTCATAGCAGTCATAATCTCCAATCAGCTCTGTCTCAGAACGACAAGGTTTGAATTAGTGCTAAGTAGAAAAATTATATTTTCTCAGTACTTTGACAAGTAAGTTTTCTATGGTTGACTAAGTTACCTTTTGCATTCCAAACAAAACAACCATTACAACCAGCAACAGCATACTTGTGTTTATTGATACATTCTGACACATTATTTTTGTACCTATACAGTTGTAGAATTTTGTAAAGACACACATTTTCAAGGTGTGGACTTCTTCTTGCATAGTAACTATCTAACATGTTTGTTTTAACAATACCTGTACTCTCTGGATCAAACTCTGCCAGATACTGAATTCCTGGGAAAGATTTCAAAACTCTATTTCTCGTGTTTGCAAGCCCTAGACGAACCCAAACAATTCCTCCAGACTTTGAGTACAAGCTTGCTGAACTCAAGCTATCACAGCACTCAAATGAGCTTATCTCCCTATGTGAGAGCATTTTCAAACTGAAACTGTAAAACATCTTTGAGATGGATTTTTCTACAGAAATCACCTCCCAGGTTTCCTTCATCTCTGTTTTCTCTGGTTTTGAGATGTTGAAGTGACATAGCGAGCAACAGCAATCGAATTATCTGCAACTAACTGTATATCCATATTTGCATTCCATATCTTCAGAACAATAGTATTATCATCATTAATATATTTGGAAGATGTATTCTTTGGTGATTTTCTTGTGATTGTATACCTCACTGCAGATAAAAAGCTGTTCACTCTCCCATTAGAAAGGATATGCCTTGAAAATCCAAAATGACATCTTGTATAAAACTTTCCTTTGCATCTAAATCTTCAGCGGCAATAAGTGCCACATCTATGTGACTGAAAACATAGAACTTGCTGTTGTAGGGATTTGTTCTGATTATCATCTGGAATGCTGCATGTAATGTACTGTTCTATGAAAGACAGTACTGACTCATCAGTGTCATTTCCAAATGTTGGTGCATCCTTTAACCGGAATAGCATGTGAATATAAGGAGCAACTCTTGCCTGGTCTTCTTTCCTCCAAAAGAAATCTATGACTTGACCAAGAGGAGGATGTGTTTTATTGCATAAAAAATACAAGCATTTCTTGAAACTTGTGATTGATGTAGTGACATACATTAGCAGGGTCCAAAGAGCAAAGTTTCCTTGCTGTCTTCAAATGCTCATCTTTTACATTACAGTTTGCTTCTCTTAGAAATTCTAGATCATCCCAAGCATACTCTGTGTGCCTAAGTGCTACAAACCAAGGAGGAGAACCAACTTTTGAGAGCATACATTTAAGTTGTCCATGACAACGGTACCAGTATTCATTAGTCCTACTTTTACATGTCATCAAATTAATTAAGTTGTACTCCAGATTTTCATCTTTTCCTTGTATCTTATCAACAAACTCCCTTGCAGATAGATTTTGAAGATTGACTCTTGTCTTAAGCATATGATAAGATACAGATAAGAGAGTCCTGACAAGTCACTCTCAAATAACAGATGGAATATGTACAGAATACATTGCTGAAACCTAGGGTCTTCAGAATATCGTTTTGTTGACCGTATTCAACTGCTGGTATTTGCACAGGTCGGTCATCATAGCGGGCTCCTACTCCTGTGGGAAATAGCCGTGGAAAACAATGAGCCTCTAAACATTTTACCACACACTCATTGGAGCTCCTCTTGCTTGCTTCATTTGAAAGTGATTAATAGCATATCCAACAACTTCTTTAGAATGAAGTGGATGCATACTATAGTGTTGATATATTTATTCTGACTTCTCCTTATCTACTTTTTGTATTTGTCTACTCGATTGTAGTAGTTCATCATCAATACAAGTTACATTTTCAATCATGTCAGCATTGTTGTTAAAATATTATTTTCTTTACTTTATTCACATCAAGTAACTCTTGCCAGATTTTCTTACTTTTGGTAGTACCGCCATTTACTAGAATAGTCAGTCGTTCATCTACATCTTCTTCAAACCCCAAAGTCTCAACCTGCTTTTAAAATTTAATGGTAGATATAAAACTCTTCCTTTAAGTCTTTTCTGAAGTTCTGTTGGTGGAAGCTTACCTGTTTCCACCTCCATTTGAGTAATCACTTGAAATGGATGAACAGTTTGTACTAGAATTTATTCATACACATTTAATTGCTCAAGTTCCTCTGCAATTGGTATCAATTCTAATCTATAATGAATTGCTCTAGCAGGCAATTTATTATCTTCAAATTTGTCATAACAATACTTACATATTGTTGGCTTTGTGCCTAAATCAAAGCATTCTTTTAAAAATAGATCTGCACCTAATTCATGCCACTTATCATTGTTATCCTCTTCAGTTTTAGAAAATACAACTACATTACATGTTTGATTTTTTTCTGGTTTCTATGAACATAGTGGGTTAGACATGTCTATCTCTTTTCCAAATTTATCAACACTAATCTCTGTGTCCAGTTCCTCTACACCTCCAATCACTAATCTCTGTGTCCAGTTCCTCTATGCCTCCAATCACTAACCTTCATTCTCCCTACTCTCTTCTTCAGGGCCGAAGAAATGAAACTGAATGTCTTCACAAACCTTCTCAGCCTCTGCCACAGTACCATGCAACAGACCTCTATTCAAATCTCCCAGGCATAATACTGGACTTTTTACAAAATAAAGTCTCCTTACTAAATCTCACATATTTGAATGATGCACAGCTAACCTTCTAAAGTGACGAAACTTCATAACAATGACCAGTTGTATGCATTAATGTACTCTCTAGTAAATAACTCTCATTATTAAAAAACGGTTCTGTACTAGAAGTGTGTAGTAATTCAGCTTTAAAACATTTTACAAACATGAGTCTAATTAATAAGTCTTTTTCTCAATGTTCCCATGCACATGACTATTTTGTCTAGCGTCTTCATTCTGTGCAATATTAAGATAAAAAGTTTCCTTTTCACAACAAATGCTTTCTCAATTATATACTCAAAATGATGCTTTTGCTTTAGAATAGCAATTCTTCTCTCATGCGTCTTCACCTTCTTCCATAAATGATGAACTATTCTGTTTTGAAAACATTTTTACTCATAATTCCTTAAACTGTTTTTGTCTGAAAGTTTCAGTTTTTTGCTTGGATTTCCTAATTTTCACAACATCAACTTGCTCCTCTTTCTCATTATGTTTCAAGCTTCTGTTTTTAATTGACGTCTTTGTCTCATTTTGCATTCTAGGGCATATTTTTTTCAAAATATCCTTACTACTCTCACCAGTGAGTGTCTGCTTTCTCATGCCATTTTCTACTATATCTTCTTTTTAACTATCAGTTTTAACCAGGTAGTATTGTTGTTTTTCATTTTTTTCTACTTTGTGTTTTGTTAGGCATTGTGAATCTTCCTATATACCTGGATGTAGGTATCTGAAAAAACAAAGAAACAACACATTTAGCTTTACAGAAAAAAATAATATTTTCTATTACAAGATTCAATTCAAACTAAATATACACTCATGCACTGCATCAGTATGTGCCTGGGTGTGTCGCTGTATTCACTAATGCATGCCTCAGTGTATCAGTGAATCCATCACTTTGTTCATGCTGTGTGAGTCTATATATAAATGTATGCAATACTGTCCCCTAAGTGTGCCATTGTATGAACCCTGTATGTGCCTGGATATCTCACTCATCAGTATGCATGTGGGTGTATTACAGTATGCATTTGTCAGTAATTGGGTGTGTCAGTGTCGGCATCAATGTGTCCATGGGTGTATCAGTGTGTGCATCAGTGAGAGGCTACCTGTTTTAGCAGTAATGTGTGCCTGGATGTGACAGTGTACATGTTAGTGTGTATCTGAATGTGTTAGTGAATGTATCAGTGTTTACCTAGGTGTTTAACAGCATGTATCAGTCTGGAATGTGTTAGTGTATCTATCAGATTCTCCCCGGCTGTGTCACTTACTGCATCACTGTGTCCCTAGGTGGGTCAGTATTAGCATTAGTATGTGAGTAGGTGTGTCAGTATGTGCATCAGTGTCTACCTAGCTGTGTTAATCTCTGTATTAGTGTCTGCCTGGGTGTCTCAGTGTCTGCATCAGTGTCTGCCTATGTGTATACATCTATGCTTCAGTGTATGCGTGGGTATATCAGTGTATGTAGGAGTGTGTACCTGGATGTGGTAGTGTATGCATCAGTGCATCCCTACTAGTTTTAATGTATATATCTATCTAAGCAAGCATGTCTAATTTTATACATTAGTGTGAACCTGGGTATATCAGAGTATGCATGATTACGTGATTGGATCTGTCAAAGTGTACATCAGTGTGTGCCTGGATGTCACAGTGTATGCATTCGTTTTACCTAGCTCTGTTACTGTACGCATCAATAGTTGCCTGGGTTTATTAGTTATACATGAGTGTTGGTGTAGATGTGTCAGTGTATCCTTCAATTGCCTGGTAGTGTTAGTAGCTCCATTCTCTATTTAGCTACACAAATACTGTATCTTTACTGTAGCATATATATACCTTGTCATAGGAGCGTGGAAGCTAATATCTTATGTAAACTCAGAAAATTGTTTCATGACCTAATAAGAAAGCATTCACTTTTGTCAGCTATTTCCATCTCACTTAAAGCTTCAGTTAGCCGTACTAAATAGGGTGTATAAAGCTTCGTAAACACATTGTGTAGTACCAACTCTACTTAGCCATAAAACTATGTATCTATGCTCAATATTAAACAAAGAACATTTTAATGCTTCCTAAGCAGCTCTTTTAATGCTAACTAAAAATAAGAGTAAATATTCATGGTTACACGTATAAGTAGGATAGTTCACTTATGTCTCTCCCTAACTGCTAGTGAAACAATGTCTTTCATTTCTCAATATATATGTAACTCTCTATGAGTTCTCCATTTAATTATAAGTATCTATATCAGTACATTTACTTACAATTTACATAACCTCACTACCTACCTCCTCCAACAAACATAACTCCAAGAGCCAATTCAATCTATTCTTTTACAGTCTACCTTCTTCCCTCCATTTTAACTGAATTTCATTTTATACCATCCTCATTCAGCTGCAGCCATCTCCTCTGTGCTTCTCCAGATTATCTCCAAGATGCTCAGAGTGTGGACTGTGGGACAAAGGTTTGCATTTTGGGTCAGAGAGAGTGCAAAAATAAGTGGTATTGACAGGAACCTGGGTTTATCTAATGTGGATATTACCTGGATTGGCCATAGAGGGTTACCATAGCATTAATTACATCCTTTGATTGAAACCATTATGGAGTGTCATCATCCACATCTTATGATTATGCACTGTGGTGGCAATGCCCTAGGCTCAGTTACAGGGGTTGGTTTGGAAATCCTAATGAAAGATACCTTTGGTAAATGAATGACACTTTTCCCGAACACTGTCTTTGTATTTTCAAACATTTGCCAAAAAAGAAGTGGAACTGGTCAACTCAATTTTGCCCACAAATAGACAAATCCAGGAAACATACTAATAAAACTGTTTTTGCATTCCTCAGGGAACATAACATGGTCTCTGTATATCACAACAATATACAATTTGAAATGGAGCGTATGTACAGAAATGAGGGAGCTCACCTAACAGACAAAGGCAACAAAGTGTTCCTGCATAACTTGAGACACTGAATCCTCTGTCATCAGTAGCAGTCACCTACACATTATAACCACAAAGGCTTTTCTCAGAGCCAATACATTAACCATACACAAATAAATATATTTTTTCAAATACTTATTTTTTGTAATGTCCTACGGATCTGTGGATCCACCTGCGGATCCCAAAAACAACAAAAAACTATTTCTAACATCCTGCGCACCTTTTTGAATGTGCCATATCAATTTAAATGCATTTAGTAATAGAATTAATACCCTAACTCATTTATATGCATCAGTGCTCACATATTGCCCAAGGACCCGTTTGTACTGACTGTCTGTCTGGATACTGGATTTTTACAGCATCTCTCTAGCTGTGAGACAGCTGTGACAGTGTCTATTCTGCTGTGATAGTGAATGTGATAGTATATGTCTCCATGTGAGGGTGAGTGTCAGAGTGTGTCTCTGGGTTTAAGACTATGGGCCTCATTACGAGTTTCCTCTTTCAGACAGAAAACTGCCACTCCGGTTTTCTGCCCGCCGGCCTTATTATGAGTATTCCACTGGGCCAACGGGCGGAAACAGTGTTTCCATCCACTGGCCCATCGGAATACCCACCACAACATTGACACCAGCTCGTAATCGACCCGGCTGCAATGTTGCGATGCGTTGGGTGGAGCAGCCCTTGTCGCGTTTTTCACTGCCCATAATTAGAGCAGTGAAAAGCGCGAAGGGCTGCCTATGGGGGCCCCCAGCACTGTCCATGCCTCTGCCAGCCTTAGCATGGCAGTGGAACTGCTATGCAAAAGCTGGTGGCGAGGGGACTCGTAATCCCCAGGGCAGTGCTGCTTGCAGCGCTGCCCTGACGGATTAAGACCGCTGGCTTTGCCAGGCTGTTGACTGGCTGCAACCTGGCGGTGCTGGCGGTCTGACCGTGATGGCTCTGCCACGGTCATAATGTGGAGGCCCGACTGCTGCTTTCGCGAGTCCCAGGATTGCCAGACTCATAATGAGGGCCTATGTATCCAAGTGTCTATCTTAGTGCGAGACTGAATATGAGACTCTGTCATGGTGTAAGAGGTAGTGTGACAGTGTCTCCCTGGATGTAAGAGTAGATGTAAGAGTGTCTCTCTAAGTGGAAGAGTGAGGGTCAGAGTGTCTGTGTGGGTGTGACAGTGAGTATTAGAGTGTGTCTCTGGGTGTGACACTGCATGTGAAAGTGCCTGTCTGGGTGTGAGAGTAAGTGTGATAGTCTTGGTATGAGAGGGAGGGTGTCTGCCTCAAAGTGAGATTGAGTGTAAGAGTATTTCTCTTTGAGTGTGAGAGTGAGTGTGAGAGTGTCTGCATGGGTGTGAGACTGGGGGTGAGAGTGTCTGTCTGGCTGTGAGAGTAAGAGTGAGAGTCTCGGTCTTAGTTTAAGAGGGAAAAGAACAGTGCCTACCTCAATGTGAGAGTGGGAGTAAGAGTATGTCGTCTCTCTGAGTGTAAGCGTGAGACTATCTTCAGGGGTGTGAGGGTGAATGTGACAGTAGCTATCTTGGTGTGAAAGTGGGTGTAAGAGTGTATGTCTGGGTATAAGAGTAATTGTGGAAGTCTCAGTCTTGGTGTGAGAGGGAGGGTGACAGTGTCTATCTCAAAGAGAGAGTGGGTGTAAGAATATCTCTTTCTGACTGTGAGAGTGAGAGTGAGTGTGAGAGTGTCTGCATGGGTGTGAGAGTTGGTGTTAGAGTGTCTGTCTGGATGTGAGAGTGGATGTAACAGTGGCTATATTGCTGTGAAGTGGGTCTGAGAATCTCTATATGGGTGTCAGACTGAGGCCCTCATTATGAGTGTGACGGTCTCAAGACCACCACACTTGCGATGGCGGTAGGGTCGCCGCAAACAGGGCGGTCTGACCGTCCTATTATGACTTTGGCAGATGGGCCATGATCCAACCACCGGCACCGTCAGGTTGCCACCTGTCGAAAGCCTGGCGGTCTCAGCGGTCGCAATCCGCTAAGGCAGCGTTGCAAGCAGTGCTGCCCTGGGGATTATGAGTCCCCTTTCCGCCAGCCTTTGCATGGCAGTCTCACCACCATGCAAGGGCTGGCAGAAAGGGGTTATCTGGTGCCACATGGGGACCCCTGCACTGCCCATGCACTTAGCATGGACAGTACAGAGCCCCATGGACAGCTCAACCGCACAGTTCACTGCCCGAATTACGGGGAGTGAAATGGATGACGGGTGCTGTTGCACCCGAACCACCACAACATTGCTGCTGGCTTGATTACGAGCCGGCGTCAATGTTGTGGTGAGTCTTCCACTGGGCCAGTGGGTGGAAATGCTGTTTTCACCCGCTGGCCCAGTGGAAAACTCCTAATATGGCAGGCAAAAGACCTCCATTGCTGGCGGTCTTTTGCCTGCCGTGGCTTTTGTGGTCCTAGAAAACGGACCGCCAAATTCGTAATGAGGCCCTCAGTGTCAGAGTGGATCTGTGGGTGTGAGACCAAGTATAAGAACATCCCCCTGGGTGTGAGAGTGAGTCTGAGAGAGCCTGGGTGTGAAAGTAAGTGGAACAGTCTGAGTCTGGATTTGAGAATGGGTGTGAAAGTGTCTCTCTGAGTGTAAGAGTGAGTCTGAGAGTGTCTGCATGGCTGTGAGAGTGGGTGTCAGAGTGTCCATCTGGGAGTGAGAGTAAGTGTGAGACTATCGGTCTTGGTGTGAGAGGGAGTGTGACAGTGTCTACCTCATGATGTATTCGCGAATAATGATGAGCTCGTGCATGGAAATGCACAGCTCTCAATGGCTGTCAAAACTTCAACCAGGAAGTGTTGGCAGCTATCATGGGACTCAGCATCAGCTGAGTCCCAATAAAAAATGGTACAAAAATTAGAAGGGGCCGGGGTAGAGCCACTCTGACTCCTTAACTCTGGTGCTAGGGACCCCACCAGAGGAAAAACCCACATAAAAAAAAAAAAAGCAAATTCACAGTAATAATAAAAATAAAAAAACGTTGTCTCCCACACTTGTTTTTTAATTAGCCCCCAAGTCGGAGCAACCACTCTGCTTGCAGTGAGGGAGAGCTTTCAAACAGCTCTCTCTCATTGCAAGCGGAGGTTTCCTATGTTGGGAATCAAAGGCAACATTGCTCTCACAGAGAGGGAGCTTCTTTATTTCCCAAAGAAATAAATATGTTAACTTCGGGCCGTGGGGATGGGGTCCAGGGGAGGAGGGCCACACCCTGCAGCCAACTGCCACTGCGCACGGCCAATGGCCGTGCACGGTGGTGGTTGGATTAACATATAGGGGGTGATTCTCACCCTGGCGGGTGGCGGAGGCCGCCCGCCAGAGTTCCCCCCTCCAGAATACCGCACCGCGGTCATTAGACCGCTGCAGGTATTCTGGGTTTTATACTGGGCTGGCGGGCGACCGACAAAAGGCCGCCCGCCAGCCCAGTGTAAAACGACCTTCCCACGAGGACGCCGGCTCCGAATGGAGCCGGCGGAGTGGGAAGGTGCGACGGGTGCAGTGGCACCCGTCGCGAATTTCACTGTCTGCAATGCAGACAGTGAAATTCTTTGTGGGGCCCTCTGACGGGGGCCACTGCAGTGCCCATGCCATTGGCATTGGCACTGCAGGGGCCCCCAGGGGCCCCACGACAACCCATACCGCCATCCTGTTCCTGGTGGGCGAACCGCCAGGAACAGGATGGCGGTATGGGCTGTCAGAATCCCCCATGGCGGCGCAGCGAGCTGCTGCGCCATGGGGGATTCAAATGGGCAGCGGAAAACCGGCGGGAGACCGCCGGTTTTCCACTTCTGACCGCGGTCAAACCGCCGCGGTCAGAATGCCCAGCGGGGCACCGCCAGCCTGTTGGCGGTGCCCCCTTCATTTTAGCCCTGGCGGTCTTGGACCGCCAGGGTTAGAATGACCCCCATAGTAATTAAAATTACTTTATGTACAAAAAAAACCCATAGAAATTCTATTAAAAAAACAGAGGTTACAGGGACATTATCTTTAGCAATAGAATTAAAAAAACTGAAATTCACTGAAAAAAACAATTGTTGGTTCACATTTTAAACATAGAAAACCATAGAAATTCACATTGACAGAGTTATCTCAAGTAACTATAACTTGTTCCCTTAAGTAAATATAACTTGCACCCTCTTCATGCACTGCTAATTACCCCACAAAAAATGGCACTCATGAAATTTTGATAACATCATTGATACTATTAATGCAACATTTGCAGTAATATTTTTGATGAACAAACTGTATATGGCAGGGTTGCGAGTTAAAGTTACCTTAGGGAACGAGTTATAGTTACTTGAGATAACTCTAACTAAAACAGGTGAATTTCTATGGTTTTGTATGTTTACAATGTGAGCCTAGCTATAACATCCCAGTAACCGTCATTTTTTTAAGTGAATTATTATGTTTTAAAAATTCTATTTCCTTTGTTTTTTTAGTGAATATCTATGTTTTTTTTTTACTTAAAGTAATTTTCATGACTACATGTTAATCCAACCAATATTTATAATCAAATATGGATTTATGTATTTATATATTTATACACATCGGGCCTGGGTGTCATTTTATCCCTACCCTGCCCCCTTATATTATTTTCTTTTTTAAATTCAGGATAGGGGAATACATCCATGAGTCATGTAATGACTGCCTGTGAAATTTTTCTAATGTTGCTGGCATCCAGTCAGAGTGCTCGCTGTAATCTGACTCCAGTGGAGCAAGATGGTCCAAGGGAAACAAAGCTCCCTGGGGCAATCAGAAGGCTCCTGCAAGAGTCTCAACCTAACTGACCAGATACACAATTATTTATCAGCATTGATTTCGCAAAAATTACTGAATGGATTTATACCAAAACACAAAAAGCACTCTGCAGACTAAGATCTAGCTTCCTGACGAGTTTGTTGTAATTCCATTTAGCAGTTTTCTCTGTAGCCTTATTTACAGAAGTGCATGGGTATTTTGGGGCATATTTATACTCCGTTTGCGCCAAATTTGCGTCGTTTTTTTCAACGCAAATTCGGCGCAAAACTAACGCCATATTTATACTTTGTCGTTAGACGCGTCTAGCGCCAAAGTATGAGTAAAGAGCGTCATTTTTTTGCGTTGAACGCCTTCCTTGCGTTAATGAGATGCAAGGTAGGCTTTCCCGTCCAAAAAAATGACTGCGCCGCAAATGTGTCGTATTTATACTCCCGGGCAAAAATCACGCCCGGGAGTGGGCGGGGCAAAAAACCCCGCATTTGCGCCTCTTTTTAACGCCTGGGTCAGGGCAGGCGTTAAGGGACCTGTGGGCTCAAAATGAGCCCACAGCTGCCCTCCCATGCCCCCAGGGACCCCCCCTGCCACCCTTGCCCACCCCAGGAGGACACCCAAGGATGGAGGGACCCACCCCAGGGACATTCAGGTAAGTCCAGGTAAGTATATATATATTTTTTTGGGGCATAGGGGGGCCTGATTTGTGCCCCCCTACATGCCTCAATGCCCAATGACCATGCCCAGGGGACATAAGTCCCCTGGGCATGGCCATTGGGCAAGGGGGCATGACTCCTGTCTTTACTAAGACAGGAGTCATGTAAATGGCGTCTGGGCGTCGTTAAAAATGGCGCAAATCGGGTGGAGGCGATTTTTTGCGTCAACCTGACTTGCACCATTTTTAAGACGCCCTAACGCCATTTTTCCCTACGCCGGCGCTGCCTGGTGTACGTGGTTTTTTTCCACGCACACCAGGCAGCGCCGGTCTGCTTGCGCCGGCTAACGCCATTCAATAAATACGGCACCCACATGGCGCTTCAGAATGGCGTTAGCCGGCGCAAACATTTTTGACGCTAAACTGCGTTAGCGCAGTTTAGCGTCAAAAAGTATAAATACGGGCCTTTGAGTTTTGGGACTACACTTTTTTCCTGGCCCCTGCTTGACAGATCACCATCAAACTCTACAGGAAGGCGCTGAGGTAGATTAACTTCTATTTGGGAAAGGTTTGTGATAATTCATCAAATTAGGCCAAAGTTATTAGTAAACCAAAAAACTCTTTATAAGAAAGTTAAGCTAACTATAACTCTCTAGAGGCAACTATACATATTGAGTTTTAGACAAAATTTAGACATGAACTGTGGTTCAAGGAGTAACACAGTACTAAGTATGATTATTAATTACCTTAACAGTAAAAGATACATATGAGATAACATATGTATTCAAAATATTTTGCATAAAAAGAGAAAGAAGATATGGTCATAGTATGATAAAAATCCTATTCAAATTCTTGCTTCAAAAGCCATATTGCCAACACATATCTAAGTATAATAAATGAAGAGAAAGAAAAAAAGGCAGAGTAGAATAATTAGAAAAGAAATGAGAGAGGAGATAAAAAAGTAGGAAATAGTGAATCTACAGTAAGAAGGAAGTATGGGCTGGGTTGGGAGAGAAGAGTTTTGAGGGGGAACTGTTCAACAATAAATTAAATGTAGTCATTATATATAAAGAGTGGATTCATCTCCAGTAAATGCTTATGTTAACTTGGGTTAATGTGAGGAACAGACATACTAGTGCTCCTATATAGGGAAGCACCTAGGGAACTACATCTGTCTCTTCTTGCAAAAGAAAGAACATTTGTTGACGTTTTGACCCACAAATTCCAAATTAATCACAATAGGGTCATCATAAGGACAGTAGATTTGAAGGAGACACCAGCGGATATTGTATTACTCCTCCTGTCTCTTCATGGGTATTTCAAGACTACATCAATCTTCCTGTCAAATATATCACATTTGGCATCTGTAACATTTCTAAGCAACCATTAGTCACAATGATACCATCAGAGAAATCATGACTGTTCTGCTGAATTGGTACAACATCACAGTAAATGTTACGTACAATGATTCATATATAGGGGGTTATTTCAACTTTGGAGGAAGTGCTAATCCGTCCCAAAAGTGACGGTAAAGTGACGGATATACCACCAGCCGTATTACGAGTCCATTATATCCTACGGAACTCGTAATACGGCTGGTGGTAAATCCGTCACATTTGGGACGGATTACCACCTCCTCCAAAGTTGGAATAACCCCCATAATGTTCCATCAAAGATTCACATGCAATTCACAATATGCTACAAATTACACCTTGATGCATTTCTACATTTACAAAATGAGTCATGAGTTGGGCCTGTTATTGAGTTTTCCAGATGGGATACTCCAAATGTATGTGATAGAACCTTCTATCTGCGAAAGTCCCTTAACTAACCCATTTTTCTCCATCATTGATTGATCATCTGGACATAACAAAGGACATTATAAAATGGTTTACGGTATGTGGTACTCTGTCACCAATATGTACACATTCCTGTCTGTGTTGTTCCAAAAACTGTATACCTATCACAATACTTTTTCACAAAACAGACAGGCTTACCTGTACATATGTGAAGGAGTAGGAGATCTTGCAAATCTGTCATTTTAAACATGAATGCAATAGTATTTTTGTTGTAAAACACATCTGGGATATGTTTTAAATTTTAAATCAAACATGTAACCATGTAACCTATTGTTACTAGCCATTTTGGCTCACATGCTCACTCTTGTTTGTGTATAAAACCAACTTACCAATGTGAAGTTTGGAATATCTACTGGATCATAATAGCATTCCATGCTAAGTCACTTGAAACAGGGCTAAAGTAACATCATTCACAACAGTGAAGGAGCATCACACCTGACACATTAAAGACCAGTGGCCTGTTTGATTCTACTGTCCCTTATGACATCAACCTTCCTGATGTATATATGTTGTTTAGGCAGACATGTGTCTGTTCAAACAAGCCCTTTATTAGTGAACACAAATCACATGGGGCCAGATGTAGCAACCGGTTTGCATGTCGCAAACTGCGAAAAACACAGTTTGTGACATGCAAAACGGCCATCGCGATGCAGAGTCACATTTTGCGAGTCGGTACCGACTCGCAAAATGTGATTCCGACTCGCAAATAGGAAGGGGTGTTCCCTTCCTATTTGCGACCGCATCGCCATGCTGAGTTGCTCTGTGACTGCGAAAGCACTTGAAGTGGGTGGGAACGCATTCGCAAACGGGAAGGGGACCCCATGGGACCCCTTCCCCTTTGTGAATGTCGCTGAAAATATTTTTTCAGAGCAGGCAGTGGTCCAATGGACCACTGCCTACTCTGAAAAAATGAAACCAAATGGTTTCATTATGTTTTTGAATTGCAACTCGTTTTCCTTTAAGGAAAACGGGCTGCAATTCAAAAAACAAAACTGCTTTATTAAAAAAAGCAGTCACAGACATGGAGGTCTGCTGTCTCCAGCAGGCCACCATCCCGGTGAGTGCAGGGACTCCCAATGAGGTGGGTCTTTGCGACCCCATAGCGAGTCGCAGAAGGTGTCTGAGACACCTTTCTGCATGCACTTTTGCAAGTTGCAATTTGCGAGTCGGTATGACTCGCAATTTGCAAGTCGCAAAATTTTTCTTGCTACATCTGGCCAATGGTCTCTTTTCTCAAAATGTAATCCACAAAACACATCACCATACACCTTGTTCAAAACTTACACCTTCAAGAACTCTTCTTCTGCAGTAGACTTATGTCAACCTTAATGTTGATGGCAAAATCAGTTGCTGTAACACAAATTTGTTTTTTAACATGTTGACCTCACACTAGAACGTATCCCCTTGCTGCTGCTGTTGGGCCCTGCCTGTGGGGTTTTGTTTTCACAATATTGTAACATCTCCCACAAGCATTCCTAAAATGTCAGTACAGATTGTGTTTAAAAAACGTATATAAAAATGATTGTGCAAATAATGCATTTCAAAGTATGGGACACGTAAAAAATTGTTATTTGAAGTTGCAACGTAACACAAACATGATGTGTACATATATGTCACAAAAAGATATGTATTTTTACAAAGACATGAGGTGAGTGTTGATTATCTAAGTATTGTAGTTCCATTTTTATGTGATAATTAGTTTTTCATAAAGGCAGACATATGACCCAAGGAGGGTTAGATAATGACAGTCTCAAATCTTCAGACCTTTTCCAGACTTTGCCACCATGGAGGGAAAAGGGATCATAAAAACATCAGATTGAATAGGCAAAGTATGCTAAATATATGTCACCAGCTGGAGCCTGGTCTTCTGCCTCACAATACTACAGCAATAACACAACTTGTGAAATCCATGGCATTCCTTCATTTCGTGGCTACAGGATCTTTCCAATACAATGTGGTAGTATCTGGAGGCATGTCACAATCAACTTTCAGTGATGTTCTACAAGAAGTCCTTTCTTCAGTGATGACACACATCAACAGCTTCATCCAGTTTCCACAACATCAGGACTTTGCCAATGTGAAGGGAGATTTTAATGCTTTTGGGTGGCATACCACATGTGATTGGAGCAATTGATAGCATACATATTGCCTTGATGCCACCACATGCCAGTGAATAGGTCTGCAACAATCGGAAGAACTTCTATTCAATCAATGTGCAATTTAGCTGCTTACGTAATTTGTACATCTCAAGTGTGTGTGCCTATTTCCTAGGGTCAATTCATGATTCCTTTGTACTACAGAACAGCACCATAGCCCTGCAAATGTCACAACTTGGATCTGAGAGGGCCTGGTTTGTTGTTAAGTACAACATGACATGAGGATCATTAGCTTTATTCATAGTTTAGGCATGTACAATGGGATGAGATATTCTTGCTCGATATATTTTTTACTTTCATATTGGAGACTCCGCTTACCCTAACAAACCATGTTTGTTAGCGCCGGGAGATGTCTGCTTCAACGGGGCCCATGGAAAAACACGGAGGTAAGTGGAACCAGCTTTTGGGCTCCTGAAGGCCAGATTTAGATTTCAGGACAAGTCACGTAGAGCCCTCCTTTGCTCATGTGAGAAGGTGTGCCAAATCACCCTTGTGTGCTGCATATTGCGCAACATAGCCCTGCAACGAAACATCCCAATCATCACAGAGGATGAAGACCATGAAGAGCCACGGGGTGAGGATGTTGAAATGGCAAATGAAGATGACAGTTCTGAAGAGGAAGGAATTGACATACATCAAGATGTTATTGACAACTTCTTCACCTGAGTGTAGGTTTACCTTTATATATTGAAACATCAAATGTCAGAACAACTTGTAACATACTGAGCATATCAGTCTGTGATGGTTTCTATATATTGACTACTGTGTTTTCCAACATTGGCTATATTTGCTTGTGCTAAGTATATGTGTCCTCCTAACTTATCATTTGAATCAATGTTATTATGTGAAATCATTAATTTTCCCTTGCTCTTGTGTTTTAGCATCCTTCACCATGTCATCACCCTTTGGACATTTAAAAGTTTGCACATTTGCAATGATATGTTGCTGTTCGAAAGTACAAATGGAACATGGTTTGATCCTGGGACAGACATACAGATCTTGTACAGAGACAACTTGCACAGTGATTGAATGGAAGATCTTTAGAGTGTAGTAGGCCTGTTTTCTGTTAAATGTTGCCACCCAGGCAAAATGTGCTGCATAACTTGCTCTAACCACTTGTATATGTCAAGCCACACCATACTGATTTCCCTTCACACTGGCTAAATCTTCATTTTGTATTAAGTGTATGAAGCTGTTGATGTGTCTCATCATTGTAGAAAGAACGTTTTGTAGCACACCACTGAAGGTTGGTTGTGACATGTCTCCAGATATTGCCACAGTGTATTGAATTGATCCTGTGGCCACAAAATGTAGTACTGCCATGATTTTGACTTTTGGTGTAATTGATGTGGAATTCGTATTGTGAGGCAGGGAGTCTGGCTCTAGCTGATGACATGAATTAACAATAGTTTGCATATTTAGTATTATTATTTGGATGATTTCCCCTTCTTCCATGTTGTCAAGGTCTTGAAACATCACATTCTAAATGGCACAAACTAATTGGGTTATGTCTGGGTTGTAAAACATTTGGTCAGATAATTGTTACATACAAATGTATGACACCAATACATTGAGATGTCCACAGTTACAGGGACTTGGGCGGACAGAGTAGTTTCCTGTTGTGGCAGGGCCTCCTTGTCTGTGGCTTAGGCAGGTGTATTTTGTCCTGATGTTGAAGGACTACAGACAGGGATAGATGGTACAGGAAAAACCCTTCACCTATGATGGTAAATGTCAAATGTCACCCTAGTCAGGGACCACAAATGTAAGTTGAGATTTTGCATCTCTACTTTGAGCTCCCTCTGTACCTACTTCATGTCCCAGAGCTGTGTAAGGACCTGGGCCATCATGTCTTGGACTGCTGTAGTGCTCCCAAAACATGGTCAATGGTGGGCTGGGCGACACTGTACCCACTTTGCTGGCCCACAGATTTCCTCTCACCACCTCTACCTCTTCTACCCTGTGCCCTTGAGGCAGTGTGGTCACAGGAAGTGGAGGCATCCATTGTCTGAGGTGTTATTGCAGCTGGGGTGGGAGGTGTAGGTGTGGGCCAAGTGATACTCACCGGAGCTGTCTACCCAAACAGACCAGATGGACCAGGCAGCTCCACATAATCCAGACTTGCAGAAGTGGTGTCCTCACTGAAGGCTTGATTCTGGTTTGGAGCTCAGGTTCCTTCATTTGCAGATGGTGGTCCATTAGCCCTGGAAGGTGGACCTAAAATGAATTACAAACAATATGAAATAAAAGTCTGGATTGTACCTCAAATGTGTCTTCAGCTACAAATGAAACAACTTAAAAGTGACAAGTATTATTAATCTAATGACTAGACCTTTGTGTGAGTTTTAATAATGTACACTTGCAGATTAATTTACACAAATGAAAACGTCTGTAAAAATGTTGAAGAGATATCCTGAAATTAAAAATGTTATCTAGAAAGTGTACATGATATTACCAGACATTCAAACCAATACAGTAGAAAGAAGAATTGAGAAATAAACCATTCCAAGGCCTAGCAGACTATAGTATAACGTATTATAATTAATGGCATTGGTCATCATATGAACACCGCAAAGTAATTTGTGTATCAATACTACTTATATTCAGCATGCCATAGAACATAATTGGAAATTTTTGATTCAACAGACGATGAATTAGGTAAGCAATTACATCAGTTCAATGGAGTAAAAAGGTGACAACCAATGAGACCAACACAACAAATGACATTTTCATACATAGCATGAAATGGTGAATGACAAATGCATAACACTTAGACATATGTGCATCTATGGAAAAAAGGAGTTTGAGCAACATCACATTGCACTATTGTTTTCCAGACACAAAACAGGGTATCCTGGCAGTTGTAGTCTTTTGTAAACACAATTGACAATACTTGTTAAAATATGAGTTAGACATATTTACTTAAATATCTACAATGAAATGAACACACATTTACAATATGTACACACATATTTGAATGATGTAAAAAGGTTAAAAAAAAATACTCACAAGCACTATTCCTTCATGTGCAAATAGATGGAATTTCAAATCAGTTTGTTTAAGTACACTACCATGTAGTGGAATAAAGCAAGGCACTGGGTGAAATGCAAGGGATGATTCATGGAAAACAACATGCATTCTGGCAAAACATATAGAGCATTGGTAAAAAGAATGATACAACCATGACCCTAGTAATTTAGATAAAACAAGATATTTTTATAAATTAAGGTTAAATATATATGTTTTGATAAGTGTCTTAAAACATTCTGAACAGCTAACATTAGGGCAAAAACTACATTTATGATAAGTGAGACATTGCTAAGTTCAACTTACCCGTGTCCACTCCACTAGGGATTCCTGTCAAGCCTTCAGGATGTAGGATCTGCAAGACCTTCCCCTGCCAGAAAAAAAGATGTAAGGGGGTGCTTGGAGAACCACCACCAGTCCTCTTGGCCTCCAGGTGATGCTTGGAGGCCAGTGAACACACTCTCCCCCGCAGGTCATTCCACCTCTTCCTAATTTCCTTTGGTGTGCACAAGTATTTTGCTACCTCATTCACTCTGTCAACTATTTTGGTCCACATTTGCCTTTACTGAGATGTGGTTGTATTTTGAACGTGAACTCCGGACAATTGTGACTCTACCCTTATAATTTAATCCACCATGACTGACAATTCTCCATCTGTAAAACGTGCATTCCTTCTCCCTAAGATAGTGAGTAACTAATACATGATCTAGTGCCCCAAAGGTTGATGAGAAATAAAAAAAAAGTGAAAGGAAAGTGAAACAAACTGAGGGAGAAAAAAACCTGACTCCAGAGTGGCAAATTCAGCAGCAAAATGCTTCTTTGCTGTGGAATAGCAAAGGATCATGTTCTGAAAAGGAGTGTGCTTTATGGTGTGATTTGCAGGTGTTCACACTTGGCCAATATACATCACATGTGTGCTGCTAGCATCCATCCCACATCTATAGGCAAAGTACAATGCTGATTGGATCCGACGACAGACTCCCGTCGTCATGGGATAGCCACTGGTACACCGCCAGCACGGCTGTGTTATCTAAATATGGGTGGCACAATGCCGCTGTCCTGATGACGACAGAGTTTAATACACCAGCACTGGAGTCCACCATGTTGCTGTGGAACAGCACGCAGGTGACAGAGTACACTCCATTGACAAGAATGGAGGTTAAACCGCCATAGATCCAAATAAGGGGATCGGAACTCCATCCGATTGATAGCTGTGGGACAGCGGTAGTCCTGCCAAGATCAAAATCAAGCCTTTAGTCTTTAACTAGTAATAAGGGTCTGAGACAGAGGGAAAGAAAGTTTTGTGAATCAAACTTTAAATTAATGTGTTGCTTTTAATGGAAATATTTTGGCATTCGGTTACCAACTCTAAAGCAATTGCAAAGCACTAACAGGAGGTCAGCTAAATGCCCCCTAGAGTCATGCTGGGTAGCCTGGGAGCAAGACAAGCAGATTCAAACTGACCTACCCCTACATCTGGTTCTGGAAAGTTCTTTCCCTTCTTCTGTCAAGGCTCTAAACTATCTGGTGGTGATAAAAGGGGCTGGCCTGGTGTCAGGTTCCTTTGCATTTGCAAGAGACACAGTCCTTGGAAGTGTATGTGGGGCTGAGTACAGCCTCGCCAAGTCATCCTGCCAGAATGCCCTATCCTATCCACACCTAAGCCCCTTTCGTTTCACTGTCTGGAAGCATTACATAGACCCCAATAGCAGAGCCATTCTCAGAACCATTCACAGTCATATGACCCAGGACACTGGCAGAAGGCACAAATGGATGGGACAAGAAAATGCCAACGTTTTAAAAGTGGCATTTTCAGACTTACAACTAAAAATCTGATTTTATGACTAAAGAGGATTTTGACTTACAATTCGTTTGAGTGTGAACAACATATCTCTATCTGCTCCCAATCTAACATTAGCACTCAAATGAAATAAGATAACCCAGTGTTAGTCAATGGGAAAGATAGGCATTACAAAGTAAAAAATTACTTTAGGTGTTTTTCACTGCAAGAACATGTAAAACATAAACACACATGTCCTGCTTTTAGGGCCTATCTTAGTGGTGAGCTATAAATATTATAATGGAATGTTTTGGGCCGGCAAATGATTTATTTTAGCAGTCAAAATAGGAAATAAAACTACACCACAGGCTGCTGTGACAGGCCTGAGACATGTTTTAAAATACTACTTTAGTGGGTGGCACTATTGGTGCTGCAGGCCCACTAGTAGCATTTAATTTACAGGTTTGGGTTACAGGTTTTATCATTTACTAGGGACTTACAAGTAAATAAATCTTGGCATTTAGGCGTAGGCCATTTCTGCCATGTTTTAGAAAGAGAGCAACAGCAATTTAGTACTGGTTAGTAGTGCAAAAGAGCACAGATTCCTAGAGCCAACACACCAAAAAATCAGCAAACAGGAGGGGTGAAGGCAAGACATTTGGGGGAATACCATGCCAAGGTTGTCAGGTCTAACAAAAGTGCTCTTCAATTTTACTTTTTTTTTTTTCAGCAAAGCATTTTGGCATGGATGAACTGATTCTTTGAGGAGTAGTGGAAATCATTTTTAGAAATCTGTGTTCTTAGTCGATGACTGTGTGAGTCAAGCCCCAATAGTTTACTGCACCCCAATATTTTGATCACCCCAAATTCAGCAGCTTTGCTCAGGCACCCTTGATCTTGCAATTAGAGCCACCACCCTTTTTAACATCAGGCCCAACGAATAGCAGAGTAAATAAATAAAGGACTAGATCCACTTAATATATAAGTTATTTGTTGATGAAAAGTTAAGGGGTTTTATTACAAAATTTCAAAAACGGCCACACAGAAAACAAGAATCCATTGTCATGATGGCTCAGATACAGAATACAAAGCCAGAAATTAAACATTATCTCAATTGCCAATAGGCAGGAAAAATAATAAGTTGAACAGATGGCAGACCGAGGACGAAAAAGAAAGTTATCTGGCTTGCCTTCAAAACCAAGGGTTTTTATACACAATTCACATAGGTAATAAGCAAAAACTGCAAATTCAGCAAATTCAGCATCGCATGACTAGCGATTACACATATTAGACAAATTAGAATCATGATCGTCATTAAAATTATTATAGCACTAACTAATTTCTAAGGCAGAGAAAATCTTCCATGAGATCCACAGCAACAACATAATCTGGAGATGTTGAACACAATATGAAACATTTTCAGATAAAGAGTAATATACTAATGTATGCTTGCTAGATTAAATCAGAACTTCCAGCAGAAGTGTCCTTCAGAAAGTTACATTTGGAACTCAATAAAGTGTAATTCACAATACATGCTCCCTAAGAAAAATAAACAATTGTTTCCCAGTGTGCTGTAAATGTAGGGAGATATCACATACAGGGGGCATTGATTGTGGGGGGATTATGAGTAGGCGCAAGATGAACAGAACACCAAAAACAGCATACATTTTAATGAAATGGTGCCACTGCAGAAATGTGGAGTAGCTAAACCTAATAAATAAACACACTTCTGAACCTCCAAATGAAATCGTTTAAATTGCAAAATTATGAATTAATTGGTTACAACTATATTCATTATAAAAATCATGAGTATTCAAAATTAAACTGTCAACCAAATCTGTGCATTTAGAAAAAACTTTCCAACTGTTTTCGGCTTTTTTATTTACATTTTCTAGTTAGAATTTTAAATAATCTACAAGTAGTGCTGATTACTGAAAGCACATGGAGTAGCAATGCCTGATGTCTCTGAATATCATTAGCAGCGGTAAAGCTATATTACGTTTACGTTTAATTAGTAATAAAAAACACCAGAAACTCTGTTGTAAATATTTATATTTTCAGAGGATATGGTTCTTTTCTGAGTGAGTAATGGAATATTTTGCCAAATATCTCTCTTGTCAAGAAGGCTGTTTGTTAGCTTTTCACAGTTTTATGATGTCCGGGAGTACATTTCTATTAAAAATAGACTTCCTTTTCTTTCCTTTCAAAGGAATTTGTTTTATAACCAGACTTCTAGTATTTTAGTAGCCAGCATTTTGTTGTGTTCCAACAGTTCCCCAGGGCAGAAAGAATCAATACAAAAAGTAACTGCAATTTTAATCACATTTCACAACTGTGATATAAATATGTTATAGCAGAGTCTGCCACAGCACTTGGGAAGTGACTTTTGCTCAAGCAATATCCAGTTGCTCTCATCATCCAAGCTTTATTTAATCATCGGTGTTGCTTAAGGGGATTGGGCTACACGTTACATATGTTAACACATCATAAAATAAAGCTCTGTAAGGATAAACGAAAGAACATACAGAGAACAGCCCTAGAGAAGACGTGAATCCTGTATAAAATATGGGAACACTCAACATTGAAACCTCGCGGTTCTTTTTTTTAAATTGCATCCTCTATCACATTATAAGGACTGGACCTCCATCTTCTACTCCGATCCTTACTTAATTAACCCAACTTCTTGTTTTGCGTCAGAAATTGTCCAAATCGTGTGGGATGGGGTTACAATTTTTGCAAAAATCGAAGATTGCACTGCTGCCTTTAGTCGTGCTACTCTCAACATTCAAATGTGCAATTTAAATGATTATCTTCTACTGCAATTTTGTGTAGCTCAATGATACTTACTTTTGTGGCCCGAGAAAAAAGATGAAGTCATCCTCAATGGCGTTTTGAACCTTAATTTATAAACAGTAATGCAAAAGATGTGTTAGACAAATTACCTATCTTGCCCAGTGATTTCATCACTAATGTTCATGCCGCCTTAGATGTGCTAAGTGACTCTTGAGTGTGAGGGTAAGCAATGAAAATGGCCACTCCAAAAGTTGGACAAGTAGCTAAATATATCCACAACTGGGGACACGTAGTACTCGCAAATTCATGGGGCCTTAATGCACAAACAAGAGCTACAAACACCCACACTGTGCTCAATCATATGATCCACTTTCGTGAATTTGTTTCTTGTTCCACCTTTCACTTCTGCCGTGGAGTTGCATAACTAATCCATCTTTTCATCTGTTAGATGATCGCGTGTCTTGAATGTCATGTGCACCCTCACCTCATCATATCTAAAAGAGTATTTCAATTACCAAGAACATTTTCAGAAAATGCTTGAAAGAATTTGGGTACATCATATAATATGTTAGGGAAATAATATTTGAAAACATGGGTAGGTCAGGAAACTTGCAGTGTTGATGCAGAAGTACTAACATGTTTTGAACACTTTTGCAACCATCATGTGCAATTTTGCAGTAACATCTTTACCAACTGCAAAAAAACATTTTGCATCCGTTTCTCAGAGTCAATCTCGTTTCGATTGGCTGCATGTTATCATTTTGAGCAACACAGCCACATTGTCATACAGTAAGGACACAGCTGCATACAACTATGACACAATGCTGCACAAAAACACAATAGTTGGAAACAAAACAACACAGTTCCAACACTATATAATAAAATGCAACAACATACACAAAAAGCACTGTCATTAGTGATTCATTTGAGATGTCATCAGTGATCTCATAATTGTTGTTATAGAACATGTCATAAGTGATGTAATCTGTGAGGTCATAAGCACTGCATGGCAGGGTCCACATTATAGTTAGCTCTGTTCAAAACATCAATGTTGTCACTGACATATTAACCTAACCATAACATTTCTTTCCCCCTTGAATTTTTCATTGAAATTTCAGATGTATATGTTTTTACAAAATGCATGTGCTGTTAATGCACCATAGCTGTGTAGAAGTATTGAACATGTCATAAATGTTTTTCAAGATTAACTCCGTACGCAGGTGACAGTTGATTTTTGTTCATTATGCTTCAGACAGGTTTTTTTGTGCTATAGAAAAAGTTGCATAAGGAGAAAGATGCAACGTAATAGATACTACCTTTTGTAAGCTGCCTTGAGTTATTACAGACAATCTTGTTAGCATGATGATCTATACTTCAGATAGAAGTCTGTATGTACCAGGAACTAAAATATGCACCTGTGTTAGTTTTTCTAGAAAAGATGAGCTGTCTGTAAGGTTTTCATCACATAGTGAAGGAAGGGTGCAGGAAGAATGTTCTTTAACACCTTCAGATTGTGGTTATTTTTAGCAAATAGTGTTGTATGAAATCTTTTGTATGGCATGTACACTGTCCTTAGTAGATTTGTTTTAATACTCTGTGGTGCAGTTCTCATCAGAGTTTCACTGTCTGAAAACAATGTAGTACATACTGTCAGCTCATATCAACTTCTTTTCTCAGTGTAGGTTCTGTGAGTGTCAAGGGGTTGATCCAGATAAAATCTGTGTAGGGCATTTGTTTTTGAAGTGGCGCTCATTATTTTGTCTTTCTGTCAACAATTGTATAGATATTTAACACTTCAATCATTGTGTATTTTGTGTTTATTTGTGCATTTGCTAAATACACACATATACAAGAAACATACATTGACTGAGGTGTTCAATACGTTTTATGGTTAATTGTTCATTTGACCTATGCTACCTCTAAAGTGTATACTATAGGCTCAATGCTGCATATAATGCTTGTGAGATTGCAGAGGCCCCCTAACCTTTTGCCCCAATTTACACTTTTTGCTGGTGTTTTCCTGACTCTAGTGGTGCCTTGGGTACTGCTAACCAGTTCCAGGGCCTGTGCTCTGTGTACAATGAATATGCAACTTAGGCTAATTATAATTGGCTATGTCAACCTACCTATAAGTCCCTAGTATATGGTAGGGCATGTAGGCTTAGGGACCCCAGCCTAGGTAGTGCACCCATAGGTGCACTGCTGAGGTGCCCAGTGTCATTTTAAAGGCAGTCCTGCCTTGCTGGCTGTTTTTAAATTAAAGTTGTATGCAAATTCAGCTTTGGAATTAAAATTACTTCCAAAGTCTTAAACCACATTAATTTGACAAATAAGTCACCCTTAAGGTGTGCCCTATGTGTCCCTGGGGTTGGGTCCATATAACTATAAGCAGGGACCTCATAAAAATAGTTGTATAAGCCCTGGTGAGGTAAAACAGCCAAATTTGTTTTTCCCTTACTGTAGTGAATGGCCTCCATAGGCTAACATGGGAAGACTTTATTTTAATTAACAAATTCCCCTTAAGTTTCAGATACCTCAAGTTTTGCATCAAATTAATTGTTATGATAAATCCCACAACTTAAAATTGTTGTAATTAATATAACTAGTTCTATGGTAGGTAAAGAGTTTTAAACTCTACCTGAAAAGTTGCCAATTTCAGCTCTGTAGTGCCCTTCTCTGAATGGCCAGCCTCTGACAGCCTAGTTAGGCTGCCTTGATGAGGTGTGAAGTGGCCTGGGCTGAACACAAAGGATGTGCCTGGGGAGGAGAACTACCTCAGTAGATGGGGAAGGAGGAAGGGGGGAGGGCTGCCAAAATGGTCTTCAAAGACAGGGAGGGACATTTGGAGCAACCCAGCACCTCCCTCACATCCTGCAATCCCTGACAATTAGGTGCCCTCATGACCAGATTAGGAGAGGGCAGGAGAGGATGTGTTTATGATTTTTAGCCACACCAGTGGGTGTGCTCAGCCATATGTAACGTCCAAAAATCAGTTTCAGCCATGATGGATTTTTGAAGAATGTTGCTCCATTGGATTGATTTTTACCAGACTTCCCAGGAAGTGGTCACCACAGGGGAAGGGCCCTGCATCTAATTGGAGAGCCAGGACCCCCCTGTTTTTCAACCAGGAGCAAGGATACATATGGAAGAGCTGCACCCACACCTCAGATCCCTACCAGATCCCTACAAGGAACAAGACAAAGAAGAAGAAGGACTGCCCTGCTGGACCCTGACCTGCATCTGGACACTGCAGTCTGAAGGAATGCAACAGCTGCACACTTGAGCCTCACCACTAAAAGGACTTCGCCTGCCTTCTACTGCTTCAATAAGTGACTCCCTATTTGCTACAGGTACAAAGTAGCTGATCAGAGCCCCCTGAATCAAGTCCTACAAGCAGAACCCAGGTGACCAGCGGCCATTTGAATATCCTGACCTGGTGCATTCTGGGATTGTTAGTCCCAAATCCCTAGGAGCAACTCAGAGCTTCTGAAACCTTGGATTAAGATGTGGACACTTCAAGGACCCCAAAAGGACCTCTGTAAGAAATTCAGAATTGTGGAGACGTTTGGAGCAACTCCATAAGTTGAAGAGGTGCATTGTGGGAGCTGTAGTCCCAGACTCCAAGAGGCAAGCCAGAGCCTCTGAACCCTTGCCTGGTGCCGTGGACCACTTCCCTGACTCAAGAAACACTTCTGAAAGTGAGTGTGACAGTGTTATCTCATGGGTGGCCTGAACTCTGGACTTTGTCCCTTTCCCGTGCTACCTTTTTAAGCCTTTCAGTGCTAGTTGCTTCTATGTGCTAGAAAACACTAAGGGGGTCATTCTGAACCCCGCGGGCGGCGGAAGCCGCCCGCCTGGCGGGAACCGCCAGAAGACCGTACCGCGGTCGAAAGACCGTACCGCGGTCGAAAGACCGCGGCGGTCATTCTGAGTTTCCCGCTGGGCTGGCGGGCGACTGCCAGAAGGCCGCCCGCCAGCCCAGCGGGAAACCCCCTTCCACGAGGATGCCGGCTCCAAATGGAGCCGGCGGAGTGGATGGGGTGCGACGGGTGCAGTTGCACCCGTCGCGATTTTCAGTGTCTGCCACGCAGACACTGAAAATCTGAATGGGGCCCTGTTATGGGGCCCCTGCAGTGCCCATGCCAATGGCATGGGCACTGCAGGGGCCCCCAGGGGCCCCACGACACCCGTTCCCGCCAGCCAGGTTCTGGCGGTAGAAACCGCCAGAGCCTGGCTGGCGGGAAGGGGGTCGGAATCCCCACGGCGGCGCTGCTTGCAGCGCCGCCGTGGAGGATTCCCAGGGGCAGCGGGAAACCGGCGGGACACCGCCGGTTTCCCGTTTCTGACCGCGGCTGTACCGCCGCGGTCAGAATGCCCATGGGAGCACCGCCAGCCTGTTGGCGGTGCTCCCGCGGTCGTTGGCCCTGGCGGTCCATGACCGCCAGGGTCAGAATGACCCCCTAAACGTTTAACAATTATTCAGATCTCCAGTTCCCCTTGTCCTATTTTAATCACTTTGGTGTCAGTTTAAAGATATACATATGCTTTATTTTTAGAAATTGGTGTTGGATTTTTATTGTGCTTTGTGTTTTACTTATTTACTGTTTTGTGATTTTTAAATGCTTTACACACTTGTCTCCTACGTTAAGCCTTGTCGCTCGTTGTCAAGCTACCAAGAGTTGAGCTGGGTTTAATTTATTGAGTCCTAACTGCACCTATGTGTAGGTTAGAGGCCTATTACTAAATGTAGGTACTTACCTGCCCTTACCAATAAACTACTTACCAACAATGCTTGTTTTCAACATCTAAGGTGGTCATTCTGACCCTGGCGGTCTTTGACCGCCAGGGCGGAGGACCGCGGGAGCACCGCCGACAGGCCGGCGGTGCTCCAATGGGGATTCCGACCGCGGCGGTAAAGCCGCGGTCGGACCGGCACCACTGGCGGGGTCTTGCCAGTGTACCACGGCCCCATTGAATCCTCCGCGGCGGCGCAGCTTGCTGCACCGCCGCGGGGATTCCGACCCCCCCTACCGCCATCCAGATCCCGGCGGTCGGACCGCCGATATCCGGATGGCGGTAGGGGGGGTCGCGGGGCCCCTGGGGGCCCCTGCAGTGCCCATGCCACTGGCATGGGCATTGCAGGGGCCCCCGTAAGAGGGCCCCTACATGTATTTCACTGTCTGCTGCGCAGACAGTGAAATACGCGACGGGTGCAACTGCACCCGTCGCACAGCTTCCACTCCGCCGGCTCGATTCCGAGCCGGCTTCATCGTGGAAGCCTCTTTCCCGCTGGGCTGGCTGGCGGTCTGAAGGCGACCGCCCGCCAGCCCAGCGGGAAAGTCAGAATTACCGCCGCGGTCTTTCGAACGCGGAACGGTAACCTGACGGCGGGACTTTGGCGGGCGGCCTCCGCCGCCCGCCAAGGTCAGAATGAGGGCCTAAGTCTGTTGTATTTCTAGTGGCAGTAGTAATGGATCATTTTTTCCTGAGCTATTTTGTACTTACTGTCAGGCCTCTAATGTCATAATAATTTATAGAGAAATATGTGTGAAATTGAAGTTTGGATGATGCCATCATTGATGTCATAAATTGTGTCATGGAGCATACCATGAGTGATGCCATATGTGAGGTCATAAGCAGTGAATTGCGGGGACGCATGTTATAATTAGTGTTACTAAGTATAAATGCTGAATTTCTGTGTTTTTTTTGTTTACAATGTTAATGGGAAATTCACATAAATATAATGTTACTTAAAACTTTGTTGTTTTCAGTGGATTTCTAGGGTTTCTTTAAAGTAAAATAATTATTTGTGTGGATGTATGTACGTAGATTGTCTTTACAATGGATGTTGTGTTCATATATTATTTTAGTAAGAGACTTCTTTAATGTAACTAAACATGATATGGTTGACAGTTTGTAAAATCTCTGTGAAATGTGTGTGAGTATCACATGGATAAATATTCAGTAGAAATTGTTTATGTGCTCAGGTATTGTGCCTCTGATAGCAAGACATGTCACAAGCAACCTTTTTATGAGGTTTCATTTCTCTTGTGAGAGGATTGTGAGATGCTTGCAGAGCACTTGTGAGATCGTAAAGTTCTAAATTTTATTGTCTTCTCTTGTACATGGTTCTTAATCATGCTTTCAGTTACTATTCAATGCTAATCAATAATAGAGCAGTGAATACAAAGTGGTTGGATAGCTTTTTTAATTTTTTTTAAGTACTGGCTTTCACAAGGCACTCACAGGAACGAGATACATAATCCCCTGCTTGGACTCCGAGGGTGCTGTACTTCCTGTTCGGTGTTTGTACATTTAGAATTTTGATCAAAATAGAACATTCAAAATGTTGTTTATGGTAGAAAAATGAATTTTGTATGGTTCTATTAAAGAGATAAAGAGGTTTATTGTTATAGTCTTGTGAGACTCCTGCTAGACATTCATGAGAGTTCCAGGAGAAGAAGCACACCCTGAGGAAGGATTGTGATTGCCTCTCATGGATGTCTTTATTTAAAACAGGAAGATTCTATCCTTTTTGCTTTATTTCACTATAGCACTTTGGTGAGTGTAGACATATTTGGCTTGCTCTCCTATCCTGTTTCCCTTTAAGCAGAAAGTTGTCTTCATCAGATTCAAATGAACATCCAGTGGCTTCTGCACCAGCTCAGCTACCTTAGCCACCCAAGGAATCCTTGGTGTGGCAATTCTTTGTAATAAGGCCAGGTGCCAAGAAAGGTTCTGCAAAGTACATTACCTGTAAACTTTGCTGCAAGGAGTTCAGCCAGGGGAGCAAAAATAACCAATATAGCATGAATACCACAGGGATGTGGAGGTACCTGATGTCTATGCATCCACAAAGACTTGCACTGGCAGAGCTGCCTTGTGTTGTGGAGCTGGACAACTCTACAGGGGCTTCAACATCATTTGCACCAGGAGATGTTAGACCTGCGCAGGTTCTAAGTGCACAGGCGGCAATAACCCTGCTTTTTCCAATAAAGCGCTATTTAGCTACTTGTGTAAGCAGAACATTATTTCATCAGAGACAAGCAGGTCTGCCCATGACAAGCTTGTCCCAGAGCATGTGTCCCCCTGGATAGGAGTTTTTATTTTATTTTTTGTACTTTTTTCCTCCTTTTTGATTTGAAGGAGATGCTGTTGGTGTTTAACACTTCACATTGTGGCCCATATTTATACTTTTTGACACAAAACTGCGCCAACGCAGTTTTGCGTCAAAAAAATGAGCGCCGGCTAACGCCATTCTGAAGCGCCATGCGGGCGCCGTATTTATTGAATGACGTTAGCCGGCGTTAGCCGCCGGCGCCGTCTGGTGTGCGTTAAAAAAAACGACGTACACCAGGCAGCGCCGGCGTAGGGGGATATGGAGCTTGAGCGTCAAGAAATGGGGCAAGTCAGGTTGAGGCAATTTTTTCGCCTCAACCCGATTTGCGCCATTTTTTTTCACTCCCAACCCCCATAGAAATGACTCCTGTCTTAGCAAAGACAGGAGTCATGCCCCCTTGCCCAATGGCCATGCCCAGGGGACTTCTGTCCCCTGGGCATGGTCATTGGGCATAGTGGCATGTAGGGGGGCACAAATCAGGCCCCCCTATGCCACAAAAAAAATACAAAAAAAACACTTACCTGAACTTACCTTAATGTCCCTGGGATGGGTCCCTCCAGCCTTGGGTGTCCTCCTGGGGTGGGCATGGGTGACAGGGGGTGTCCCTGGGGGCATGGGGGGGCACCTCTGGGCTCCTTCAGAGCCCACAGGTCCCTTAACGCCTGCCTTTTGCAGGCGCTAAAAAACGGCGCAAAAGCGGCCGTACGTCATTTTTTTTGACCCGCCCACTCCCGGGCGTGATTTTTGCCCGGGAGTATAAATCCCACACACATGCCTCGGAGTCGATTTTTTAGACGGGAACGCCTACCTTGCATATAATTAACGCAAAGTAGGTGTCCATGCTAAAAAATTACGCTAACTCCATGGACTTTGGCGCTAGACGCGTCTAACGCCAAAGTATAAATATGGAGTTAGTTTTGCGTCGAAATTGCGTCAAAAAAAACGACGCAATTTTGGCGCAAACGGAGTATAAATATGCCCCTGTGTTTTTGTCGTACCCTTTAAAAAAATCAAATACAAAAAAATATTATCCTTTGATACCTGTTTCTCAGATGACCTATGTGATGCGCGTAGTAGGCTGTGTGGATGGACTGACCTCTTCTTTAAGACCTCTCTTTCATATAATGGGTATGTGTAGTAGGGTGTGTGCAAGGACTGGCCTCTCCTGTCTGACGTCTCTCTCAGATGATGGGTTTGTGAAATAGGATGTGTGGAGAGAAACTGGCCTCTCCATTAAGTCCTCTCTCTGAGATTATGGGTGTGTGTAATAGTGAGCGGAAAGGGACTGCCTTTTCCCCCCAGACCCTTCTCTGACATGCCGGGGGTGCATATTAAAGTGTATACATAGATTGGCTTCTCCTGTGAGACCTCTCTCTCAGATGAAGTGAGTGTGTGTATAGTAGGGTGTGTGGAAAGAGACTGGCCTCCCCACTAAGACATCTCTCTCAGATGATGGGCATGTAAAGTAGTGAGTGGAGAGGGACTGCCTTTTCCTTTCAGACCACTCTCTGACATGAAGGATGTGCGTATTAAGATCTATACATAGACTGGCCTCTCCTGTCAGACCTCTCTCACAGATGATGGTGCGCGTAGTAGGGTGTCTGGAGAAAGACTGGTCTCTCCACTAAGACCTCTCTCTCAGATGATGGGTGTGTGTAGTAGTGAGTAGTGATGGGCTTTCCCTTCCTCTCAAACTACTCTCTGAGATGAAAGGTGGGTGTAGTAATATGTGGAGAGGGACTGCCCTTTCCTCTCAGACCTCTCTCTGACATGCTGGGTGTGCGTATTAGGGTGTATACAAATACTGGCCTCTCCTGCCAGAACTCTTTCTCAGATGATAGGTGTGCATAGTAAGATGTGGGAACAGAGACTGGCCTCTTTGCTGAGACATCTCTCTCAGATGATAGGTCTGCATCGTAGTGAGTGGAGAAGGAATGTCCTTTCCTCTCTGACCTCTCTCTGAGATCCTTGGTGTACATATTAGAGTGTGCATGTGATAGTAGGATGTGTGGAGAGACTGGCCTTCCCAATGTGACCTCTGTCTCAGATGACGGATGTGCAAAGCGGGCGTGTGGAGGAACTAGCCTCTCCTCCCGCATCTCTCTCGGGTGACCTGTGCATAGTAGTGAGTGTGCAGGGACTAGTCTCTTCTGTTATATCACTCTCTCAAATGACAGATGTGCATAATAGGGAGTGTGGAGGGACTGGCCTCTGCTTTCAGACCTCTCTTTCAGATTACAGGTGTGATTGGTAGGGTGTTTGGAGAGAGATTGCCCTCTCCTCTGAGAACTTTCTCTCATATGATGGGTGTGGTAGTATGGTGTATAGTGAGGGACTGGCCTCATCTTTCAGACCTTGCTTTCTCGGATGACGGCTGTGTTTAGTATGGTGTGTGGATGGACTGGCCTCTATGCAGAGACTTCTGATGGGTGCATAGTAGGGTGTGGGAAGAGGCTCAAATCTACTCATGACCTTTCCCAAGTCAATGGGTGTAAATATTAGACTCTGATAAATACCACCTCCAGTAAGACTCCTTCCTACAGTAACAAGTGTGCATAACAGAGCATATTCAAAGATCACCTACTCCTTTCAACTTTCACAACCCCTCAAGAGTCTTGTGAGATCGTAACATAAAAAATAAAAAATAAATGAATCTTCTACTCATCACAGTACTTATCTCTTACACACTTCCTCTTAATAACAAGGACCACAATATGCATTTCTACTAGTAGAGTGTACTGGGGAACTCATGTACTCCTTTTTACTATTCACGATCTCATGAGAGTCCAGCAAAATCATAGTTAAAAGCCATATACATTTATAATCATCACAGTAGTTATCCTTTAGATACTTCCTCTCTAAATCTAGGGACACAACATGACATTCTGCTACCCCCCTTATATAGATTTTTTTACTTAATTTCCATATTATCTCCAATTTTTCACAGTCAACAGTAAGGAGCGCCATTATCTTTCTAACATTCCAACAGCCACCCAATCAGAGCGTTCACTCTCTCTGGACTTGTGAGAGCCTCTCACTCCAACAAGAGCGCAAAAGCTCATGGGATAATTGGGTCTCTTGGCCAATCACAGGGCTTTATTTTAGAATTTGCACTCCACGGGAACCTCGCAGGACTGTTGTGAACACAACTGCCAAACTATACATTTATTTTTCATACTTAATATTTAAAGAATTTCTGAACGGATTTACACCAAATGACAAATAGCACAATCTGCAGACCAAGATCTAGCTTCCAGACAAATCTAGTGTAATTCCATTCAGCAGTTTCTGTTAAAACCTGTTTTAAAGGAAGTCTATGGAAAATGCATGGTGATTTTATGTTTTGGGACCCTCCCTTTTTTCTCAGGATCTGCTTGACAGATCACCCAAAAATTTCCAGGAAAGAGCTGAGGTGGATGAACTTTTTTTCATGAAGATTTGTCAAGCAGACCCAAAGATATTAGCAAATGAAAATATTACCTAGTTGTGGTCGCCACAAAGTAGTTATAGCGAGGACCTAGTTTCCATAGGATTTGCCTATTTCGTTGGCACCGCTTGATGAATCTTCACAAAATTTTCAAAATGTGTACTTTGCTCAGTTCAGCCTCTGTCTTAACAGGTGTGGTTTGGTGGGAATACATAGTAGTTTCAGTGAAATTTAAGTCCAGAAAATATAGCTACTTAGAGACGCGGATCCTGCGCAGATCCAACTGCCCCCATGCTGATATCTGATTGGCTGCCAACACTTCAACAAGGAAATGGTGGCAGCCATCTTGGGACTCAGTGTCAGCCAAATCCAGAAGAAAAGACAAAAAAAAGAAAAGGGGCAAGGGTAGAGTCACCCTGACACCCTAGCCTTGGTGCTGGGGTCCCTGAGGGACCCCCAGTGGAAAATAATATTTTGTAAATTATTTTTTTGCTGCAAATTTGTGATATTTGTGAAATTGCTGTGAAAGTTAAAAAAAATAAAATAAACAGGGGCTCCCACACTTGGTTTTTGATAGTCCCTTAGGTGGGACCGGTCGAGGGCGGCATTGATAATTTTTTTGGGGGGAGGGGTGGTCTCCTGTCCCCCAGAGCCCCAGGGACCACCACCATCCTGGGGCAACTTTTACCAATACATGCAGGGACCCACGCCACCCCAAGGATCACAACCTCCCTGGGGCAATGTAGAAATTGGATGTGGGGGGCTGCACTGCCCCCCAGCAGCTTCTGGGATCATTACTTCCCTAGTGCAATGGTGAAGGCTGGTGCGGGGGCGTGCAGCCCCCTGCAGCCCGGGGGATCACTACCTCCCTGAGGCAAATAATAAAAAAATGTAAAGGGGGTCTGTTTTAGTCCCCCTTAGTCTCGGGGACAACCTCCTCTTCAGGGCTATCTTCACTTTGGAAGGGGACCGTGAAGCCCACCTCATGGAGTCAAAAATGGCCCTGGAGTCGCCCCCCCCCAAGGCCAGCTTCTGCTATGTCCAGGGGTGTTTGCTGTGGCTTGGATGCAGCTCTGAAGCTGCAGCCAAGCCACTGCAAACACTCTGCTGTTTGACAGCAGAACCTTTCAAGCAGGTCCTGCTGTCAAACACCGGAGCTTTCATCTCTGTTCCCTGCATGCATGCAAGGAACAGAGATGAAATGCTTCAGCAAGGAGGGAACTTCTGTTAAAGCAGCTCCTTTCTTGCTGAAGCAATGGCACCCACAGGGAAGCCTTAAGGCATTCCCCAAGGTGCCAGATAGTCTGTAAAGGGCATTTTGTAAAAAAATAAAGTGAAATAAATAAATATGTAGGGACTGTGGGTGAGCAGTTGAGGGCTCCGTGGTGGTCCCAGAAAGCCCATAAAGGGCTAAAAAAAAACAGAAAAGCCATAGCTCAGTGTGAAGGTCTCAGAACTTCACACTGAGCATTCGGTTTAGAATCCAGATGGACTCATTACCCTCTTTTGTTTTACTATAAAGTACTAATTGTTATATTTTTATAACATGACAAATACATTTTTATTTTACACTATACACAAATATCTCATTTTAGGTATAT
The DNA here is from genome assembly GCF_031143425.1 of Pleurodeles waltl. NCBI lineage: Eukaryota > Metazoa > Chordata > Amphibia > Caudata > Salamandridae > Pleurodeles > Pleurodeles waltl. The sequence goes on from NC_090438.1 coordinate 716,528,488, forward strand.
CAGAAATCAAAGCCTAAAAAACTCTTTATCTCTCTCCTTCTCACTTTCTTTCTCTTTTTCTTTCAATCAATTTCTCCCACTCACAAACCCACTCACTTATGCACCCACTCACAGACCCACTCAGACTCTCACACACCCACTTACAGACCCGCTGAAACTCTCATGCACCTACTTACAGACCCACAAAGACACTGACCCACCCACTCACAGACCCACTAAGAAACTGATGCACCCACTCTCACACCCAGACAGACACTCTCAAGGCAACTCTCCCACCCAGTTACACCCTGTCACACCTATTCTCACACCCAGAGAGACAGGCTGCAGCCAACCACTGCTGCGCACATCCAAAGGGCCATACGCAGTGTGGAGTTGGGTGGCTGGGGTTTGGCCCCATGGTCTGAATGCAGGCCAGGCCCTGTGGCCAACCACCGCCCGCACAGCCCAAAGGCAGTGCATGGCAGTGGTTGGATTGACGTATATGCTAGACCTGACAGCCTGAGGGTGCTCATCCCTAACTTTTTGCCTGCCTCCCCCCACTTTCTGGACACTATTTTTGCTGGTTTTAGGATCTGCACACTTTACCACTGCTAACCAGTTCTAAAGTGCTTATGCTCTCTCCCTTAAAACATGGTGACATTGCTTCATACCCAATTGGCTTGTTCAATCCACTTATAAGATCCCAGTAAAGTGCACTACAAGTCCCCTGTGCCTGTAGATTAAATGCTACTAGTGGACCGGCAGTATTAATTGGACCACCCACATAAGTATAATCTTAACCATGCCTCAGACCTGCATTGCAAGGCCTGTGTGTGCAGTTTCACTGTCACTTCAACTTGGCATTTAAAAGTTCTTGCCAAGCCTTAAACTCTCCTTTTTCCACATATAAGTCACCCCTATGATAGGCCCTAGGTAACCCATAGGGCAGGGTGCTATGTAGATAAAAGGCAGGACGTGTACCTGTGCAGTTTATTTGTCCCGGTATTGTAAAACTCCTACATTCGTTTTTACACTGCTCTGACGCCTGCTCCTTTCATAGGCTAACCTTAGGGCTACCCTCATATACTGTTTGAGTGGTAGATTCTGATCTGAAAGGAGTAACAAGGTCATATTTAGTATGGCCAGAATGGTAATACAAAATCCTGCTAACTGGTGAAGTTGGATTTAATATTACTAGTTTAGAAATGCCACTTTTAGAAAGTGAGCATTTCTCTGCACTGAAATCCTTCTGTGCCTTGCAATCCATGTCTGGCTAGGTTTAGTTGACAGCCCCCTTGTGCATTCACTCAGACAACCCCAAACACAGGCTGCTCAGTCACACTTGCACACATCTGCATATTGAATGGGTCTTCCTGGGCTAGGAGGGTGGAGGGCCTGACACTTACATGTCAAAGGACAGTAGCCCACCATCACACAAAGGACTACCACACACCCTACTTGGACCCTGGCAGACAGGATGGAACTGAAAGGGGACCTTGTGCACTTCTAAGCCACTCTTTGAAGTCTCCCCCATTTCAAAGGTACATTTGGGTATTTAAGCAGGGTCTCTGATCCTACCAAGACAGACCCTTCTGGACAACATACGACTGGAGAAGAATCCCTGTACCAGAACCTGCAATCTGCCAATAGGAACTGCCTGGCTGTCCAAAGGACTCACCTGACTGCTTTTCTGCAAAGGACTGCTGCCCTCCTGTTGCCCTGCTGCCTTGCTGACCTCTGGCTCTGCTAAGAAGTGCTCTCAAAGGGCTTGGATAGAGCTTGCCTCCTGTTCTTTGAAGTCCCAGTACCAAAAAGACTTAATCTCTGCAAAAGAACTCCTTGTACGGCGAAAATCGATGCATAGCCTGAAAGAAATGACGCACAGCTTGCATTGTGGTGAGAAAATCAATGCATGCCGAACCGGAGCAACGCAGCCCGGCTACCCGAGAGGAAATCGATGCAGCGCCAGCCTTGCGACCGGAACTTAGACACACAGCCCACTGGATCGACACAAAGCTGAACCGGAACGATGCAGCCTGACTTCCTGCAAGAAGAATCGGCGCAGCTCCTGTCGTGCGACACAAATTTCCACGCAACGCCCACCGGATCGACGCAGCCCCGGTGACTCTGTCCTGCACGCCCAGGATTTCTCAGCTTCATCCCCAGTGTATCCAAAAACCCTGCAACTCGAAGAGGATCCTAGGCTATGCACCAGAAATCGACGCAAAGCCTGACCTGCATGAAAACTCATTGACGCATCATCCTATGCTCTGGAAAAATCGACACACACCTCCCCGTTTTCCACGCATCTCCTCCTCTGCAGCCCCTTGCGGAGAATTTCAATGGAAACCAGGTACTTTGTGCTTACAAGAGACATTTGTTGCTCTTAAAGACTAAAGACTTCTTTTATAATTTCCTACAGTGATAATTCAAAGTGTACTTATCAAAGTTTAATCGTTTTGACCTGCATTTAACCAGATAAATCGTATATATTTTTCTAAACACTGTGTGGTGTATTTTTGTGGTGTTACGCTGTGTTATTGCATGATTTATTGCACAAATACTTTACACATTGCCTTCTAAATTAAGCCTGACTGCTCAGTGCCAAGCTACGAGAGGGTGGGCACAGGATAATTTGGATTGTGTTTGGCTTACCCTGACTAAGGTGAGGGTCCTTGCTTGGATAGAGGGTAAACTGAATGCCAACCAAAGACCCCATTTCTAACAGTATAGTAATGAAAATTACTTTACATTTAAAAAAATGTAGAAATTTGGTGAAAAAAACAAAGGTTATAGAGACATTATACTCACATAGAGACATTATAGTATAGAAATTCACCAGTTATAGTTAGCGTTATCTCAAGTAACCATGACTTGTGCCCGAAGGTTACTATTTTTCTCGTATGGTTGGACAGATCAGTATCAGTATCAAGAAGCAAAAGGTCACAGCGTGTATCGAAATGCTTGATTGTAGCTTTGTTTTACTCTAGTGTGTTTCTACTATCTAAGAATGAAAAGCCTGATAAAGCGATCGAATTACTCAATGTGTTGCAAAATACGTGTTGGCTTATTCTTGCTTTTTAAAACTGAAATCTACCATATCATTTTGAAAATCTAACCCTAAGTGATCATGAGACACAAAAGTCAGCAATTAACTGCAAAAGAGGTACTATAAAATATTTTGTGTGACACAGGACGGACCTGAGTCCCATCATGGTAAACAAAGCAAAAACAATGATCCAGAAAGCGCAATCAACAGTGAAGAAGCAGAATAAGTCATTGTGCAGAGGGGAAACACCGCAAAAGTGTAAATTACTTTGTGACAGAAACTTATATGGATTCCAGGTGGGGCTTCCACATTGTCTTCCTGGGATAGCAGCACAAACACACAAAAAAGTGATGGGAGAATGCTTGCAGTAAGTCTAACGACTGACAATCGCTTGGGGTAGCATTTTAACCCATCATTTCTTTGTCCTGCAAGCACTGCAATTTGGACCTAGTCCAATGCAAATCAGTCTTGACCCTTCTGCAATAAGAACAGTTCAGGCTGAATTGCCAGGCCAGGTCGACATGAACAACAGGATCTGGGGAAAACAAAAGTAGATCAGATAGGGAGAAAGGACTAGCACAGGAAAGAAATGAAAGAGAAGGTGATTAAAGGGAAAGGAAGCAGAAGAAAAATACTAGAAAAAGACTATGGACCTCATTACGACCCTCGCGGTGGCGATTGGACATCGCCTATGTGGCAGTCCAACAGGCACATTAGTACTGCGGTGATAACGCCGTGGTCAGTCTGCCAGCACTGCCACTCTACCACCACAGGGTGGACTGGGGGTGCTGGTAGTCCTAATCCTCCAGGGCAGCGCTGTAAGCAGCAGCAGCACGACCATGAAACTGGCGGAGACAGGGTTCAGGGGACCCCAGGGGGGCCCTTGCACAGCCCATGCACTTGGCATGGGCAGTGCAGGGGTCCCACTGGCCAGCCCCATCATGACATTTAGGCCCTCATTCCAACCCTGGCGGTCGCTGACCCAGCAGGAAACTCATAATGGGGCCCACGGGAAGGCGCTTGCACTGGCAGCAAACTGCCCACTGGGACTTCGGCAGACAGTGTAAACCGTCCGCCAAAGTCATAATGACCCCCAATGTGTCCTTTTCCACAGACTACCCAAGAGAACAGCTCTCCGGGAAGCAGAAAGACTGGCAGAATGAAACAGAGGATGCACTTAAAAGAAGGAAAATGACACTACCTCATGAATCTACAGAAGGAGGGACTCCATGAGCGCTGAAGGGTCTCTCCTGGGAGAAGTTGACTAGCTGGAATGACATCATGGGAAGAATCTCTCCATCACAAAACGTAGTGTAGAGTTAGAGGATACCACCCAGTGAGAAGACTGTAGACTTCAGCCCTGCACACCTGTATTTCAGTTTTGGGGTAATAAAATGCTCTAGTATAACCCGAAAAAGCAGCTCACAAAAGGGGTATGCTATGGACTTGAAGGGGATGGAAGATGAGCAACTCAGTTGGCAAGAAGAGTAAAAGGGGCAAGTGATAACTTACCACCCAACTGCAGTTGTAGGTCTGAGAAGAAGCTAATGCAATTAACAAGTGAGTGTGGGAACCACACAAAGAGAAAGAGTTAGATTAGGAAGAAAGCAAATCACTGTTTCAACAGAGGAAATAAAGGTGAACAGTGAAGTTAAACCTGATCACATCATTTAACTGAAAAGAATCAGGAAGAAAGTCAGTAGAGAAACTGAAGCAGAAAAATTAACAGAGATTGCAAGGAAGAAAACTTGTATTTATTCAAATGTGTTTTTCTTTACTTATGCTTACCTTTTAATCATTCTGAGGGTCTTATTGTTGGACTGGCCCAGAGGACAGGTGCACTCCCCTACAGTGAAACATGGAGGACATCAGACTTCCTTCAGTGGAACATTTGGAAGAAGAAAGAAAAAAGAACACAGTGAGACTGTTATTCCCAGACTATTGTGTGCTATACGGGGTTGTAAAATAGAAATAAAAGGCAGTCGTTTTTCAATAGATGTTCTCTTTGGTTTTCTGCACGGATCCAATTTAGCAAATGCTACACACTTATTTTCAGCCTGCTTCTGTACCTCCACCTCCTGTCTGCATCTTCTGGAAATTTAAAAAAACAGCAACAACAACCTTGCTTGTAGTTCCCAGCCTGCCCTAACCAAAAGCAAACGCTGACTAGCTCCAACATAAGTTCTTCCAAACTTAACTCTATGAAGAATTCCTCCTCCACCATTTGGGACTACTTTATGATTATGCTGAATGAGCAGCACGTTCCGCACTGCACAGTTTGCCGCTAACCAGTGTGTTATGGGATGCCAGTCAGACATTTGGTACGAGGAACAATACATATTTTCTGAATTTTACACAGTGTTTAAACAGTCACTGGGCACATTTTGTTGTAAATACCACTTTTTTCACCAGTCATTACCATTTTTCTGTGCTATTTTTGTTTTATTTATGGTGCAATTTCCTACAATTAGCTATTACTGTTACTCTACACATATTTAAATGTATATGTGTTATGAATTTTTTGATCATTTATATAAAGTAGAAACTCTGGTTTGAAATGTCAATCTCCATTTCAAATGCACAACTGTTTTGTACTGTACTCTACTTCATCTTTTAACTATCATTTTGGAACTAGGTCTCTGGCTGGAGAGTCAAGGAGGCTAGCTGTCCATCGTATACCAAGTAGATAGTGTTCTGGTTAGTGGAAAATACCTGCAATCTTACCTTTGATTTGGCAAGGGTGTCTCTGGGACTACTGTGCTTGGGAAAAATGTTGCCAGTGTATTGTCCTTTGTGCTTTGTGTTAGTATTGCTGTTGTATTACAATACTGTGTTGTTTTGCTTTGTGTTATGTTGTATTAGTCTATGTTATTGGTGTGTTTTGTTTAGGTGTGGATTTGTTCATACTTTGCTATGTTGTGATCTGTTATAATGTGCCATGTTTTGCTACTGTATCTTGTTGCAGGGTGGAATTGTGTTGTTGTATATTGTTATTTTGTTACTGTGTTGTATTGCAGGAGATATGTTTCCCTGCTTACATTTAGGATGAAATGTATCTGTGGCTTATCTGGCTGTAGAGGATTTGGCTTTTGTTTAAAAGAAAATAAAGGCATTTCTGTAACTAAAAATGCCGATTTTAGCACTTGGTAAGTGAGCTTCAAATGTGCATTAACACATACTGCACAGCTGCTAATATCCAAAAGTAGTTTTGCCTAGAACCTTATGTTATAAATGGGTTCTCTAGTTCAAAGAGGTATACACCCTTGTCCATGTGGGGACCACAATCCTAGTCAGGGTGAATCACAACACAATCCAAATTATCCTGTACCCACCCTCTGGTAGCTTCGCACTGAGCAGTCAGGCTTAACTTAGAACGCAATGTGTAAAGTATTTGTGCAATAAATCATATATTAACACAGTGAAAACATCACAAAATACACTGCACAGGTTTAGAAAAATAGATAATATTTATCTGAATAAAATACTGTTGAAACAATGAAAATCCAATTTCCACAAGCAAAGTTATGAATTTTTAAAGATTACATCCAACAAAGCACCTAGAAAGCACAATAGCTCCCCTGGAGCTATCACAGTGTCATTAATGGAGTCGTTCCCAACAATCCAACACCATCGGTGCCATTCACGGAGTCACACAGACCCCAAGCACAGTACCTTTTGAAAATGAAGAACAATGATGTTGCACGGAGTCAGAAAGAGGCATTGATGGAGTCAGTGCGGCGTCAGTCTCTTACGGCTTCTGAGGAAAGAGGCGTCAGTTTTGCACTGTGTAGCTGATGGAGGTGAGGCGTTGGTTCTGTCCGAAAGAAGGGGAAAATGATGGGTCATCGTCCGTGATGTGTTGATTCCTTGTGACCGGGCAGGGTCGCTGGTTCAGGTCCTTCAGGACGTGATGTGTTGACTTTGCAGTGTTGCGATGACCCTGAGTGATGTCAGCGAAGTCACAGCAACGTCAGACTTGCATTGCAGACTTAGGTTGTTGCGTGCAGCGAGGTCTATGAAGCAGGCGCAGGCTGCGGTATCGCTGGCATTGCTGAAGTCATTCTGAAGTCACTGAAGTCAGTGTACTTGCAAAAATCTAGCAGTGGAGGTCATTGTAGTCCCTGAGACCCCTGAACAGGAAGCAAGCTCAATCCAGGCCCTTGGAGAGCACTTCTGGGGGGGAGGCAGAGTCCTTCCAGCAAAGCCAGAGGCCAGCAGGCAGCAGGGCAACAGCAGGACAGTAGTCCTTCTCATCAAAGCAGTCCAGAGAGTCCTTTGGGCAGCCAGGCAGGTCTTCTGACAGAGTTAAGGTGCAGGTCCAGAAGTGTTTGAGTTGGTGGGGTGAAATACCCACTTTATATACCCCAAAATGCCTTTGATGGGGGGGGACTTCAAAGAGTGGTTTTGAAGTGCACAAGTTCCCTTTCAGCCCAGTACTGTTTGCCAGTGTCCCCGTGGGAGGTCATCAGTCCATTGTGTGAGGGCAGGCCAATGGCCTTTGAAATATGTGTCAGGCCCTCCACCCTTCTAGCCCAGGAAGACCCATTCAGTATGCAGATGAATGCAGATGTGACTGAGTGTCCTGCGTTTGTGGTTGTCTGGGTAAAATGCACAAGGGAGCTGTCAACCAGCACAGACCAGACATCGATTGTGGACAGGCTGTAAGGCTCAGATGGTTTTAAGTGCAGAGAAATGCTCACTTTCTAAAAGTGACATTTCAAAAATAGTAGTACAAAATCCAACTTCACCAATAAGCATGACTTTATATTACCATTCTGACCATACTAAATATGACCTGGTTACCCCTTTCAGACAGAATATACCACTCAAAAAGTATATGAGGGCAGTCCTAATGCTTGTCTATGAAAGAAGCAGGCCTCACAGTAGTGGAAAACGAATTTAGGAGTTTTTCACTACCATGGCATATAAAACACATATGTACATGTCCTGCCTTTCACCGACATAGCACCCTGCCCTATGGCTTACCTACAGCCTAACTTAGGGGTGACATATGTAGAAAAAGGGGGGTTTAAGTCTTTGCAAATACTTTTAAATGTGGGCCCTGAGACATGGTTAAGTGGTTACTTATGTGGGTGGCACAATCAGTGATGCATGGCCACTAGTAGCATTTAATTTACAGGCCTTGGACACACGTAGTGCACTTTACTAGGGACTTATAAATAAATCAAATATGCCAATTGGGGATGAACCAAGGTTACTGTGTTTAAGGGAGAGAGCATATGCACTTCAGCACTGGTTAGCAGTGGTAAAGTGCTCAGAGTCCTAAAACCAACATGACCAGTGTCAGAAAAGTGGAGGGAGGCAGGCAAAAAGTTGGGGCATGAACCCCCTAAGGCTGTCAGGTCTAACACCTCCTGAATCGAGTCAAATTAAATCTGCCCACCACCCCAGTAGAATTCCCTTAGTCCTCCGACCCATGTATCTAAACGAGGGTTCTACGTAGCAGGTATAACAGAAAAGGTTTCCACCGATCTTCTTATTGGTAGAATGCTCAAGGACAGAATAATATAGAACCCGCCACAGATCTTTTCATTGAACCGTGATGGCAATTTATAGTATGTAATTCCCCCAGAATGCCTTGAGAAGTAATAAACAACTACAACTAAATATGTTTATAACGCCATATTGAAAAACTAGCCTAAACATATGAAGGCTGTTTCACTTATAGTGAACATCAAACAAACAGTAGTATAAGCCATTATTTGTAATAGAAGCAGGACCAAAGTGCTTGGCATTTTAATGATCATCATCAACAGGTCTTTATTCAGCCTATTTCTGCCATATGAGAAACCATAATAGAGAATAAGACACATAATAAATAAGACATCAGTTCGTAACGATAATTAAATATCCGAAAGCTTGTCTAAGAAAAATGTTTCATCACTCAGAAAAATCTTTAGGACAGCCGGCCAGCAGATAAAAAATGATAAAACAGTTCATATGACCATCTCGATGATCCTCCACAGATACATAAAAACACATACTAGCAATATTCCTCATCCAATGACTTTCTGATTCTAATAGCAGACTTTAAAAAAGAGCTCACACAAACATATTTCAGGGGAGATTGGCTGATGTAGGTGGGATAGCGCTTCTCTACAATGATAATGTCCTAACTTTTTCAGTAAGGGTTACTAAAAGTGCTTACTTGGAAAATTATAAAAACTACATAAAATGGATGAAGTCCAAAAGTGACTGTTAAGTACCATTTTCACATGGACAAAACCATGAAACAACCTCAACCAGATCGAGTTCTCTTTGAAAACTTGTGACTCTCTAGAGCAACGGTACTCAAAGTACGGCCCGCGGGCCGCCAGCGGCCCCACGGACCTAGCTTGGCGGCCCGCGAGACGCACACCAAACGGCACATCATAATGGCAGCAGTATGTAAACATAGAAGAGGGCCGCGGGAGCATGCTCCCACGGCCCTCCTCTATGTTTACATACGGCGGCCATTGTTTATGGCGTTGCCCTGACGATCCTGGAAGCCAAAGCCCCATAAAAGTCAGCGCTTGCAGCTAACTTTTACGGGGCTTTGGTCGTCTGCTTCCTGTCACCGGCTCCACGTCTGCTGCCCGCCTGCCTGCCTGCTGTTCCACATTTGTGGCATCTTTACAGTGCTTTGAGTCAGGTAAGGCTCTTTGGTTATTTATTTATTTGTTTTTAATGTAGTGTGTGTTACTGGGGTAGGCGTGAGAGCAGATTGCGCTGTGTGTGTGCGCTGTGTGTGTGTTACTGGGGTAGGGGTGAGAGCAGATGGCGCTGTGTGTGCGCGCTGTGTGTGTTACTGGGGTAGGGGTGAGAGCAGATGGCGCTGTATGTGTGCGCGCTGTGTGTGTTACTGGGGTAGGGGTGAGAGCAGATGGCGCTGTGTGTGTGCGCGCTGTGTGTGTTACTGGGGTAGGGGTGAGAGCAGATGGCGCTGTGTGTGTTACTGGGGTGGGGTGAGAGCAGATGGCGCTGTGTGCAGATGGCGCAGTGTGTGTTACTGGGGTAGGGGTGAGAGCAGATGGCGCTGTGTGTGTTACTGGGTAGGGGTGGGAGCAGATGGCGCTGTGTGCAGATGGCGCAGTGTGTGTTACTGGGGTAGGGGTGAGAGCAGATGGCGCTGTGTGTGTTACTGGAGTAGGGGTGGGAGCAGATGGCGCTGTGTGCAGATGGCGCAGTGTGTGTTACTGGGGTAGGGGTGAGAGCAGATGGCGCTGTGTGTGTTACTGGGGTAGGGGTGAGAACAGATGGCGCTGTGTGCAGATGGCGCTGTGTGTGTTACTGGGGTAGGGGTGGGAGCAGATGGCGCTGTGTGCAGATGGCGCAGTGTGTGTTACTGGGGTAGGGGTGAGAGCAGATGGCGCTGTGTGCAGATGGCGCTGTGTGTGTTACTGGGTAGGGGTGGGAGCAGATGGCGCTGTGTGCAGATGGCGCAGTGTGTGTTACTGGGGTAGGGGTGAGAGCAGATGGCGCTGTGTGTGTTACTGGAGTAGGGGTGGGAGCAGATGGCGCTGTGTGCAGATGGCGCAGTGTGTGTTACTGGGGTAGGGGTGAGAGCAGATGGCGCTGTGTGTGTTACTGGGGTAGGGGTGAGAACAGATGGCGCTGTGTGCAGATGGCGCTGTGTGTGTTACTGGGGTAGGGGTGGGAGCAGATGGCGCTGTGTGCAGATGGCGCAGTGTGTGTTACTGGGGTAGGGGTGAGAGCAGATGGCGCTGTGTGCAGATGGCGCAGTGTGTGTTACTGGGGTAGGGGTGAGAGCAGATGGCGCTGTGTGTGTTACTGGGGTAGGGGTGAGAGCAGATGGCGCTGTGTGTGTGCGCGCTGTGTGTGTTACTGGGGTAGGGGTGAGAGCAGATGGCGCTGTATGTGTGCGCGCTGTGTGTGTTACTGGGGTAGGGGTGAGAGCAGATGGCGCTGTGTGTGTGCGCGCTGTGTGTGTTACTGGGGTAGGGGTGAGAGCAGATGGCGCTGTGTGTGTGTGTTACTGGGGTGGGGTGAGAGCAGATGGCGCTGTGTGCAGATGGCGCAGTGTGTGTTACTGGGGTAGGGGTGAGAGCAGATGGCGCTGTGTGTGTTACTGGGGTAGGGGTGAGAGCAGATGGCGCTGTATGTGTGCGCGCTGTGTGTGTTACTGGGGTAGGGGCATTGTTTTGAAAAAGGGGGTGGGGTGGTTGTTCCCCCTCTAAGCCCCGCCCCCTCTAAGCCCCGCCCCCCGCTGTCACTTCAGTGCGGCCCTCGGCCGCAAACCATACTGCAATTTTGGCCCCCGAGAAAAAGTTTGTGAGTACCCATGCTCTAGAGAGTACCAGCTCCAAATCGGAAGAGAAGTGATCTCTCCCACTGAGTAACATCAAGGGTTATGTAAGGGCTGGTTCCACAGACACTAGAGATCTATAATAGTCCATCACTGTATGCTTCAAGAGTTGAATTTTCGATCTCTCTTTCTCGTGGTGCTCCAAAAAATCATTTTAAACATTTAATGGCCCTCATTTGCCACCCGCCAAGTTGAAACCGCCGGGCACCCGCCAATGCAGCCGCACTCCCGCAGGGCCTATTTGGAGATCCCTGCTGGGCCAGTGGGCGGAAACCTGGTGTCTGGCCGCCGGCCCAGCGGGGATCTCCGCCGCAACACGGGAGCTGGCTCCAAATAGAGCCAGTGGCATGGGCAGTGCAGGGGTCCCCAGGGGCCCCGCGACTCCCCTTTCCGCCAGCCTTTTCACTGCGGTTCCAACCGCCATGAAAAGGCTGGCGGGAGGGGGACTTGTAATCCCCTGGGCAGCGCTGCAAGCAGCGATGCCCTGGGGGATTTAAACCGCCAGGACTAAAGTGGGGGGAAACCACCGGTCCCGGCAGTGCGACTGCGGCGCTTCCGCCGTGGTCGTAATTCACCAGGAAGCACCGCCAGCCTGTTGGCGGTGCTTCCGTCAAAACAGCCCTGGCGGTCAAAGACCGCCAGGTATGTAATGACCCCCAATGTGTCTTTTTTACGTATTTCCTTAGGATTCATAAACATGAAGACAGACCCAATGTCTCCAAAGCTTCCCGAGTATAGTTCAACAACGGGATTGAAAAGCCCTTCTCCAAGCCTTGGCAATCCAAGATTATGGCCCTACAAAGTAATGCCTCCAGGTTGGATCATACACTGACCCACAACAGCAAATGAGCCACATGTACCTTATCTGGAATATAATCTAGGTCAAGCTTTGGCTGAAGGGTGAAACTGGATTTGGATGGCAGTAAATGCAATGGCCGTTGAAGAATTCAGTTTTCCTCCCTTTGTAGTAGACAGGTGTTATGAAAACCCCAAACCGAGCCCCATACATAGCAGTGGTTATACACTTCATATTAGACATGTTTAGGACTGAGAGGATGGTCCCTTTTCCTCTTGAGCTGACAAGATTACCTATTGCCCCTGCTGATCTAATAAGTTTGAGGTAGGAGCTCTTAAGCTGAGGCTGCCTAGACACCTAGGAGATAAAGATTAAGCCTAAATAATGATAACTGATGCTTGTGAATGACTGAGCATTGACTGTAAGCTTATTTAGCCTAGATTTACCTGGCCCTCATGCCATAATGTGTAATTTCCCGTAGTTGGTAGTTAGATCTAAACTACTCATAAATGAGACAAAACGGTCGACCAGTGACCTCAACTCATTAGGAATGCAAGCGAGCAGGAATGCGTCATCGGCATAGAGTAATCCTGTCACCTGCATGCTAGCTATCCTTGGGGTATCTATCGGGTTAGAGATCAGGTGGGAGTATAAGCCATTAATGTCGAGGATAAAGAGTAAGGGTGCCAAAATACACCCCTGGCGCACCCCCACTTTAAGGGAAACCCAGGAATCATTACACCATGGACACTCTTGCACCATTTGGCTGTTAGATCTGAATGCATAAAATGCAATAAATCATCTCCATCTCTAAGTCCAACAGCTTGGTCCTGTTGACCGAATCGAATGCTGTGGACAGCTCTATAAATGCCAGATAAATGGTAAGCACCTAATGTAGGTGTATTTGCTTATTAACAATTTAAAATTCAGGCACTGCTCAACCATACCCAAACTTGGGTGAAAGCCATATTGGAAGGACAAAAAGATGTTATTATCCTAGGCCCGAGTGAAGGGTAGTTATAAACCACTCTTCCTATAATTTTAATTGAACTATTGATAAGTGAGATGGGACGGTAGCATTTGGGAGACATGGGATCTCGCTTTTAAAATATAGCAATTATAATAGATAGGGTCCACGGGTGGGGATGTTTACATTGAGGGTACTATTGAAAATGTTAGTAATGAGGGGTCCCTATAGATAAGGCATGCATTTTATAAGGTCAATCGGGACCCCATCTGGACCAGGCAGTTTCCCACCCATACTCTGCTGGATTGCCAATTCTACTTCCAGTAGGGTGACAAAAAAAGGCAGGTAATACTGCAACCTATTTCACCAGGTGAGCGCCATGTACAGACTATCCTCCAGATAATAAATGGCAGTGAAATAATAAGCAAAATTAGAACCTAAGATGTTACACTGTAGAAGAGGGTTTTCTGGGGCGTTCCTTGCTCTCACTTTCTTTGCTAGGCCACAGAATATTTTACTGTCATTCCTTGCTGCCACAATTTCCAATGTCTTCCAATCTCTTTTATAACTCTTTCCTAAGTTTGATGGCGTGTTTATATTCTAGATGAGCATTCCTAACCTCAGGCCACTTTCTTGGGATGGCAGTCAACGGCTTCCTCAGCCTCCGATTGGCCACTGAACAACACTCATCAAACCAGCCTGGTCCCCTTTGTCAGTAGGAGAGGGTTTAGGCAGGGCCTGGTTGATATGCTGCGTCAAGCTACTATAGTGTGTTGCATGACTTTACACCCGATTTCGGCCAAACAACTGAGAAACAACCCCAGACATGTTTTTTAACAAGGTGTGAACTGGACTTTTAAGGTGCCAAACAAGCCTTATGCCATCTGTACAATGTTGGATAATGGAGGTTGGTGTCTACTCAAGTGTAATGAAGCTAATGTGTAGAGGGCATTAGGATCGCCCCACTCAGTCAATAAAATGTATCCTTTTGAAAACCAATTTTCAAAGTCAGCATTCACAAACATATAATCAATAGATGAGGCGCGTCCAGCCCCTCTGAATGTTGGTATTGGAATGTCCTCCTTTCTAAGTCCCCCAAGTAAATCAACTTCGTCATGTGGCACCAGATATCTGTTCAGCTCTGCCCCCTAGTTGTCACATATAATACTACTTCTATCCAAAGGATCACCTAGTTACTAGTTACATCCCTCCAACTTGGCGTTCAAATCACTGCATAACAAATAAAACAATTGCACTCAATTGTTTCCCTGTCGTAATTGCAACTTCGACAAAAAAATGAAGAATTGAGCAAAATGAGTGTAAACAGAGGATCTAAATTCATTATTATAAAAATTAATTATATAAAATGAAAAAAGTGTGACACTGTGACATATTTTTAGTTCTAAAAGAGCTGAGGGATCAGTCTCAATAACTGTTCTATCAACAGGGAGATATATACTAATCCAGGTCAAAAGGCAACCCATTGCCCTTCGTCTAGTCGCTAGGTTGGTGTAACATGCATACTCATTGTATGATTTAGGGGAAAGGGACCGTGATTCCTGCAAAGCTATTTTTTCATGCTTTGAAATGAACGCTTGCCTCTCAGCGTTATGCGACTTTGCTTTTAAGGCCAGCCACATTCCAACTAAGTATGGAAAGGGATCGGCGCTGGCATAAATCAAGGGAAACAGCTTTAGCAGGTGGTAAATTATCGCTGATAACCAAGCTATAGGCATAATTGTCCGTCTCTGGTGGTCAGTCTAAATCAAAGGGGGCTTCATGAAGATTACCAAGGCTCGCCGGGGGGAGTTGATGGCCCTAGAATGGACAATACAATACATATGAATGTTGGGGTCCCTCAAGGCAATTAGAACAGGAACTTATGGGGTAAGGCTGAAGGGCCTAAGGGGGTGTGCCTGCCTCTGGTAAGAGGAAGGTTTATAAAAATATTGTAACGAAACCAGAGTTATAGAGCTCTTTAACATTGACTGTGAATTACCAATAGATAACAAATAACGAGCCAACAAAGGTAATCTAAGGTTCATGACAATACAATCCCCCAGCGTGTGGACTGGGTTTGGCCCAATGCACTGTCAAGATGTCTTTGGCATGGAAAAACGAGAAGCTCCTATGTCGCGCTAGCCAATCTAATGTCTTAATGAATAGTTCCTTGAAGGATTCCTGTTGACCTTGTTGAAGAACAGGAATTCCGGTCAGTACAGTCACATACGGACAAGTGGCTAGAGGTAGATTGATGACTGCCTGAGCAGCAGTATCACTGAGTGATAGTTCCTTCCTAGTCAGCTCCAACAGATTAGAAATAGGTAAGAAACTATCCTGATTTTACAAGATTGGTCAGCTTGACAATGCCTCTCCACTACACCCACCTTTCCCAGGGGTGCCCGCTTCATAAAAGAGGTGGCACTAGCATCAGGGACGAGAGCTTGAAGATTAGTTTCTAGTTGCGTCAACCCTTTGCACAGAACAGTTAAGTTGCTAGGCCCAGCGTTAAGATGACACATGCACTCTTGTAGAGATGCCAGTTTGGCTTCAATAGAGTTTAATTGCTGTACTAAGGGGGAAATTTCCGATTTTATGACTAAGCAAACCTCCTGATAAAAAGTTCCAGAGTACCTGGTGGAAAGTCAAGGTTCAAATTAGGAGTTTCATCCTCGATGCTTGACGATGTAGATGGAGGCAAAGGTTTACTGGCCATTGGGTCAGCGATTGGCAAAGACACCACCTGTGGCGTGGAAGAGGTACAGTTAGGTTGCTTAGGCAGCACCACTTCTGGGTTTCCTTGGCTGAACTGATGTACGGCTGTGACTACGAGTGGAAATGGAAGCAGAGGGGTTCCTGGTGACTTCAGTGTCTGAAGCCTGACTGTAACATCAGGCTGTGCCCCATTGGGTGCCAAGGTTGTATCCGAAATGGGCGAGATCGGGGGGGTGAATGAGGATGCACAACCACTAAGTTTATTTTTCCCTATTCCTACTTTTTGCCTAAATTAATCGAAATTTAAAATAACATCTCCAACCTTGCAATAACTGACCTGAGTCCCCGGTGTGTAACAAGCCCAAATAAACAAAAATAAATGAACTTTTAGATCTAAAAATAATTCAGAGCCTACCGAGACACAAAGGCTTGCGAGTTCGGGAGCTTGATGATCTTTCGATGTAGGAAGGGAAGAAACCAGAGAATCGCCTAGGAGTTGCTCCTACAAACATGCCCAAAGTCAGATAAACCAGGAGTGGGGTCTGGCCTGACCTCCTCCATTCTTGGCAGGCGCAAACCGGCTCACCCATTTTCTGGGCTTTGCCCAGGTGCGTCCCACACCCATCCTGTGCCTCAGGAGATGGACAAGAGCTTTATAGCGAGTGATGTGGGGAAAGCAGGGTGAGCCCTTCCTTCTTGGATACAAAGGATGTTGGGAGACCGAGTCCCTTGCTGCTGTCCGTTGCTGCACTCCTAGTTACACGCCTGCATTTTAATCATAATGTTCTTGAAATCTGCAAATACCTCTCTCTTTGCTAGTAACTATGGGGCACATGTAAGTACCATTTTTCCTGTCGCAAACGGGCAGATTCATAGAATCAGGCCATTTGCGACAGGAAAAAAACATTATGGTATGTACAGAACCTATTTTGAGATTCAGTAATCCATTTACTGAATCGCAAAACATGTTTGCTAGTCGCAATTAGGAAGGAGCGTACCCTTCCTAATTGCGAGTCGCAGTGCGATGTAGGATTGTTTGTGACTGTGAATGCGGTCACAAAACAATCACAGTTAGCACCAGTTTCAAACTGGTGCTAACGGGCTGCATTTCAATAAAAACAACTGCTTTATTTAAAAGCAGTCACAGACATGGTGGTCTGCTGTCTCCAGCAGGCCACCATCCCTGTGAGGGCAGCCATTCCCACTGGGGTCGCAAATTGCGATCCACCTCATGAATATTCATGAGGTAGGTCATTTGCGACCCCGTTGGGAATCGCAAACAGTGTAAAGTACACTGTTGTACATCCGGTTTTGCGACTCGCAATTTGCGAGTCGCAAAACCAGATCTTTGTACATGTGGCCCTAAATCTCTCCATATCTCTGTTTAAAGCAACCTGCAGCACCATGCCCTCAAATGACTGACTTCAGAAATTCGAGTACAGGGTTTCTACAAGACGAGCATAGGCTCCCCTCAATCTAAAAAAATATCCTCCTAGTTACCAGTGAAGTCTATTCATTGTTGCTCTTTTAGGTTCCTGTTACTTGTAACCATCATTCCTTCTCCGGGGATCAACTAAAAGGAAATAAAGCTAATATTTAATGAGGTAATATGCAAACTGTACACAAACTGCATAACAGGGGGCTTTTAGTTAAGAACTATTTCACAGCCAGCTTTCAATTAGTCCTATTTAATTTAACCTAAATATTCAATCTAATCAAGTCACAGACATAAGTCATCGCTTTCGTTATATACCTTTTCCTGTTAAAAATTTTAATTTTGCCCCCTGAAAATATAAGGTTAGCAGGTCATATAAAGCAAAAAATATAGCACAATTTTCACTAATGTTTCTTAGGACATAAATACTAAGGGGGTCATTCTGACCCTGGCGGTCATCGACCGCCAGGGCCAACGACCGCGGAAGCACCGCCAACAGGCTGGCGGTGCTTCCTGGCCAATTCTGAAAGCGGCGGTCAAGCCGCGGTCAGAAAAGGGAAACCGGCGGTTTCCCGCCGGTTTTCCCCTGGCCATAGGAATCCTCCATTGCGGCGCTGCAAGCAGCGCCGCCATGGGGATTCCGACCCCCTTCCCGCCATCCTGTTCCTGGCTGTTCTTACCGCCAGGAACAGGATGGCGGGAACGGGTGTCGTGGGCCCCCTAACAGGGCCCCATAAAGATTTTCAGTGTCTGCTTTGCAGACACTGAAAATCGCGACGGGTGCCACTGCACCCGTCGCACCCCTTCCACTCCGCCGGCTCCATTCGGAGCCGGCTTCATTGTTGAAGGGGCTTTCCCGCTGGGCGGGCAGGCGTCATTTGACCGCGGTACGGTCTTCTGGCGGTTCCCGCAAGGCGGGCGGCGGAGTCGGAATGACCCCCTAAATCTTTTTTGCAGCATCTTACTAAATACAAATAAGAAAAAGAAAAAGAACAAAAATGAATTTATCTACCATACTAAAATAGTTTTTCAAACTTGTCATATAACCTGCCTACACTGTAGATAATGTGAGCTAAATGCCCAGTCACTCTAAACAGGTGGAGACACCTGTGGCTCAAGAATAATAGTCTTCATTCATATTTAATCATCTTTGACGTACTGTGGCCAACAGCCTAACTTCAAGGGCTGAAAAGCAAATATGCCCATGAAAGTGCTGGTGTCCATTCGCACCTTTTTTTTCCAGTCAATGTCAGCAGTGGCATATCCTCCTTTTATATAGATGGTGTATTGCTATCTGATTGGCTCTGCGCAAATAATATGGAGGCAGATTTGCCTTGGAGAGGTAGGGTTTTCTCTCATTGTAGGTAGAAGTAGGCTGCCCTCGGCCAGACAACGCTGAGCAGAAGTTTAGAGAAGGCTAAGGGCTACCATATCCATAAGCAAAATACAAGATACCCTGGGATAGCCATGGCAGCGTGGGGCAGGAACTGTCTCATACTACAGTTAAATTTAGGTGGGAAAGTAGAAAAATACAAATTTGATTCAACTACGGAATGTTGCAAATGAAATGTGGATTCACCTTTTAGAAAGGCTGCATCTTTACTCTATGGGAGAAAGCTGACAGACCTGGCTAGTAACAAACTGTGGAGAGAGTGCCTCCAGATTTCTCTGCATATCTTGCCTTGAATGGCTGCTCCAGTGGCTAAGTAATATAGCCTCTTATTTGCCCACACATGGTAAGGAGTTCAGGTCCTGGCCCGGGTACCCTGCTTACTGTTGTAACCTCAACCTTAAGGCTGGAAAAAGAAGACATGCAATGAAGGTAGAGAAAGCTCTGTCTGCCTTGAAAAAAACCTGTTCTATTTCACTCTCAGCTTTTGATTGGCCAATTTAAGGCAACCATAGAACAATGAAAAACTTGTATTCGACTTTGTGGAATCTTGTATGGTTGTGGCCGTGATGAACATCGAACCATTCCCACACCTCATTCGTAGACCTTGGCCCACCATACCTCTTGAATAGAATAAAAACACAGAGTGTACCCAACCTTGCTGCATCACTGGTTGGATTCTGAGAATGGATAAGTCCCAGGAAAACATATTGGCTTACGTAAATTTTTATTTACAATTGCTTCCTCTCTGATTTTTTGGGAAATAACTTATGCTCCAAGTACAGCTGATGTTTTCACTTGTTGGTCATTAAATTCCGTTATTTTTAGCAAACATGGCTAGAGGTACTTAGCGTTATTCATTCTATGTCAGAACCGGAGGCCCCGATAATGCTATCTCTTTCTTTACAGTCGTAAATAGCAGCCAATCAAATACAAATAAACAAAAAACTATACATCCCATGATGCCTCACATAATGTCACATGGCCCAATCACCAAGCATGACCTCTGTCCATAAGACTCTTGACCCTCGACGTCACTTCCTCTTTCTTTGCTGCTTCGCAGCAAATAATTGCCTCAAATTTTACTTATACTTGATTGTACATGATTTCAATGTGATTTTATGCCTGTTTTATGTTTGTGCAGCGTCGCAATCTAGCGCGCTTTATATGTTTATTCAAGCGCGTCTCGCGCTGTTGGTTTTTATCGATATTTACTGATTTTTCTTTTTTGCCCGATTTCAGTGGAGCAGGAGCTTTACTGCGTGTGCTCCACGCAGTCTTTCCTTTATTGTTTGCCTTCGTGCGTGCGCGCATCTTGTCTCTGAGCCGATCCTCAGTTTCACTTCTGAGTGCTCGGCTCGTCGAGTTGCTGCGCACGTGTGCCAGGGCACACAAGAATTTAATCTGATAAGTGCTCCCAGACGCCCCGTTTGTTTTAATAAAACGTGGGTAGTAAAATCTGTATCAGGCTTCTGCCTAGAGTGCCATCAGGCAGCTCCCTCCACGTTTTATAGTGGGCCTATATTAATTTGCCTGATTTGGGGTTTTTGCACTCCCCCTTTTCATTCAAAAGGATATTAAAAGGATATTAAAAGATTTAAGATAGATATAGTCATCTGCTTTAACATTATATTACTGAATATATATTTTCCCTTGTTACTTTATAACATGGCTCAGTGGGATAATCAAGAGGCTGAATATTACACAGAAGAATTGGGTAACCAATTAGAAGTTAATTTAGTGGAAGCCCTTGATACTAAGGTCCAGCAATCCGTGAATGATGCTCTAGTGCGAGCCTTGGGACCCTTTTCAGGACAACGTTTTGACTATGCACGCTCCCAAGGTCAACAACCTCAGCCCTAGGGAAAAAAGGCAAAAGCAAAAGCAAAACATTTGGAAGAGGCTACCACAGATATTAGTGGACTTCACACCGATGCCTTTGATAAACTGCGCAAGAAGCATAGTGGAGAACATAACTATAGTTCAAAAAAGGATATTTCCTTTTCCCCTTCCTCCTCTGATAAAGATTCATCTTCCGAGGCTTCGGACGACTCAGAACCCCCAGTTCCCAGTAAGAAAGCAAAGAAGGGTGTGCCGTCTTGTCATGTTTTGGACTTTGATCCCACGGAAATTATGCACCCCAGAGCTTCCAATTGGGTTCCCCCTCCTGAGGTGGCCCAATATGTGCAGTATAACATTAGGAAACGTTTCGATAAAGAGGTCCGGTCTCGATTGAGAGCTGAGTGCCCCAGACCAGATTTAGAGGGTAAAGTCTCTAATTCCCCAGAAATAGACCCCACTATGGTCACGTTTATGAAGAAGTTTACTAAAGAGCCTAAAAAAGGTTTAGATAGATCATAGCGTAGTTGCCAGGACAAGCTTTTGGACCTTTCCGGTCCTTTGACTAAGATTCTTGAGATGGCTTACCTGGCTAAAGAATCAGGATCTCCTGCAGACACAGATGTCCTTATCGGTTGGGCCCAAAGAGCCGTTTGTCAACTAGGAAACACTAATTGCGCCATATCTTCCGAGCGCAGGAAATCTATCCTGATGCGCATCGATCCTAAGCTGTCAGATTTAGCATCTTCTGAAGCAGGTCCTTCTGCCGAGGCACTTCTTTTTGGGTCCTCTTTTATTAAGGATCTAGCCAAGTTCTGTTCCACCTTTTCATCACTAGACGAAGCCCAGATGTCGCTCAAAAAAGTTTTCAGACGGGGCCTTTTTGTCAGGGCCGGTCGTTACTGGGGACGCATGCCCGGCCGAGGAACATTCAATAGTCCTCAGAACTATTACCCCAGAGGTAGAGGAGGTTGGTATGGTGAGCAGGACTCCACGTTCTACCCCACTCGTCCCAGAGGAGGGCGCTCTCGCTTACGCAGAGGCCCTTGCAGAGGGCAACAAGGAGCCATACAGGACACAAGTTTTGCAGGTGAGCATTATTCATTTCTCTCAGGTCACACTTGGGGGCAGAGTGGCATTATTTTTAAGAAATTGGAGAAAGATCACCAGAGATCCATGGATTCTCCAAACGGTCATGGGTTTTCACCTAGAATTTATCAGTACGCCCAAACAACACAATCCTCCTATTCAGATGTGTTTTTCCCTAGCAAATCAAGTTTTTATAGACAAAGAGGTCCAGACCTTATTAGAAAAAGGTGCTGTACAGTTTTTATCCCCTCACCCTTACGGTTTTCTCAGCCCTATTTTTGTAGTAGACAAAAAAGGGGAGGACACCGATTAGTCTTGAACTTAAAGGATTTCAATCATTGGATTCTGTACAGGCATTTCAAGATGGAGGGCATTCACATGTTGAGAGATATTCTATTAGAAGGAGATTGGATGATCTGTCTGGACCAAAAAGATGCTTATCTGTTGATTCCAATTTTTCCTCCTCACAGGAGATTTCTCCAATTCCAGTGGAAAGGCCAGTGTCTAGATTTTTTTGCTCCCCCGTTCGGTCTGTCATTAGCCCCTTGGTGCTTCACGAAGCTACTGAGACCTGTGATGGAATGGCTAAGAGCCAAGGGAGTCCGATTGATCATATACCAGGACGATATTTTACTGATGGCTCAGTCCCCCCAGGTCCTTCTGTCTCATTTGAACTGGACCATCAGTCTTCTGCAAGATTTAGGTTTCCTTATCAATGTGCAGAAGTCATTGTTGAAACCGACTCAGGTGATAGAATTCCTGGGTTTTCGGATAGATTCAATCCTATGTCAGCTTCTTCTTCCCTCGCAAAAAATTCTCAACATAAAGAGGGAATTGAGGTCGATTCTGACCAGCCCGACAGTTTCTTTAAGGAACATAGCCAGGGTAGTGGGATTGCTAGCCTCATCTATTCAGGCGATCTTCCCAGCCCCTTTACATTACCGGGCTCTACAGAGACTCAAAATCAGACATCTGCAACAGGGTCTGAGTTACTCGGAACAGATCCCATTGACTGTCGAGGTAAGATCGGAGATTCAATGGTGGCTTCATGATATGGAAGCCTGGAATGGCAGAGCGATCTTCGGATCTCACCTAGAGGTGGTGATCGAATCCGATGCCAGCCGTTGGGGTTGGGGAGCCCGTTGCAACTCTCTAGTGACAGGAGGCAGATGGTCGGAATGGGAACAAACTTTACACATCAATTGCCTGGAACTTCTTGCGCGTTCCTTTGCCATAAAGAGTCTTTCACCTCAGAAGACAGATTGTTGCATACTATTGCGGATGGACAATGTTTCAGCAGTGAGGTATGTCAACAAACTGGGGGGGACGAAATCCAGAATTTTGGCAGAGATTGGCAAGGATTTTTGGCATTATTGTCTGACACTGCGCCTAGTGGTTATAGCGGAATATCTGCCGGGAGACCAGAACATTATAGCAGACTGGAATTCCAGATACCTGACAGATTCCAGCGACTGGAAACTGGATCCAATGATTTTCTCTCAGATAATCAAGGAATGGGGCAGTTGCGATGTAGATCTGTTTGCCTCTCGCCTCAACTTTCAGATTCCAACATTTTACAGTTGCCGCCCAGATCCCTGTGCTATGAAGACGGATGCACTTCTCCAGGACTGGTCTCAGTTTCGTGGTTATGCCTTTTCCACCATTTCTGATGATTGCCAGGGTGTTGTCTCAGGTTCGGAGACAGAAGACAGAGATTGTTGTGGTGAAACCCTTCTGGAGAGCACAACCTTGGTTCCCTATAGCTCTGCATTTAGCTTGTGTCTCTCCTCTTCTCATCCCTCCTCATCGGAATCTTCTTCTGAATCCGGAGGGCCTTCAACATCCAATGATCTTGTCAGGGAAGTTGACTCTGTTAGCTTGGTTGATTTCAGGTCAAGATGGAGTACCCCAGGTATTTCGCAACAAGCTGCGGATTACATCAAACTGGTAGTACCCATAAAAGATATGAATCAGCCTGGCGCAGATGGAATAGTTGGTGTGATGGAAGAGGTGCCAATCCGGTGGAAGCACATATTGACTTGATCATTAACTTCCTAGCAGAATTAGCAAGTTCAGGTTTATCATATCGGACGATAAATAATTTTAGATCAGCCATTTCAGCGGGGCATTTACTTTTTGAAGGTAAACGCGTAGGAGAACATCCTTTAATTTGTAAATTGCTGAGGGGTATACGTCTCTCTAAACCTCCTCAAGCAAAATATTCAGTGTTGTGGGATGTAAATGTTATTCTAAAATTCTTAGGTATTTGTCTTGCAAACAGCGTTCGGCTAAATTGACCATGCTTTTATGTCTCATCTCTTGTAAGAGAGTGTCAGATGTCAGGGCGCTAGACTTAGCTGGTAGAGTATATTCCCCAGAGGGAGTTACCTTTACGGTGACAAGAAGGACTAAAACTAATTACAGGTCAGTATCATATCCAGTGTATCCTGTCAATTCTAAGTTATGTGTAGTTCTATGTTTAAAGGAATATGAAGCTGTTACAGAAGAGTTTAGACATGATGTTAAAGATCAATTGTTAATTTCTTTACAAAAGCCTTTTAAACCAGTTACTTCAGCTACTATAGCTAGATGGATGAGATGGTTAATGAATGAAGCGGGTATAGATACCAATCATTTTGGAGCTCATTCTGCTAGAGGAGCTATGGCCTCTAAATCATATGCTCTGGGTTCCCGCTTGGAAGATATTGGGAATGCTGCAGATTGGTCTTCAGAAAATACATTTCGTAAGTCTTATCATAAACCTGTGTTGGATGTAGCATCTGTAGTAATGGAGCAGCTTTAAACTAGCATAATCGGAGCCTCCGGTCCTGACATAGAATAAAAAAAAATCGAGCTTACGCGTCAAGAATTTTAAATTCTACTAAGGACACGGAGGCGAGGATTATCCCTCCCTTAGGAACAATTGTTATTGAGTAAAAAATTAACTGTTGAATGTGTTGATTTATTGTTATTTTACCCACCCAATTTAAGGTCATTTATATGGATATCAATTTTATTGAAATTCTTTCAATTTATTTTGGATATTACCTACCTGTTTTATTATTTATAGGTTCTGATCAGAAGAACTCCTGAATTCTCTCATCTTCATGAAAAGTGTCGTGCATAAGCTACTTCCTGGGACTGTTCTTCCTTTCGAGTTGGATTCTTCAAGTTCTTGTTATCCGGCGGGAGTGGATGTTCCTGACTCCTGAATTTCTAGTCTGATGTAAGAAGTTTCGTTTTCAATTTGAACTGTCTCTGATTTGACCAAAGAAAGAGGAAGTGACGTCGAGGGTCAAGAGTCTTATGGACAAAGGTCATGTTTGGTGATTGGGCCAGGTGACATTATGTGAGGCATCATGGGATGTACAGATTTTTGTTTATTTGTATTTGATTGGCTGCTATTTAAGACAGTAAAGAAAGAGATAGCATAATCCTCGCCTCCGTGTCCTTAATAGAATTCAAAATTCTTGACGCGTAAGCTAGAATTTTTTTTATTCTTAACTGAAATGTTGATTTGTGTTGATGCACGTGTTCTGCATGCAGTTTTATTTCAGGATGTCCTTGCTTCTTGTACCCAAGGATTCAGAAGCTTGGGGGCATATTTAGGAGCCCCTTGCACCTTAATATCGCCACATCAACATATTTATTTGTACGCTAATGTGGCGATATTATGGAAAAAACAGTGCACCAGGTTTGAATAATGGTGCAATGCATGCATTGCGCCACTTTGTAACCGCTTGCGCCACATTATGCCTTAAACAAACATAATGTATGCAAGGAGGGCATTGCCCATTAAGAGGGGCCACAAAAATGACGCAGAGAAATCTAAAAGATTGATTTGCATCATTTTGTTTGGCATTTTAAATGCCTGCTCAGGGCAGGCATTAAAAGAGGGCACATCATTGGTTACAATGGGCCCCTATGTATTGTTCAGGGTTAATGCCAAAATGTTGGCGCTAAACCAGAACAGGAGTTCAATAGCGTCAAAAATTCAGATGTGATTGATCCCTACCCTGTGCCACAGTGCACTGTATTTTAAATATGGTGCACACATAGTAGTGGTAGTGGGGTGCTAAGGGGCGCAAGGAAGGTGGTGTTGCACTGGGTGCAGCGCCACTTTCTTAAACCTGCCCTCTTGTTTCCTTAAAAGGAATTATGTTGTTCAGACTTTGTGGGAGCTCAAAAACACATCACATCAATACTTCTGCTCGCCTCCCCTATAGTTTAAAATTGTGATTTCCAGCAGTAACTGTGATCATTCGGCACATTTTGTAGTGAGACAACAAAATACATTTTAATTCAATAAATCTAAATTAACAGTTTTAATGCACATGTCATAATTTTGCCAAAGCATTTATTTTTTCGTGCACCCCTCATCACAGAACTTTGAAGTTTTAAGTCACCACTCCTCGCCTTAGTCTCATATCGGCATTACATATAGGGGGGTCATTACAACATTGGCGGTAAAAGCCACTTACCACCGTGCAGAAGACCGCCAACACACCGCCGCGGCAGCGGAATTTCGCCACAGCTATTATGACCCACATCTCGAAATCCGACAAAATTCAGACACCCACACAACTCCGCCGCACCAAAGGTCAGTGATAAACCGGCGAAAAGAAAACCTCCACCGTCACGCCAACAGAAATACGCCCACACTATCACAACCCACGAATCCACACAGCGGTCTTTCAACCGCGGTATTCCATTGGCGGTACACACCGCCGCGCTCAAAATACACACACATATACAAAACACCGCCACATTGGACAAATCCAAATACACACACCTGATACACATACACACACCACTTCCACACACCCAATACAATATAAAACACACACCCACAAACCCCTACGATCACTATTACAGAGAGAAGGGCAGAGAGAGACACCACCATCCACAAACTAGCATCCACAGGCACTCAACACCATCACCCACACAACTTCCATGCACAAAACACCACACACCACTACATATCACCACACTTATCACCACACACACCACCCCACACGGCAAAGACACCCCATGTTCTCGGAGGAGGAGCTTAGTGTCATGGTGGAGGAAATCGTCCGGGTAGAGCCACAGCTATTTGGAGCACAAGTGCAGCACACCTCAATTGCATGGAAGATGGAGCCATGGCGAAGAATAGTCGATAGGGTGAACGCAGTGGGACAACACCCAAGAAATCGGGACGACATCAGGAAGAGGTGGAACGACCTACGGGGGAAGGTGCGATCCGTGGTCTCAAGACACCACCAGGCGGTTCAGCGGACTGGCGGCGGACCCCCACCTCCTCCCCCACAACTAACAACATGGGAGGAGCAGGTCTTGGAGATTCTGCATCCTGTGGGCCTTGCAGGAGTCGGTGGAGGAATGGACTCTGGTAAGACAAATCTTAACTATTACATCCCCCACCCTACCTGCATGCCAGCACATACCCCCACCCTCACCCCCAGAACTCCAACTCCTCACAAATGTACCAATATCACAAACCACCCATCCCAACACAAAGCCCTGCATGCAACACCAAAGCATGGACCCCCATCACTAAAGCATGCCCACTGCACATACCCATACACCCCCCTAAACCATCATCACACAAGCCCCCACACAGGAATGCCAGCACTGAGGTACACAGTCACCCACCCATTGCACACCATGACACACACAGATGCAATAATCATGCTTTTCCACCACTGCAGGACCACTACCCAACGCCACCAGACAGGAGGGTCCAGACATTTCCACCCCACCCACAGAAGAGGCCCACAGTGATGACAGCAGCTCTGTCCACCTGGATCTAAATGACCAGCCCGGACCATCATGGGCCTCGGGGCAGTCGGTTCCCCTCACATAGGCACAGGCCACCACAGACCTTCCACCCTCTGGTAACACCAGCACAGCATCCACTCAGCGGGCCCATACTTCAGTCCCCAGGACACGTCAATCAGCTGTGTGTCCACCACTACAGGGAACCCAGGATAACCCACCACCCCAACAACAGCAGGGACCTGGGGGCAGTGGTAGTGGGCACACGGTCCAGGGGACGGAGGCCCAGGAACACAGGGGAACTGGGAGGGCTGCTGTGCGACAGGGGGCGGACAGGCCCAGGGAACCCACTCTCCACGAGGCCCTCTCCTCCATCATGGGAGCATACCACCACTCCCAGGAGACGATGGCAACGGTCCTGGCCAAGTTTCAGGAGACCCAGCGCATGCAGGAGGAACAGTATTTGGGCTTCAGGGAGGAACTCAGAACCATCAGCTCCGCCCTGGGCACCATCGTAGGGGTGCTGAAGGAAATAATCAACACCAGGAGGAACACTGTGGCACTCCAAGGGGCCCCTGACACTAGCATGGACGATGAACTGCCCACCACCTCCGCCGGCGCTAGTGGACAGGAGGCACCGCCACAGGACCACCACACAAGCACCCCACCCCCTGCAGATGGAGAACCACCCCGCAAGCGGTCCCCGAGATCCAGGAACAAGACAGAGCACGATGCCAAGACCCCACCAAGAAATGAGACAACCCTGATTGTCAACACACTGTCCCACTTTGTCACCCTGTCCATATTGGAACTGCCCCAGCTCCACTTCCTATGCCCATATGGGCAATGCACCTATGAGACAAATAGACTGGACTCTGCCATGGACACTCCTCCGCCATCACCCCTCACCATTTAACTTCCCCCTGACCGCCGCGGACGTGACCGCCATTTTCTAGCTGTTGAATCACTTGATACCTGATCTTCGACAGGAGAGGACCTACACTGCAAGTGCTGCTGTGACCTCGGTCTGGAAGAGACAATGGCTTGTGCGTCTGGGGAAAGGGCCCCTGCCTTCACTGCGGAGGAGTTGGAGAAGCTCATCGACGGGGTCCTCCCCCAGTACACGCTACTCTACGGTCCTCCAGACCAACAGGTAAGTACACAGGGAGCATGCTGTATGGGCTATGCCTGTGTGGAGAGGGGTGGTTGTAAGAAGGAAGGGGGCAGAGTTCTGCATGCATGAAAGACGGTGGGTGCATGTGCCACATGGCAAGGGTAGGGAAGGGGGCCACTCACTTTGATGGTGCAGTTGGTAATGACTTCTCTTCTTCCATTGTACATTTCATGTAGGTCAGCGCCCACCTGAAGAAGGATATTTGGCGTGCAATCGCCAAGGACGTACGGACCCTGGGGGTCCACCACAGACGGAGCACCCACTGCCGGAAGAGATGGGAGGACATTCGCCGCTGGAGCAAGAAGGCGGCGGAGGCTCAGCTGGGGATGGCCTCCCAACGTGGGAGGGGTGCCCGTCGAACCATGACCACCCTGATGTTCAGGATCCTGGCGGTGGCCTACCCTGAGTTGGATGGGTGCTTGAGGGCATCACAGCAGACACAAGGGGGTGAGTACACTCTCATTTTGCTGACTTTGCGCGCAGTGGAGGTGTCTGTGTGGGGGAGGAGGGCTGTGGGTTTCCCTAGGCCAGGGCGAGTTCCGTAGGCTAGGCCCCTTCGTAAGGCATGGCCCTGTGGCCCCCCACCCCACCTCTGTAGAGTGCCAAGTACAGGTATTCATGCCCCTGTGTCATCTATGTGTGCAGATGTCATCCATAGCCATTTCCCAGGAATTGCACTGTAGAGCCCAACAGCGTGACGTAGTGCAGGGGGCTGCTGTGTCTGTCTTGTCCGCCAACGGTAGCGGTAATGCATGCACTCAACATGTCTTTCTTCTGTTTCCCCCCCCTTTTTTTTGCGGTCTCCCTGTTCTTGTGTGCATTAGCATCATCAGGCGGAGGTGCAATGGCACCGGAGCACTAGGGAGCTGCATCCCACATGGGCATGGAGGCCCACACTACTGACTCTGAATACACCAGTGGGACGGAAGGCAAGGGGAGCACCACGGCGGTCACAGGATCTGCAACCAGCGGCACGGACTCGTCCTCCGATGGGAGCTCCCTTGTGGTGGCGGCAACATCTGTGCCCCCCACTTCAACAGGTACAGCCGCCACCGCCCCTACCAGCACCGCCCTCCCAGCAGCCCCTCAGCCTTCGCCCTGTGCCCACTCTTCCAGGAGGGTGGGCATCACCTTCGCCCCAGGCAGCTCAGCCCCTGCCCCTGTCACCTCTGCTGCCCTCAGTGAGGAGGACATTGACCTCCTCAGGTCCCTCACTGTTGGGCAGTCTACCATTTTGAATGCCATCCAGGGTGTAGAAAGGGAGTTGCAACACACAAATGTAACCGGCCACCAGGACAGCCAGTGTATCACGGAGCCAGAGCACAGCCAGTCCCCCCCCCCGGTGAAGCACCAGAAGTTGGCCAGTGCCCGGCGGGAGAGGGGGAAGACTCCAGCCACTCACAGGGGTCCCGGGGGGAGTGTGGACTCTGCTGTGTCTCCTCCCAAGGTGGGGAAGGGGCATAAGAAACCCGCAAAGTCTGGGAGGAGCAGCACGGCGGAGAAGACCGCCATCCTCCCCGCTGGGCAGGAGGGCCCCGCCAGCCCATCGTCGCTGCCCAGGAGGGCCCCGCCAGCCCCATCGTCGCTGCCCAGGAGGGCCCCGCCAGCCCCATCCTCGCTGCCCAGGAGGGCCCCGCCAGCCCCATCCTCGCTGCCCAGGAGGTCCCCGGCAGCCACAGCCCAGCTGGGCAAGGAAGGACCGCCAGCCCAGCTGGGCAATGAAGGACTGCCAAGGCAAGCACCGCTGAACAGGGCAAGCACCTCTGAACAGGGCAAGGACCACCAAGGCTAGCACCGCTGAACAGGGCAAGCACCGCTGAACAGGGCAAGCACCGCCAACTCAAGCACCGCTAGCCCATGAGCAGCAGGGGCAGTGACGCAACAGGGACCGTCACGGGGTGAGTGATGCACTCTGGGCAACAGTCCCCCTCCAGAACCAGTGGAGACCTGCATCCACTCCGTCTGTCCTGCACAGGATGAAGCACTCTGGGCACCAGTCCCCCTCCAGAACCAGTGGAGACCTGTATCCACTCCGTCTGTCCTGCACAGGATGAAGCACTCTGGGCACCAGTCCCCCTCCAGAACCAGTGGAGACTGTTATCCACTTGAGAGACTGTGGCTTTGCACTCCCCAGGATGGTACAGTGGGCAAACCACCCACTGGAGAGACTTGAGAGACTGTGGCTTTGCACTCCCCAGGATGGTACAGTGGGCAAACCACCCACTGGAGAGACTTGAGAGACTGTGGCTTTGCACTCCCCAGGATACATCAATGGGCATGGAGCCCCCTCGTGGATCTGGCATCGTGCACTCATCCGGCTGAGTTGCCCCCCTTCCCTTCCCCCTGGGGTGCCTGTTGTATTTCTATCTGATGCCCCTGCAGTGTTCTCTCCGTCATGTTCGGGTATCTTGTGTGGGCCTCGCCCATGTATTTTGGGCCCAGTGGTCCACGGACTATGAATAGTGCAATACCTGGACTACTATTCGTGGTGTATATTTTGTTAATAGTGTATATATGTATATATTTTCTTACTCTATTTTGATATATTACAATGGTTCCACTCATTTCCTTTTGTCTTTGCATTCTTCCGGGGGGATTGGGGGGTTTTACTGTAATGTTTGGATATGCATTGGTGTGTGTGTGTTGTAGTGGGTGAGGGTGGGGGTGGGGGTGTTGCGTGTGTGTGTGTGTCCCTGTTTTTTGCCTCCCCCCTCCCCTATGTCGTAGGTGCAGTCCTCACCGTGGTCTTCACCGCCGGCGTTGGTGCTCCTGGTACAGGAGCAGGAAGACTAGTGCAGGAAGAATATGGAGTTCCTGCTCCATGGTGTCGTCGTTCCTCGTGGAGTGTGTAGAGGTGAGCGTTTTCCCTTTGAAATGGCTGTTTCCGCCGTGTTTTTATCCGCGGTGAATCCGCCCCGGAAAAGGTGGCGGATTGGCCTGTCATAATAGTGTGGGTGGTACATTGTCTCCCGCCTGTCTGTTGGCGGTGACTGCCGCGCTGTTTGTTTGTACCGCCGTGGCGGTCAGAGCGTTAAAGTGGCTGTCTTTGTTGGCGGTTTCCGCCACGGTTGTAATTGCAAAATTATTACCGCCGACCTGTTGGCGGTCTTACCGCCGCTTTAACACCGTCCGCCAGGGTTGTAATGACCACCATAGTGTGGTTACATTTCAAATAAGGTTCCTCCAAAAAGAGTTAACACACAAATCAGAAGCACCTTTGTGCCATAGATGTGCACATAGTAATGTGTAGTAAATATTAATGAGTAGGATAATAAGACCCCAGAAACTCTTGTTTTATGATATTGTGATGAAACATTGTGCAACATGATGCTGAAGACATTTAGGCGGTCACCGCCAAATGGCCGCTCCGTGGTCAAGAGACCGCGGATGCCATTCTGGCTTTCCCGCTGGGCCAGCGGGCGACCGCCAAAAGGCCGCCCGCCGGCCCAGCGGGAAAGCCCCTGCAACATAGAAGCCGGCTCCGAATGGAGCCGGCGGTGTTGC
Source organism: Pleurodeles waltl (assembly GCF_031143425.1). Taxonomy (NCBI): domain Eukaryota; kingdom Metazoa; phylum Chordata; class Amphibia; order Caudata; family Salamandridae; genus Pleurodeles; species Pleurodeles waltl. Next base: position 716,560,526 of record NC_090438.1, read on the forward strand.
AGGGGTGCGACGGGTACAGTAGCACCCGTCGCGATTTTCACTGTCTGCAAAGCAGACAGTGAAAATCTTCATGGGGCCCTGTTAGGGGGCCCCTGCACTGCCCATGCCAGTGGCATGGGCAGTGCAGGGGCCCCCAGGGGCCCCAAGACACCCGTTCCCGCCATCCTGGTTCTGGCGGTGTAAACCGCTAGAAACAGGCTGGCGGGAAGGGGGTCGGAATCGGATTCCCTGGGCCAGGGGAAAACCGGCGGGAAACCGCCGGTTCCCCTTTTCTGACCGCGGCTTTACCGCTGCGGTCAGAATGGCCCTGGAAGCACCGCCAGCCTGTTGGCGGTGCTTCCGTTGCCCTCCACCCTGGCGGTCATAGACCGCCAGGGTTGGAATGAGGGCCTTAATGCCAAAGACCAGAAAAAGTTTTTTTGGTATTCAACTTTTGCTGCTTTAATTCTACTCCTGGGGGGGTGGAACGAGGCAGAGATATATTAGTATGCCCCCCTTTACCACAGTATTTTATTGCATTCCAACTTCTCCAGAAAAGAGGGTGACAAAGTGATGGTACCATGATACCTACAGCCATATCAATCAATCAATTATACTTCATTTGGTTGTTAACAACCATCAAAGTGTACAAATCAAAAAATCACTTCAATAAATACACAGTAATAGAAAACCATACTATCATACATAATAATTAATAATTATCATCATCAATAAATACAGTAAAAATTGCTAAAATTCAGTAATGAAAACTAAAACCAGACATAGCTAAAAACTTTGCTGTTTAAACCAAACACTTAATAAAAATCGGCTGATTTCAAATACAATTAATGACGAAGTGTCCGTTTTCAGTATCTTGATACCCCCAAGTTCAAATAAATTGGGCGGATCCATTTTCTACGGAGGCCCCGATATTCTGGACAAAAAAATAATACACGGGCCTTAGACTCCACATCAAATCCACATGAAGGACACTCATTTACACTTGCATCTTTACTCCATTTGCAAACAAAAGACATCAGCTGTAATAAGCCAAGCCTAAATCAAATTTATAGACTTTTAGCTACTGGGGCGTAATCGCATAAAGAAATGGCTCAAAGCATGGATGGGGTTTATATTCCAGGAACTCAATTGTTAAATGATCATTCTTCCCATTCCATATGCACTGATCACAAATATACTCCCAGTAACAGGACTTCAAGATCCCGAGATCCATTTTATGAAGGGAATCTGGCTCCACCCAATAGCTCTCCAAACCCAATTTAAGTAGCCAATCATATACATATTTTACCCATGGGATACTTCTAGCATTGGGAATATTTATCACGTTTCTCAATGAGTCTCTGTTATGACTTATCTTATTTTTGGACCAGAGACAAACTCAAAACAACGATGGCTTTAAACGAGCAATGTCCGTTATTCTCCTTAAATCCAGATCAAGGAAAAGGGGAACAAGGGGTGAGCTCACAGGCAACATGAGCAGCTTCCTAACAAAGTTGTTTTCAACTACACCTAAGCTGTTCAACTTGTTGTATCCCCAGATCTCAGCACCATACAACGCAGCAGCATTCTGTGCTTTGGCCCGATACACTTCTATAGCAGGAGACACTGCACGGCTGCTAGTTTTCTTGTAGAACTTGATTATAGCATTCGATCTGTGTTCAGCAATTAAGGTGGACCGAGTAAGTTGTGTTAACCATTTAAAATCTTTGGTTAATTTAATCACTAAATAATAAAAACTATTAACCCTCTCCAGGTGTTCGCTGCCCCCTCAAATTGTGACATTCATTGGAATACTCTTGCCAAAAATCTTTTTTTTTTGTTTTTCAGCATTTAAAACTAATCCTCTTGAAGAGCAGAAACTTATGAATTCATCAACGAGGAGCTGTAGCCCCATCGGAGTTTTAGTTATTAGTAACAACTCATCCACGAATATGAGGATAAGTCTCTTTCCCTTATTAATGCTAGGAGAGTCATTCTGACAGTTGAGGAGGGCTTTCATTACGCCATTCACAAAGAGAGTGAATAGAGCTGGTGTGAGCACGCACCCCTGGCAGACACCGAACCCAATGGGGTTGCAATCCATTAGTTCTCCATGGTTACCCCAACTAACCAGGGCATAGTTCTCAGAATACAACTTTGTGATTAAATTTAGCAATTTCTTCAGCACACCCATATTCAACAACACATGCCACTGTGTACTTCGGGGGATGAGATCGAAAGCCTGTTGAGATTAACAAAGGCTACATAACGTTTTTGTTTTCATAAAGATACATATTTCTAATAGAGAGAAGCTAATCTAAAGATCTGATTCAAGGTATTGGTCCATGGGCAGGATTCTCCCCCTTTCTACCCAAGGAAGTAATTTATCTAAGACTTGCCTGGAAAAGATCTTTTGGAGGTTATCGATCTGACTTACTGGCTGAAACTCCCACTATTAAAAAAAAATTGATCTGAGTTGATGTAATAGATACAATGTGGGAGAGTGATTGATCTGACTTTGACTCCTGTAGAGGTAAGAGAGATGGGTGTGTGTGACCAGTAGCCTAACTCAGATAATGCGCAGCAGCTGAGCTGCATTCCCAGGCCTCTTCTTGGGGCTCACTGGCCTATCATCACCCTACTGAGGGGACAGCAGATAGCAGCTTTACAAAGGGGGCCAATCAAGGTGCCACTTTATGCATCAGTGGGGGAGTGGGATGCCCCCAGGCCGATCGGCTACTGAGGTGCCTGTCTTGGTGACTGGGGCTAGTGCGGCAGCCATTTTTGGCCCACAGTGGCCTCAGAAATATCAAAGCAAGGCAGCAGTACAGAGACGAAAAATTAGTGCGGTGGTTGCGGACCCGCTTGGCATTTCTTGGGTAGCAAGTGTCCACATTCAGTAGGACTGGCGGCAGCCATCCCATACTTGCTTGTTACCTCCCTTTATTTGTTCCAGACAAATGATCTAATGCAAGCCCTGGTGAGACTTGATTCATTTATACCCAGCACGTCCTGCTGCTTTATTGGCACTTGGTAAACCATCTCCCCTGGGCTTGAGGAGATCCCTCTGCTGCATCTTGAGGGGGTTAGTTTTTCACCTCCCGGAGGAGGTTATATGTGGATCTGTAGGGTGTGTCCGGAGAAAATAACTCCCCTTGACCCCAATGTCGCATGCTTGACTTACTGCTTGCAGTGGTGTGCTGATCCATGGGACATAACATTAATGGGGCTCAGCACATTATAATCCTCCCTTTGTTCACCTTGGAGATTTTAGTGGAGCCTTTAACTGTGGCTGATTGGCTTTGCTGAGACCCAACCTTTATGTGATAGCCTGTGCCAAAGCTTTTACATTGTTAGGCAAATCTTTTTGACTGCTGGGGCAACTCTACCTTATCCAAGAGCTTTCATGATATCATTGTGGTGAAGAAGACTGAGGGAGAGTCACCTTTAATGAAAAAAGACCATTAATCCCATCTTGGTGATCGCCATAGTAAACTGGCCAATATGATCACTATGCAAATGCAGGCCCTGAAATCTGACCTGGTGTCCAGGCAAGCCATTGTTTTTAAGAATTCATGCCCTGGGAGAGAGAGTGGCTTCCAACAAAGGTGATATAATTGCTATGAGACAAGACATTGAAAAGCTGCAGGAGAATGATGCTAAGTGAGATGGAAAGATCACTCGTCTATGGGAAAAATGCATAGACCTAGAGAATAGGTCCAGACGTGATAATATTAGAATCCCACATGTTAGAGAAGCAGAGGAAGGTAAGGATAGTGTGCACTTTTACATGACATTGTTTCAGGCGATCCTCCAGGATAAGAAAGTGGACTCCATCCCCATTATTCAGGTGTACAGAGTTGGGGCACAGAATATTCTTGTGAAACTGGGCTTCTCTTCATTGAAAGACCGGATTTTGACTGCTGCGTGGAAACTGGCTACAATTCCAATCCTAGACCTTCTGATTGAGCTTTATCAGGTGCTGTCACAGGCTACACTGAATAAACGTCATACTATCGCTGCTGTTACAGCAGAGCTACATACGCAAAAGATGTACTACGGTTGGATGTTTCCATTTGCCTTTTTGGTTACTTATGGACTCAAAAGCATCTACTATATTTATGCCAGAGGAGGCGCAAGACATTCTAGGTATGCGATGGAAGAATACATTATTTCCTCCTGATAGCAACATAGAATAACACAGCCCCAAGAGAATTGGAAGAAACCTAAAGGGAGACACAAAGTAACCCCCAAATGAGACATTGCTGCAACATCCATTGATGTGAAATAGTACATCTTGGACTGTTTGCCCTGAACTTTGGTTGGTGTATTGTTCGCCTTAGGGGGCCCATGTACTTTGGGGAGACTGAGGTTCTTTGCCAGATCAATGGATCAGTTCCCTCTAGCTCATTCTGTGTTTTTTTAATGGGGGGAACCCACCTCAGGGGGAGGCATCTTTGTCATGCTGGCTTTGATGAATGATGGTTTCCAGTTGAAATGTGTGCTGCTGTCATCCCTTTTGTATTCCTTCATTTGCCAGTACCAGCCATTGTTTGGGCCCTCACCCTGTCTCAACTTTTCACCTGTGTACAGCACATCAAATGGTGCACTTAGTCTCATGGAATGTTAATGGGCACAATGGAATATTAATGGCCTCAATGCCCCTGCTAAGCAACATAGAGTGTGGAAGGAAATGAAGGATGTTGTCCCGGATGTCTGCTGTCTCCAGGAAACACACCTTAAAGCATCCAATACTCGCTTAATGCAACATAGGCTGTGGTGTGATGATAGAAATCTATAAAGACTTTCCCCTTGAAGTTGTACATAAGGATAACTTTGAGGGCTGCCACATTTATTTGGAGGGCAGGTACTGGGTGCATTCCTGTAATTTTTTCAATGTTCATGACCCCAATCAGGGTCAGGATGGGTATTTGACTCACCTCTTCCACTTGCTGACTTCTTGGGCACCCACTTCGTTGCTTTGGGGGGAAGGTTTAAATCTCAACTAAACTGTCACACTGGGGATAGGTTTTCGCAAGGTGCAAGGTCCGCCACTTTTCTACACTCCTTTCTGGATTTTGGCCATGTGGATTTGTGGAGACATGGTCACGCTGACACACAGGAATTTACCTTTTCCTCCCATGTACACAGATAGCATTCTTGCATAGATTTCATGTGGGGAACACCTGATGTTGTGGATTCTACCTCACTTGTTGTGCACAAAGTGTTGGCAATCTCTGACCACACTTTACTCCAAAAGGAAGGGGCACTTCTAGATGGATAACATCCAGACCACCATGGCGTTTTGATAAATCTTTACCTAGAGATAGAGTGACCAGACAAGCCATGAAGGACACCATTGAGAATTACTTTGAAGTGAATTCAGGAGATTATATTTCTCCCACATGAAGTGGGATGCTTTAAAAAATCCTTCTGGGACAATATATAACTTAACGGGCCAAACAGTGCAAAATCCATTGGGATTATAAAGCCCATAATGAGACTGTATATCTGACCACTACCACCCACCACCAAGAAGCTGGTTCCTTACTCCACAAGCGGGAATCCATTGCTCCTAAAGGGCAATAAGTTTTGCTGTCAGTAGAGGAATCAGAAAAAGCACTGCCTTTGCAAACAATTCTGTGAGCCACTTAATAGAACAGGAGCCTTGCTAGCTCAGAATCTTGGAAGCCAAACTGCTGCCAGACGTATCCCCTACTTCGGGGCTTGGAGGGGGGGCCATACTACGTGATAGCCCACCAAACCAGTTTAAAGCTTTTAAAGCTTTTTATGTGGACTTGTATCGGGGAGACCATATTAATCTGGCAACTGTGGAGGCCTTTATTTATGAGGCACATCTACCTCATCTCAGTTGTGGCACTAGAGATAAATTGGAGGAACTCGTAACAGAAGAAGAGGCCATGGCAGCAATTGCAGCCCTTCACCCCGACAAAACGCCTGGCAGGATGGCCTTGCTAACCACTTTTATAAGTCCTCTAAGTTGGCTTTGATCCCGCACCATATTGCACTTTTAAATTCCTTTCTCACCTCTCAATCAGTGATTTCTTCTATGAAGGAGGAGAATCTAACTCTAATACCTAAGCCAGGCAAACCACTAGATAATAGCAGTTATTTCTGCCTGATCGCACTGTTAAATTCAGATGCCAAAATCTTTACAAAAGTTCTCATGAACCGGTTGCTGTCCCATATGCCCTATCTTATTGACCAGGACCAGTAATAGTTCACTCTGAACCTCCAAGCAGCCGGCAACATCTAGTGGGTACTTCACCTTGAGGACAAGGCTCATTTCTTGATCCATCCCTATGGTAAAACTCTCTCTTGATGCTGCAAAAGCATTTGATAGAGTTGATTGGGCTTTTCTCTTTAAGGTGCTGGAGACCGTAGGCAGGGGACACGTATGTGAACATGTATGGTGGCTAATTATCATTCTGAGCAATCGCAGTGGATTCCCCTCTATAGGTGAACTAGACAGGTGTGTCCACTATCATCACTCTTGTTTGTCCTAGTGGTTGAACCGCTGGTGACAGTGGTGAGGAGGCAGGAGGACATTGAGGGCATGTATTTTGGCAGGGAATAGCACACTATACATCTCTGTGTAGATGACATCCTCTTAATGGTGAAAAATCCCTTGCAATCATGGAGGTAGTGCATATCTGGGCAGCAGTGTCGGGGGTGGGTCTATCTCCCAAAATGCAAATTTAACTTATCACCTTGCTTCCCTTTCACTGGGCCAATGGCAGAGGCCTGAAATACTTTGAGGTGTTCAGTACCCCATGCTTACGTCAGCTTTACACTGCCAATTATCCGCACATTTTTAATCCTAAATAAAGCAGACTGAAAACCTCTCGACCTATCCTGATTGGGGAGATTGGCTGTTATTAAGCTGAATGTGCTCGCTTACTCTGTCTACCAGTTAAAGTACCAGCATGTGACTTAAAAAGTTTGTAGTAGTTAATAGAGTTCCTTATATTGGGCAGAAGCAGAGCTGTAATATTACAAGCAGTGCTGCATGCTTCTAAACACTGGGGGGATTGAAGCTCCCAGATATCAGCACGAATTATCAATGACTCAGACTCCAAGGGCATTTCCGTGGTTACTAAAATGGCTAGACTGGCAGTGTGTAACATCTCTGAGATCCTGAAGACCGCATTTTCATTTTGGGGCTTGCTCACTAGATCGTCCCTCCTAACTTCTGTCCCCTCTCCTTTTACACTATTATATTACGCCACCATAGCACATATAGCGCGTTCTTATCTACTGCGCCTGTCAGCACCAGGAAGAGCTGGGGTGGGGCCACCTCCCTTGGCTAAGTGGCCAATTATTGGGTTCTCGGGTGAGTTACACATACTTGACCTTTTCTTGAGGTCGTACTTCAATTGAATACATGCATGGTTGCTTCTGTGACAGGGACTTGCCTGCTTGTGACTTTCCTTCTTAATTTGGCAGTAGCTATGCTCTATTGTACTGTGGTACACCACTCACCTTGCAGCATGGTTTCCTGAACAAGCATCCCACAGGTGGGGAGTTTATTGCTTGCAACGGAACCCATTTGCTGATATCTTTATAGCAGAGGGTGATAATTCTTTGGCTCATAACAATTATTAGCTATTTGCTTTGTTTTGTTTCACCTAACTAAGGAGAAAAGAAAATGCTCTGGTAAACTTTTTGGTGAACCTATAGGTAAAAAAGCCCTGGAGTGCTCTTCCCATACTAGCACTCTACAAGATTCCAATAACCACATTGAAGAGGTAGCGCGCATATTACACCCAGTTGTGAAAAGTAACCCCGGCACAAAATCGAACAAACAAGTTGCCCCACTATTCAAGAAGAAGTTTGGTACACCTACAGTGCCGACACCTTTTGCCAAAGGCGCTGATAAAACACCAAGAGGCCCTAATGCTGGGCCAAACCTTCAAACCGAGTGATTTACAAGAACCTCCAATTCCACTAGAACTTGTGATTGTGTGCACTAATAGTTTTTCCCCTTTGGCCGATCCTGCTCTGCCAACTAAGCACAGGATGTGTTAGTTGTTTCGGCCCAACAATCCCCAGAGATGAAGGATCTAAGTACCCAGGGGAGAGAACTCTGAGTGGTTTTTGATTCTCTTAGAACAGAAGTAATGGCCCTAAGAACCGAGGTGCATATTCTATTGAAATCCCAGTATCCTGGGCCTTTGGTGGCTGGTGTGGATGAGGGTCATGAATCTATCCAAAGAAAGGGCGTTGTACATTGTACAGAGTGTTTGCCTAATTCATCCACCAGTAGAGCCACAAATGCAATCACGGCAAGCCCATGGACCTGTCCTGGGGTTTCTGTTTGGAAATTTACATCTTTTACTCCTGCAGGACATGGGGCATGGCCCCTCCATTATTGACCCAATGAAACATCATAATAATGTGAAGAATGTCCCAGGGTGGAAAATGAAGGGTCCCCTCTCTCATACAATTTATCCACAGTTGCATGTTTCTCAAACTGTGGTACTAGATCATACTTGCCCCAGTAAGGCACAATGAATTACTCATATAATGACCAATGATAATCAAAACACTTTTTCACACATAAGAACAGTCTTCACGATCGGTGTTCCCAAGTTACTCTCGCATACTAAAGAAAATGAGGCCTTTCTGATAAATAAAATCACCCACTTGATCAGGGATGTGAGGAAGTGTCACAGTGTAATCCACTAAGACATAGGTAGGGCCACCCATTTGTCATATTCAGATACCCATGACTGTAAAAAATTGCATTTTACTCACCCCTCAATCGTGAATGGCCTATTGTCCCTACAGGTATGTGTCCACATACCCACAAGTTCCCAAATCCAGTTTAAAATCAGAATCCCCTCTCAGTCAAGCGTGGAAAGTTTGCAAACTCCCTCTCCCCGTCTCTCGAGTAGACTGACTGGACAGTCTAGGAACAGTTACCATGAACAACAACCCTTACCTAACCCTCATTTCAAATCGGGCCCTAGACAATAGCCTCTCTCTTGCCCTTATAACTCCCCAGGAGGTCTCTCAGGTTCTGTGTGGGTCTCCCAGCACTGAAGGGCAGACCAAATCTTTTAGAACTCTTGTGTGTCCCCTGCACAAAGAAACCTTACGCTTTTCCTTGAGCATGCAAGTTTCTGCACAAACTATATTCACCACTAATCTGGTTTCTTGAAATACTGCAGGGCTAGGAAGCAAACCAGCCCAAAGGAACTGGGGAACCTTTGTAGACTCATTTGATGTAATTATGTTGCAAGACATTTGGGAGATTGACCCCTCTCACAGGCAAGGTTTCAAAACATTCCACGTGCCATCCTGTGAGTCCAACTCAGGCGGACCCTCAGGAGGTTTGTCTACTTACATAAGAATCTCCACTGGATATCATGCTTGCCAATTATCCATTGATTCCCCAGACTTGCTTAGCTTTGAGGTTACCTAAGGGAACAATGCAATGCAAAGTTACTTATTTTTAACATTTATGGTAGGAGTGTTTCCAAGACTGTAAAGTCCCCTGTTTTACATCTCTTGAGTGACTGCCTTATTCTGTAGAGCAAGGAGGAGCAACTGTGGGAGTGGCTGGGGAGTTTAATGTCTGTTTTGAACCCTCTGCACTCCAAAAAGAGGCATCTTGCGAAGAAGACCAATATTGGGGCATACCCCAAATTACAGAGCCTTACCTAATGTCCCTTTCCAAGGCTGCACTACAATTGCTGGACCTCTGCATGTGGCGCCAACAGAGAGCCTGCAATAGTAGAACTAAATCAGACAAAGGCATGAACCCTGCTTTTAAAAATAATCTCTACCAGAGCTGCATTGATTATTTCATAGTTGATTTGCGATCAGGGGCAAACGTTGTCGATATAGAAGTACTTCCGCATCCCGAGAATGATCATTTTCCTTATTTCTCACTCTCCATGGCAATGTGATTAAAGCAAATAGGACTGAACGAATGCCCTGTTGTGACCTTTTGGTCAGTAATAACAGAAGGCAGGTAAACTGGAAGCATGTAACCAGGAATGAGGATGTATTGACTCAACTGTACCAGGATCTGCCTTTGATTTTGCCGCTAATAACCGACCCATTCACTGCACCCAATAAGATCATGGATGCTCATATTAAGAGATCAGAAGATATCAAATTACAATTCATTACCAATGCCCTCCCAATTAGAATATAACCCCTTTAGTAGATCCTATTTGGTACAGTAGGGAATGTAGGGTAGCCAAGGGGCACCTTGTTGAATTGAAGTTAATCCACAGACTAGAAAGATATTTTACTGGATTTTATATCATTAAAAAGATCTTCTTAAAGCAACGTCCCAGCCTCTAGTTTTCTCTCCACAACGTCCACCGCTCGTGCACGCAGCTCGCGCTCACAGCTCTCCCTCACCATTCTAAGAACCTCTTAAGGTTCTAACTCACGTTCTCATAATAAGAATATAACACATCTCTCCCCTTTCATTGAAGACCAAATAACAGTATGAATAAAGAAAAGATACAAAAAACTTTAAGATAACCATCACTACATGTATACTGAAACATTCCAAAAATATAAGCGAAACATAAAGCTAGCATATTTCTTTTTATTTTTTTTTTATTTTTACATCCTCACATAGGCCCATATTTATACTTTTTGACGCAAAACTGCGCCAACGCAGTTTTGCGTCAAAAAAATTAGCGCCGGCTAACGCCATTCTGAAGCGCCATGCGGGCGCCGTATTTATTCAATGACGTTAGCCGGCGTTAGCCGCCAGCGCTGTCTGGTGTGCGTTAAAAAAAACGACGTACACCAGGCAGCGCCGGCGTAGGGGGAAAATGGCGTATGGGCGTCCAGAAATGGTGCAAGTCAGGCTGAGGCAAAAAAATCGCCACAACCCGATTTGCGCCATTTTTTCCGACGCCCATCCCCCATTGAAATGACTCCTGTCTTAGCAAAGACAGGAGTCATGCCCCCTTGCCCAATGGCCATGCCCAGGGGACTTCTGTCCCCTGGGCATGGTTATTGGGCATAGTGGCATGTAGGGGGGCACAAATCAGGCCCCCCTATGCCACAAAAAAAAATAAAAAAAAATACCTACCTGGACTTACCTTAATGTCCATGGGGTGGGTCCCTCCAGCCTTGGGTGTCCTCCTGGGGCGGGCAAGGGTGGCAGGGGGTGTCCCTGGGGGCAGGGGAGGGCACCTCTGGGCTCATTCTGAGCCCACAGGTCCCTTAACGCCTGCCCTGACCCAGGCGCTAAAATCCGGTGCAAATGCGGGTTTTTTAGACCCGCCCACTCCCGGGCGTCATTTTTGCCCGGGAGTATAAATCTGACGCAATAGCATCGGAGTCATTTTTTAAGATGGGAACGCCTACCTTGCATATCATTAACGCAAGGAAGGTGTTCATGCAAAAAAATGACGCTAACTCCATGAACTTTGGCGCTAGACGCATCTAACGCCAAAGTATAAATATGGAGTTAGTTTTGCGTCGAATTTGCGTCGGAAAAAACGACGCAAATTCGGCGCAAACGGAGTATAAATATGCCCCATAGTTTCTTAAGTGGGAAGGAGTCATGATATTTCTCCTCGGTCTCATACACTCCCTCACGTCCATAGTGTTTGAATTCCACTCCTTCGGTCTTTTTAAAACATAGTCTTTTAAATGTGGAGGTATCTTGATGTTCCTCTCAGATCTTCTTAGTTTAATCTCATCAGCAGAACAAGAGATTTCATCTTGCTGTCCCTCCAGAGTTCCCAAATTCACAGTGTTACCGTGAAGCTTGACAATTCTATTCAAATTCCAAATTCGACCGTCACTAAGTTTTACAGCATTAGTGAAAAGTTTCACAACTTCCATTGGAGAGGAAAGTTTCTTTCCACAACCTTTCACAACTGGATTCTTGACCATAACCCAATCACCAACATTTACAACAATTTTCTTCACCGAGTTCTTCTTATCAAAGTTACATTTACTCATCAGAGATTTCTCCCGTTCCCTGACTTTCCACCCTTCATCAATAAACTTCTTTCCTTTCACCCCTAAAAACTCATTAACCCAATTCGGCTCAAGAATAGTGTTGCCTCGTCTTCCACGAAATAAAACAAAAGGAGTTTGACCTGTGGTTGAATGGGGAGTATGCCTATATACAGCCACCTTTTTAATTACTTCCTGTTTCCAATTTAGATGATTGTCTTTGGCTAATGTGATAGTTTCCTTTAAAACTCGATTGAATCTCTCAATTAAACCATTACACTCAGGGTGATATAACGCACACAATTTATGTCTTATTCCACACCCTTTCAGAAAACTCTCCATCTCTCTTGAAATCAATTGTACACCATTATCAGTAAGAAGAGTGGAAGGAATACCCTCTCTACTAATGAGGTTTGTGAGAAATTCTATCACTTTCCGAGTTTCTATTCCCCTGGTAAAACAAACTTCAGGCCATCTAGAATACATATCCATGATCACTATGACATATTCAGCTGACCCTTCGCTGTATATAGGACCTAAAATATCGAATGCTATATCTTCCCATGGTCCTATCGGTTTGTCCCTTATAATCATAGGTTGAACCTTAGGCTTCATAGCCTTTTCACTAAGAGCGCACTGAACACACTCACGAACCACCCTCTCAACATGAGTATCCATACCAGGCCACCAATACGATGAATGTAATCTCTCCTTTGTTTTGGATATTCCCATGTGACTTTTATGTGCATGATCTATCAGTAGCCCTCTCACACTAGAAGGTGGTATCAACCTCATCCCTCTAAGCAACAAATCCCGATCAACAGCTAGTTGATCTCTCACACTCCAGAACTCTCTGCACTCTGTACTTCATTGATTCTTACTATTCCATCCAGACCGCAGCAAATTTACCAACTCTTGTAACACTCTGTCAGACTTAGTATCCTCACGCCACTTTTCCTCAGATATAATTTCAAAACTCACCTCACATACTCTATCAAATTGTTCAAAATCTTCTACTTCATCAAAATTTAACAAATTCGGTGATACTAGTCTGGATAACACATCTGCTGAGTAATTGTCAGATCCAGGAACATACTCCACAACATAATCATATTCCTGCAAAGCTACAATCCATTTAGTAATCCTGCTCGAGATAGTATCAATACCTTTAGATTTAAAAACCTCACACAAAGGTTTATGGTCAGTTTTAACTACAAAAGGCCTTCCCCACAAAAACTTTTTACATTTCCTAACTGCCCAGTAAACTGCAAGAGCCTCTCTCTCTATTACAGAATACTTAGTCTCAGTTTCTTTCAAACTCCTGGAGATGAAAGCAATTGTGTTCTCTGAACTACATATACCCTGATGTAGAACCGCACCTAACCCCTTCCCACTGGCATCCGTAGTGAGAATCGACTGTAAATCAGGATCAAAATTCTTTAGTTTGGGGGCATTGCATAAGCAATTTTTTAACATCATGAACTCCTTCTCACACTCTTCACTCCATATGAACTCTTTCCCTTTCTTCAACAGAAGTCTCATATTATAACAAGAACTAGCAAAATTTTTAATGAATTTATTATAATATTCAGCCATACCCAGAAATCTCATCAACTCCTCTTTGGATGTTGGCGAAGCTAAGCTCGTAATTGTGTCAACAAGATCTTTCTTAGGAATTAAACCACCTCCAGTAATAGTGTGCCCTAGATAGTCAATATGCTCAACTGCAAACTTGCATTTCTCTGCTTTAATAGTTAAACCATTCTCCGAAATCTTTGATAAAACTTTTCTAAGAGTTTCATTATGATCATCATTGTCTTTGCCATAGATCAGAATGTCATCTTGATAGACACACACACCATTAATCCCTCGCATAATTCGTTCCATAGCCCTCTGAAACACTGATGCAGCAGAGATTAGACCAAAAGGTAGACAAATAAACCTGAAGGTGCCAAAAGGCGTAACAAAAGCAGTTAAATTCCTGGACGATTCATCCAATATTATCTGATGATATGCCGAGGTTAAATCTATGGTAGAGAAAACTTTAGCACCTGACACCATAGTTAATAATTCAGATATGTTGGGAAGTGGATATCTGCCTACCATCACACATTTATTAAGTTTGCGCAGGTCAACACAAAGTCTGATATTGCCATTAGCCTTCTTAGCTATAACTATGGGAGACAACCATTCTGTTCCCTCCACTTCTTCAATTATACCTTGATCTTCTAATTTTTTAAGTTCAGATCGTAACTCATCCCTCACAGTAAAGGGAACATTCCGCACTTTGCTACAGAACGGTACAGCACCTGGAAGCAATTTAATTTTATGAGAGTATCCTTTCATGCACCCTATATTCCCACAGAAAACATTAGGGAATTCTTTACGTAAATTCTCAGTGAGATCACTGGTGGTTAATACACTCACTCCATCTGAATCCTGTATTGGTTTTATTATAATGGGAGGAGAATTATTAGGGTCAAGCATCACCCCAAGATCTTTCTGATGCCACCAACTTATGATGCTATCACCTCTCTTTGAAACATAGACTTTCCCTGAAGTGAAACGATTGTCATATTCAATCAACCCAACAAAATAACCATGTAAGTCAATGGGCTCACCACCATATCCACAAGGCTTAATATCAGGTTTTAAAAGGTTAACCTTACCCTTTAACTCATCTTGATAAAACATATTAGAAACTATGGAAATCTTTGCGCCAGAATCAAAAAGCACTTTGGTTCTTTTTCCCTCTACAGTGATATAATCCAGAGGGCCACACAAGCTGTCATTAGAAACTTGAAGTACAATTTGACCACAAGCAAAGTCAGACTCATCATTGTTGACATGAGAATTATCATCAATCACACTCACCGACTGCTTTGTCTTTTTAAGATTACACACATCCGAAAAGTGACCTTTCTTTTTGCAATACAAACAAAAGCTGTTAACGGCTGGACAAAGCTTACTATTTGCAAAATGACCTCCTCTCCCACATCTAAAACATTTCTTTCCATTATTATTGGAGAACATTCCCTTGCTAGAAGGCTGGGTCACTTTGGACTTATTACTACTCCCAACCACATTCACTTCCTTTGGCTCACAGCGTTTCACCACCTCCACACACTTAAGAGAGTGCTCAATTCTCTTGGCTAATGATAAAACTTGATCAATATAAGGAT